>NC_061511.1:180221719-180256872 GCF_022539505.1 Lolium rigidum | reverse complement strand
GTTGACCAATGTTGAGATAGCAAAATTCACAATCTTTTGAACTATGAAAAAATGTATGCTTTGCACAATATGAAGAACTTACTACATCACCATGGATATATATTACGGATATGTACGCAGAAATGTGTCTAAGACTTCCTTAACACTCTCAATCGACAAATGGGATGCGGGCTGCAGGGGTAACTAGTTGCGAAATTTTGCGTCCAGCTTTTTTAAGATACCGGTAGTGGAAATTATTAACAGTCGATCTTTTAATTATGTTAGAAACTATTGACCCAATGTTGAGATTCCAAAATTCACATTCTTTTGAACTATAAAAAAATTGTGTGCTTTGCACAATATGAAGAACTTACTACATCACCATGGATATATTTTTTTGGGATATGTACGCAGAAATGTGTCTGAGACTTGTTAATTCTCTCAATCAACAGCCTTAGGCAATCCTTAAAACAAATCATGTCAATGCAATTTTTGGCTTGTAGATTACAGGTGGGCTCGTGATCCAAAAACTTAGAAATACAAGACTTGAACTGAAGAATAGTGCAGAGAACCTATGAATAGACATCATGGTGCATAATACATAAGATCCATTCTGTAGCAGCACTTGTCTCTTCATATTGTACAGGCACATGTACTTACAGCTACACGCTTAGCGACTGACTATACGCACACAGCAAGGAATATACAGCTGCTCCATGACAGTCGACAGGATAGTTAGTTGTGCTACAATATACAGCTCACATGCTCCCCCAATGCACAGCGTAAGAAAATATACAAGACCATAATAAATAAAGAAGGACTAATAATAAATAAAGAAGGACTAGACGGCCTCTCGGGCCGGCCTTAGCCGGGCGACATCGGCGGGGCGGAGCAGCTTGGCGGGCCGAGCCAGAGCGCGAAGGCGTCGAGCGTGCGGTTGTCGGCGCGGTAGTGGCGCTGCGTGAACCGCATGAGGTCGGCCCACGTGAAGTCCGGGTACAGCCGGGGCGCCGGCGCCGGAGACGACGGCGGGCGCACCAGGCGGTCGTGGCGTGGGCAGAGGAAGTAGGCCAGCGAGCGGCGCTCCTGCTCCCGGTGCACCACCGCGCGGTGGAGGCAGCTCTTGTACCGCCCGTTCGACAGCGCCTGCTTACAACAGAGTGAGCTGAGCTAATTTGTCTGGGGTGCATCACTAGATAGAAAGGCGTGAGCTTTGTGTGCAAGACTGAGGAACCGTGGGAACCGTGGGAGAGTGGACGAGGCGTACGGTGCTGTGTCGGAACGAAGGAGCATGACGATCGACGTGCAGAGCGCCGGGTCGACTCACCGATGCCTTGCGGACAGGCGCAGGCGCACGGCAAGCGAAAGCTACATCCGTCGTGCATGGCATGCCATGGCATTGGCGCCAAAACTAGGAAACCGACGGCGTCACGTGCAGGGGCCGTACCGGGGAAGGGGAGGGCCCCGCCGGCCACCACCGCCTGCCGGCGTACGACAGCCAAGATAGGCAAGCGTCCAAAACGGCTAAAACAGAAAGGAACCACATACCCTTATGCTGGCACTCCGTCTTGGTGGCTCAAAACTTCGAAACAGACAACTGACTCGATCACTATGGTACATGTGTGCGTAGACAAGTCAAGGCGTGCGTGCGTGCAATCGTGCATAACCCACTGGAGGCTGAGTAAGCCAAATACAGTATGTGGGTCCTACGTGCACATGAAGTCCATACAAATTTTCATAGAACGAGGACAACTTTGTGTCCTTTGGTTAAAAAAAAAGGGCAAAATTTCAGCTCCAACATTGGCTTAATAGAGCTTGCACTTTTTTCTCTAGGACACAAGTCTATCATTCATTATACCACTACCTCTGTTTCTAAATATAGAAGATTTTTTTTCTCAAGGGGTCAAACATAACTATTCAGGCTATTTAAAAAAAAAGCAAACTCGAATAGTGAGACACACTAAAACTTGAAGAGAAATTCATTTTGTGTTCCGAATTGCTACTTCTTCTCTTTTGTTATTATGAAACTGTAGTGGAAATATTCATTGAGAGACGATAAAACAAGGAAAACTCTAATATGATATAAAACAAATGAAGAATGAGAAGAAGCCAAAAAAAGCAAAAATGAACACAACATCCGCGACTATGCACATAGTACAACCATGTTGAGATCCCAATTATGTCATCTTCAGGAAAATGGGAAGTACCCAATGCCTCAGATCTATTCTATTCAGCAGATATTTGTGCCTGGTGTCCTTGTTGAGGTTAAGTAATCTGCCGGGCATAGGGTTTTCGAAGCAATTCTCTCTTAGGTTTCCATACGAGTAGTTTCTTATCCTATTAATCATTGCTATCATCGTTGTCATGGATCGTCTTGACAAGTGTAGTAGAAAAGCTCCTTTAAGATGTACGAGTAGCTTATCATTGTCATTTGTGTACCAAAATATTCAAAAAAGGGGGGAAAACCATGAACTCTGCAAAGACGGGTGGACGAACCATTTGTTAGGACAATTTTTTTGGAATGGGGGCACGACTAAACTTGGTTAAGCATCCAATAGAAAGAGAGGAATTAGGGCCCTCAAGAAAAAGTAGGAAAGTAGATGCTTTTAATGGCTCGAGAAAATCATATGTGTAAGTTTCAAAAGGCTCTTAGAAAAATCATTGAGATATGTTATGTGAAGTTTTATATTAAATATATTCATGTAACCAATATAAAAATAACAAATACATGTATATTATGTAGTAAGTTCCAAAATTTGTAACTAAGCCAAAAGGATAGGATCTCAAACACTAAATTGATGGGCCAGATGCGGGGATCCGCAGTTGGTGCGACCTGATGATGATTCACACCCATGTTAATTATGTATAACATGGTTAGCTTCTCGTATAAGCGCCTGATGTTATAACTATACTCCCTTTTATCTATAGTAATTGTCGAGATCTAGTTCAAATTTGATTAAGTTAAACTAATGTCCTGACACTTGTCACGTATCGGAGGGAGTAGTAAAGATGGCACTAAGGGTAAAGGGTTTGCGATCTAGACGAAGACAAAAGAAAGCCCCACTATATCGTTCGTTCCCGCGGACATCATACATGCTAAATGCTTATCATGACATGTCGACACGTACGAGGGGCACGGCACGAGACGAGACGCGACGCGACACCGTGGTGTACCGAGATCGGGAAGATCTAGTGCACATGCGACCGTACGTACCATGAATGTGTCGCCGATGTTGACGACGAGCACTCCGGGCTTGGGCCGCACGGAGCGCCAGGCGCCGTCGAGAAACACCTGGAGCCCGTCCACGGCGCCGTCTTGCAGCAGGATGGTGAGCGCCGACGGGTCGCAGTGCGGCCCCGTCCCCATCGTCCTGTCCGGCTCCGGGCACCGCGGGTAATAGTTGCACCTCATGATGGAGCTGCCGTCGGCGAAGAAGTCCCTGTAGTAGCCTCTCCCCAGCCCCAGGCTCACCCCGAGCACCTCCATTATCGCCAGCGACGCCTCCTCCATCGCCTTGCAGTACTCCTGGTACACCTCCCTGCAGCATACACAGTTACGTTACACACCCACCCGACATTACTCATCCATATGTTACTTACAAGTGTATTCCGTAGAAATATGAAATCGAAATGCAGAGCTGGTTGAGTGTTTACTGTTTAGTCATGCATGTTTTACTAACCCTAGGTCTTTGAAGTCGTCGCCTAGGGTGGAGGTGAAGTAGTCCACGACGCCGCGGCTGTCGCCGTCGTCGTGGTCGTGGCCGAAGGAGAGAGTTTCCTTCCAGGGAAGCTTGGAGGCGAAGCGGTCGGCGTGGGCGGAGGCGTAGCCCGTGACGGTGCCGGGGGCGCGGCGTGCGCGCTGCTTGGTGGCGAGCGGGAGGTCGAAGAAGCCCCCGGCGCCGTCAAGCGCGGCGCGGGCTAGGGCCGGGTCCACGCCGTGCCCGGTCACCTGGAAGAAGCCGTGGCTCGCGCACGCGGCGGCCACCTGCGCCGCGGCATGGCGCATCCCGGCGGCGGAGCGCAGCGCCGCGCCAACGTCGACCACCGGCACGTCCAGCTCCGTCGTCGTCAACGACGACGGGTGCGTGTCTGCGTGGGGCCAGACGAAGGGAGCCGGGATCTCTTTCTTCAGGTGCCAGAGGTCAAGGACGTTGGTAACATTCTTGCTCTCTATCCCGTTCGGGTCGGCGGGGATACAACCCAGGGCAATTTCCATGGACGGAGTCGACATTGTTGCAGAGTTTGAGAGGTCGACCATGGTATATGGAAGTGGCGGGTTGGCGGTTGAATGGAGCTCTGCGGCAATTTATAACCAAACGAGCCGAGGGCCCGTTTGAAACACAACAATTGAATAACTTAAAATTCGCAAAAGTGCAGGTCTGATATAAATAACATATACTCCAGTTGTCTAGAGATAGATTAAACCATACTTCAGAACATCTAGAGAATAGATTATGTGAACATGTTTTAGGTGCACAAAAGTCGTCCACATGTCACGATCATAAAATGCTTGACCGGTCCCATGCCAAATGTTTGTTTTGTTGGAACGTTGCCCAAGCGATACTATGAATTCAGTATATGAATTTTTGGAGAGCAATTTTCCTGGTTCCGACAATAAGATGATTTGGAAGCTAAGATTTCTCTGAAGATACAGATTTTTATGTGGCAAACTTTTAGAAATGGTATTCCTACGAGAGACAATATGAGACGTCGTAAATGGCTTGGTAATCCTATGTGCTCCTTCTGTAGGCAAATTGAGACTGTGCACCATTTATTTTTTACATGTCCTATTGCTCGTGTTGTTGGGGGGGGTGATGGGTGGTACCAATACATGTTCAAATTCTCTCTGGCAGGCAATATTTTGGTTTTATGCCTTTTTACCTAGAGGGTCGAAAATGTATATGGTGGGGATTGCTACTGTTTGTTGGACGATTTGGACAACTCGTAACAAAGTTACGTTTGAAGGATATACTCTCAAATCCCCTATCGAGGCTCTGTTACCATGTGTTCTTTTCTTCTATACTGGGCAGGTTTACAAGCAAATTACGACAAGGAGAAGGTGGTGGCAGAGACCAGAAAAGCTTGCTGCTGATGTTGGTAGGAAGATAAAGGTGGAGGATGTACAAGATTCTGCTATGATCGGCGATTGAGGGGAAGTTTCGTGGGTGTTGGATTTTCAGGATGGTTGTTTAGATCTGTTAGTTGGCCTCTTAGCTTTCCTATGATAGTTTAATGAACTTCATGTATAAGAGTATTGAGTGATACTTGGTGGTGGCAGGTTTTTGCTCTGTAGGGGTGTTTCGAGATAGAAACATTCTCAGCGGGTTTCCTGCCAGCTTGCTTTCCTGTTTTTTTACCCTGTTTTACTTTATTGCCCATCGTTTGGTCTTTGTAGCGAGCGAACTATGTATTTCCGTTATGTTTCGTAATGGAAAGGGGGTTAGCCAGGCTGGAAAAAATGAATTGGGTGGAACAATTGTGTGCGCGTATGACCTACAAAACAGCTATCTAGATGCCTAATCACAGATCATCCTACGAAACTAGACGGCACACATAATACTATTTAGAAACACCGTTTGCCGGGTGCTGTTTTCATAGAAATGTCTACGATCAAAACAAGCAAGAGCCTCAAAACCACAAGACACGACTAATTTACTAACTTAATTTCTGTGATATATATGATTTTTTGCTTGTATACCAAACTGCACTGCATACTATTATTTGCTGGATTGGTATGCATACTATCGAAATGAACTCCAAAAGCTTGATGCGGCATTCCCTTCCGTAAAATTCTGGTTCCATCACTGTTTTCTATATATGCACCTCGTCTTGATCATTGAGGATTCATACTAACCATGTTGTGCTCGTAGACGACCCTGTACTAGGGAAAAAAAACTCCTTTCTTGATTTAAACACTGGATTCCGCATGGTACTTTCTTCATCCGATATGAGTTCTTCCCTAGTATTATAGGGTACAAACGATCTTCGTACTAAAATAAGAAGAAATTAGAGGACACAATTTAAAGGTTACAACACAAACAACATTCGCAAAAAAAACTACTTTTCGGGATTAAACCACCTAGGTGCTTAGCCCCCGCAAGAACCCAAACTTTAACTTCCATCTTGATTTTGGCGAAAATGATGGCGCAGGTGGTGCTCACATTCTTGAAGATCCTCGCATTTTGTTTATTCCAAATCTCTCGAAAGACGGGCATGAGAAGGGAGGCCATGGCTTTCGTCTCCTAGCGTGGGTAAGAACAAGCTTAGTCACCACCGATGTTGTCGAAAGCCATCCAACTTGATGGGTTGAAATTGAGGAGCTCAAGCAAATCGTTTATCATATTCCAAATACGGAGGGAGTACCGGCACTAGAAGAGTATGTTTTTTTCGAAATGGGGTTCACCCCAGCCTCTGCATCGGTTGATGCACACAAACTTTTATTAAAAAACTGAATATTCAGAGTTTACAAATCATGGATCAACGAGGGTCGATACAAAAAACAACCACCGAAAAATAGAAAGACTACTAAGCAATCTATGCATCTTGTAATCTCTTAATAGGCATCCAAGTAGCCTGGTAGAAAATATCCTGGGTAATCATTCGAAGGCGGTTGCATCCAGAAACCATGCACTCCCGCTGGTCCTCCGGGAGCAAGAAACGCCAAAGCTGGATCCAATGAACCATAGTGTGAATAATATGCAAGAAATTAGTGGAATCCTTTTTGTTAAAAACAATATCATTTCTGCAATTTCATATTGACCAACATAAAGCCGAAACACCTATGTGAATCCTAGCTTTATCAGTTTTGTCAGTTCCATTAAGCCAATTCCTAAACATATTTATGACATTGGATGGAGGTGGAATATTGTATGCAGAAAAAACCACCCACCAAATATGCCTAGCAAAAGGACAGGAAATAAACAAATGTTCAACTGATTCCTCAGCATCACAGAAAGAGCATTTCGTATTTCCATTCCAATTCCTCATTGCTAGATTATCACGAGTCAAGAGGACTTTCTTACTAAGGAATCATATAAAGATTTTAATTTTTAGTGGGATTTTTATTTTCCAAAGATATTTACGAAGATATCTTGTATGCCCATTTAACATATCACCATACATAGATTTAACAGTGAATTTCCCTGAAAGTGTTAGACCCCAAACGAACTTATCTTGATCATAATTTAAATTTATCTCCATTAATCTTTGGCATAGGTGTACACATTGATCCCATTTATCACCAATCAGCCTTCTCCGAAAACCAATGGACTATGTTGAACTCATAACATTTGCCACAGTATCATGCTTATGATGGACTATGTTGTATAGCTGGGGATACTGAGATGCAAGGGTATGATCACCTAACCATCTATCTTCCCAAAATCGCACTCCTTCTCTGGAGCCTACCTCAAATTTTCCTCTGCTAAAAAATCCCCCTTTAACTTTCATTAGTCCTTTCCAGAAGGGTGAATCAGTAGGCTTACTTTCAACTTCAACCAAAATTTTCTGTGAAAGGTACTTGTTTTTTAAGAGTTGTTTCCATAACCCTTCTTCAGAAAGGAGTTTAACTAGCCATTTACTAAGTAGGCAAGAATTTTTAATCTCCAGAACTTTCCAAGACCATCTTGGTCCTTAGGTCTGCAAATCAGGTTCCACTTAGTTAACCTATATTTCTTTTTATTTTCCTCACATTGCCAAAAGAAACGTGATCGGAAAAAATATAATCTCTTCCTTATCCCTTTAGGTATATCGAAGAAGAATAGCATAAACATCGGTAAACTAATAAGAACAGAGTTAATCAATACAAGGCGGTCTCCATATGATAACAATTTTCCAGCCCAACATCCAAGTTTTCTCTCAAACCTACTTTCCACTGGATTCCATTCGGAATTTTTTAACTTTCTATAATGGAATGGAATACCCAAATATCTGAAGGGCAAAGAACCAGATTCACAACCAAATAGTTGTTTATACTGCTCCTCTTCCTCTTTGGCCTTACCAAAATAGAAAATCTCGCTTTTGTGAAAATTAATTTTTAGTCCTGACAATTCTTCAAAGAAACGCAATATTAGTTTCATATTTACAACCTTTTCAAAGTCGTGTTCCATGAAAAGTATCGTGTCATCAGCATATTGCAGTATAGAAATTGCTCCGTCAACTAAATGAGGGATGAGACTTCCTATTTGTCCATCCTCTTTCGCTCTTGCTATTAGGATAGCCAACATATCTGTAACAATGTTGAACAACATAGGTGACAATGGGTCACCTTGTCAAAGACCCTTCCTGGTTTGAAAATAGTGACCAATATCATCATTGACCTTGATCCCTACACTTCCTCCTCTAACAAATTGTTCGATGAGATGACACCATTTGGGATCAAAACCTTTCATGCGCATAACTTGTTGAAGAAAAGGCCATTTTACCTTATCATAAGCTTTCTCAAAATAATTTTTAAATATCACCCCATCCATTTTCTTCCGATGAAGTTCATGAGTGGTTTCATCTAAGACAACTATTCCTTCAAGAATATGTCGTCCTGGCATGAATGTCGACTGTGTAGGACTAATAACTATTTCGGCAACAGTATTAGCTCTAATAGTAGCAACTTTCGTGAATATTTTAAAACTAACATTAAGAAGACAGATTGGTCTATATCGCTGGATTTGAACCGCATTCTCCTTCTTAGGCAATAGGGTAATAACACCAAAGTTCAATTTGAACAACTGTAATTCCCCTGAATGCAGTTGATAGAACATTGACATTAAATCACCCTTGATAACTTCCCAGAAGGTTTGGTAAAACTCAGCTAGAAAAACATCAGGTCCTGGAGATTTGTTTAACTCCATTTGAAAAATAGCATCCTTGACTTCCTTCTCTGTGAATTCAGCAACAAGGATATTATTCTCCTCTTGGGTTAATTGCGGAATATTCTGTCTAAACTCCTCACTCAGTGTGAGGGTAGAAGTAGCTGGCTCTCCAAACAAATTCTTATAATATTCAGATATATAGACTTGTAAATTTTCATCACCCACTATGGTTCCTTCTTCTTGTTCTAGTTGAAAAAATATTTTCCTTGGATGTTTTTCATTTCCAATTAGGTGAAAGTATTTAGTATTGTTCCCCCCCTTCTTGAATATGTTTTACCTTGGCCCTTTGTGCCCATTTTGACTCCTCATCTCTACGAAGTCTTGTTAAATTATCATTTGCCTTTTTTAACTTTGCTCTCTCATCATCATCTAGAGAAATTGACTCAGCTTTCAAGTCAAATTCATCTATTAATGATAGCAATTTTTCTTTTTCTTTCTTGTATTGACCACTTAAACATTTTTCCCAACCTTTAAGAAAACGTCTAATATGCCTGATTTTATTCTGCCATTTGGCAATAGGAGAATTCCCACGGGTCTCAGCCTCCCATTCAGCTCTCACTATCTAATAAAAATCTCATGTTTCAACCATGATGTTTCAAAAGAAAAGTGAGCTTTATTGCCAATATGAGCGTGATTACCCGGATCAATTAACAAAGCAGCATGGTCTGATCCATTCATTGTCAAAGCTCTAACAGTGACTAAAGGAAATTTTTGTTCCCACTCAAATGTCGACAAGATTCGGTCAAGCTTCTCATACGTTGGGTTTTCCCTTCAATTAGACAAAGTGAATTGCCTGCCTGAGAGAGCAATCTCTCGGCAGGTTTAGGCTCTCAATAATGGCATTAAAAACGAAAGTCCAATGTGGCTTAAAATTATCATTATTCTTATCCTTTTTTCTTCTCAATATGTTAAAATCCCCCCGATAAGAGAAGGTGTGGATCCCTGATACGTCTCAAACGTATCTATAATTTCTTATGTTCCATGCTAGTTTTATGACAATACTCACATGTTTTATATACACTTTATATCATTTTGATGCATTTTCCAGCACTAACCTATTAACAAGATGCCGAAGCGCCGGTTCTCGTTTTCTGCTGTTTTTGGTTTCGTAAATCCTACACAGAAATATTCTCGGAATTGGACGAAACAAAATCCCACGATCTTATTTTGCACGGAGCCTTCCGGAAGTCCGAAGAGGAGACGAAGAGGGGCGACGAGGCGGCCACACCCTAGGGGCGCGGCCCCACCCTCGGGCGTGCCGCCCTATGGGGTGGGCCCCTCGAGCGTCCCCGACTCTGCCCCTTCGCCTATATATTCTCTCCGTCGCGAAAACCCTATCACCGAGAGCCACGATATGAGAAAAGTTACTGTGACGCCGCCGCCGCCAATCCCATCTCGGGGATTCAGGAGATCGCCTCCGGCACCCTGCCGGAGAGGGGAATCATCACCGGAGGACTCTACATCACCATGCCCACCTCCGGATTGATGCGTGAGTAGTTCATCCTTGGACTATGGGTCCATAGCAGTAGCAAGATGGTTGTCTTCTCCTCTTGTGCTATCATGTTTAGATCTTGTGAGCTGCCTATCATGATCAATATCATCTATTTGTAATGCTACATGTTGTGTTTGTAGGGATCCGATGAATATGGAATACTATGTCAAGTTGATTAATTGATCTATCATATATGTGTTGTTTATGTTCTTGCATGCTCTCCGTTGCTAGTAGAGGCTCTGGCCAAGTTGATACTTGTAACTCCAAGAGGGAGTATTTATGCTCGATAGTGGGTTCATGCCTCCATTGAATCTGGGACAGTGACAGAAAGTTCTAAGGTTGTGGATGTGCTGTTGCCACTAGGGATAAAACCTCGATGCTTTGTCTAAAGATATTTGTGTTGATTACATTACGCACAGTAATTAATGCAATTGTCTGTTGTTTGCAACTTAATACTGGAAGGGGTGCGGATGCTAACCCGAAGGTGGACTTTTTAGGCATAGATGCATGCTGGACAGCGGTCTATGTTCTTTGTCGTAATGCCCTAAGTAAATCTCATAGTAGTCATCATGATATGTATGTGCATTGTTATGCCCTCTCTATTTGTCAATTGCCCAACTGTAATTTGTTCACCCAACATGCTATTTATCTTATTGGAGAGACACCACTAGTGAACTGTGGACCCCGGTCCATTTTTTTATATCTGAAATACAATCTACTGAAATCTCTGTTCTCTGTTGTTCTTCGCAAACAAACATCATTCTCCACACCATACGTTTAATCCTTTGTTTACAGCAAGCCGGTGAGATTGACAACCTCACTGTTAAGCTGGGGCAATGTATTGTGATTGTGTTGTGCAGGTTCCACGTTGGCGCCGGAATCACTGGTGTTGCGCCGCACTACACTCCTCCACCAACAACCTTCACGTGGCCTTCATCTCCTACTAGTTCGATAACCTTGGTTTCTTTCTGAGGAAAAACTTACTGCTGTGCGCATCACACCTTCCTCTTGGGGTTCCCAACGGACGTGTGCATCACGCGCCATCAAGACTGTTTTCTAGCGCTGTTGCCGGGGAGATCAAGACACGCTGCAAGGGGAGTCTCTCACACCCGATCTCTTTACTTTGTTTATTGTCTTGCTTTATTTTATTTTCTGTTTTGTTTGCTTTCTTTATATTAAAAACACAAAAAAATTAGTTACTTGTTTTACTTTATTTGATTCGGTTTTGCTATTGCTAAAATGGGTACTCCTGAGAACACTAAGTTGTGTGATTTCACTAGTTAGGCTTAATGGAAAACAACAAAAATATTAGAGATCTTTATAGTATTTATCTTGAGTTAGGACATGAGGTGTTTGAAGAGAAAATTAAAAAACCTATGGAACTTTATATGCATGCTAATGGCAATGTTATTAGTATGAATTCTTTGAACACCATTTTGCTAATGCTATGGAAAATTCTAAGCTTGGGGAAGCTGGTTTTGAGGAGCATGATATTTTTAGTCCCCCAAGCATGGAGGAGAAAATTTACTTTGATGATACTTTGCCTCCTATATATGATGATTATGGTGATGAGAATAATAATGATAGCTATCTTACTGAATTTGCTCCCACTACAATTAATAGTAATGCCTATGCTTATGTGGAGAGTAATAATTTTATGCATGTATCTCATGATAAGAATGTTTCATGTGATAGTTATATTGTTGAGTTTGTTCATGATGCTACTGAAAATCTTTATGAGAGAGGACAATATGGTTGTAGGGATTTTCATGTTACTAAAACACCTCTCTTTTTGCTTAAAATTTTGAAATTGCGCTTGTCTTGTTTTCCTATGCTTATTGCATTATGCTTACATGACTTGTTAATTTGCAAGATTCATTTTCATAAGAAGTGGGTTAGACTTAAAAGTGTTCCTTATTTTCTTTTGATGCTCTCTTTTGCTTCAACTCTTATTTCTTGCGAGAGCATCATTAAAATTACTGAGCCCATCTTAATGGCTATAAAGAAAGCACTTCTTGGGAGATAACCCATGTTTTTATTTTGCTACTGTTTTGTTGTGTCTTGGAAGTTGTTACTACTGTAGCAGCCTCTCCTTATATTTACTTTATTACATTGTTGTGCCAAGTAAAGTCTTTGATAGTAAAGTTGATACTAGATTTGGATTCCTGCGCAGAAATAGATTTTTACCTGTCACGAATTTGAGTAGATCGCTCTGTAGGAAACTCGTAAAATGCTGAAAAAATTCATCCGTGATCCTCAGATATGTACGCAACTTTCATTCAATTTGAGATTTTTCATCTGAGCCTGTTAAGTGTCTCGAAAAAATTCGTCTTTACGGACTGTTCTGTTTTGACAGATTCTGCCTTTTATTTCGCATTGCCTCTTTTACTGTGTTGAGTGGATTTCTTTGTCCCATTAACTTTCAGTAGCCTTGGGTAATGTCCAGAAGTGTTAGGAATGATTGTATCCTCTCTGAACATGTGACTTTTTGATTATGCACTAACCCTCTAATGAGTTTGTTTTGAGTTTGGTGTGGAGGAAGTTTTCAAGGGTCAAGAGAGGAGGATGATATAATATGATCAAGAAGAGTGAAAAGTCTAAGCTTGGGGATGCCCCCGTGGTTCATCCCTGCATATTTCAAGAAGACTCAAGCATCTAAGCTTGGGATGCCCAAGGCATCCCCTTCTTCATCGACAACTTATCAGGTCACCTCTAGTGAAACTATATTTTTATTCCGTCACATATTATGTGATATACTTGGAGCGTCTGTTTGTTTTTGTTTTTTTTTGTTTGAATAAAATCGGATCCTAGCATTCCTTGTGTTGGAGAAAGACACGCTCCGCTTTTTCATATGAACACTGGTGTTCTTAGTTCAACTTTTAATGTTCATGGCGGAGTTGAAAACCGCTTCGTTGATTGCTATTTGGTTGGAAACGAGAAAATGCTTCATGTGGTAAATGGTATATTGTCTTGAATAATTTGATACTTGGCAATTGTTTTGAGCTCTCATAGATCATGTTTAAGCTTTTGCATCATGTAGTTTAAACCTATTAGTGGAGAACTACCGTAGAGCTTGTTGAAATTTGGATTGCATGATTGATCTCTCTACGAGCCTAGATATTTTCTCGGTAAAAGTGTTTGAGCAACAAGGAGACAGATGTAGAGTCTTATAATGCTTGCAATATGTTTTTATGTAAGTTTTGCTGTACCGGTCCATACTTGTGTTTGCTTCAAACAACCTTGCTAGCCAAAGCCTTGTACTGAGAGGAAATGCTTCTCGTGCATCCAAAAACCTTGAGCCAAAACTCATGCCATTTGTGTCCACCATAACTACCTATATGTGGTATTTCTCTGCCATTCCAAAGTAAATTGCTTGTGTGCTACCTTTAAAATTTCACTCCTTGTCTTTGCAATGCATAGCTCATGGGAAAATAGCTTAAAAACTATTGTGGTATTGAATATGTTGCTTATGTATCTTATTTCTTATAAGTTGCTTGTTGAGCGGTAACCATGTTTCTGGGGACGCCATCAACTTTTTACACCTTTGTTGAATATCATGTGAGTTGCTATGCATGTTCATCTTGTCTAAAGTAAGGGTGATTTATCATGATTAAATGGTTTGAGTATGCATATTGTTAGAGAAGAACATTGGGCCGCCAACCAAAGCCAT
This sequence comes from Lolium rigidum, assembly GCF_022539505.1. NCBI lineage: Eukaryota > Viridiplantae > Streptophyta > Magnoliopsida > Poales > Poaceae > Lolium > Lolium rigidum. The sequence continues at coordinate 180,242,864 of NC_061511.1, read as the reverse complement.
GTATCATGGTGGAAGTTGCAGCTTTGACATTAATCCTCAATCTCTTATGAGAATATTATCTGTTGTTGAATGCTTAAGCATTAAAAAGAGGAGTCCATTATCTGTTTTCTATGTTGTCCCGGTATGAATGTCCTCAAGTTGGGATCTATCAAAACTGAGAAATCAAATGCGATCTATCTCCTTGGACCTTTGTACAGGTGGCATAGAGGTACCCCTTTGTGACACTTGGTTGAAACATATGTAATGCAATGATAATCCATGGAAATCCGAGCTAATTAGGACAAGGTGCGGGCACTATTGGTATTCGATGCATGAGGCTTGCAACTTATAGGAGGTTTTATGCATAACACATATGAATTATTACTACCGTTGACAAAATTGTTTCCATGTTTTCAAAATAAAAAGCTCTAGCACATGAGTTATCCATGCTTCCCTCTGCGAAGGGCCTTTCTTTTACTTTATGTTGAGTCAGTTTACCTACTTCTTTCTATCTTAGAAGCAAACACTTGTGTCAACTGTGCGCATTGATTCTTACATGTTTACTTATTGCACTTGTTATATTGCTTTATGTTGACAACTATCCATGAGATATACATGTTATAAGTTGAAAGCAACTGCTGAAACTTAATCATCCTTTGTGTTGCTTCAAAACATTCTATTAATAATCTATTGCTTTATGAGTTAACTCTTATGCAAGACTTATTGATGCTTGTCTTGAAAGTACTATTCATGAAAAGTCTTTGCTATATGATTCAGTTGTTTAGTCATTATCTTTACCATTGCTTCGAATCACTTCATTCACTTCATATGCTTTACAATAGTATTGATCAAGATTATGATAGAAGCATGTCACTTCAGAAATTATCCTTGTTATCGTTTACCTACTCGAGGGCGAGTAGGAACTAAGCTTGGGGATGCTTGATACGTCTCAAACGTATCTATAATTTCTTATGTTCCATGCTAGTTTTATGACAATACTCACATGTTTTATATACACTTTATATCATTTTGATGCATTTTCCGGCACTAACCTATTAACAAGATGCCGAAGCGCCAGTTCCTGTTTTCTGCTGTTTTTGGTTTCAGAAATCCTACACGGGAAATATTCTCGGAATTGGACGAAATAAAAGCCCACGGTCTTATTTTGCACGGAGCCTTCCAGAAGTCCGAAGAGGAGACGACGAGGGGCGACGAGGCGGCCACACACTAGGGGGGCGCGGCCCCACCCCTGGGCGCGCCGCCCTATGGGGTGGGCCCCTCGAGCGTCCCCCGACTCTGCCCCTTCGCCTATATATTCTCTCCGTCGCGAAAACCCTATCACCGAGAGCCAAGATACGAGAAAAGTTACTGTGACGCCGCCGCCGCCAATCCCATCTCGGGGGATTCAGGAGATCGCCTCCGGCACCCTGCCGGAGAGGGGAATCATCACCGGAGGACTCTACATCACCATGCCCGCCTCCGGATTGATGCGTGAGTAGTTCATCCTTGGACAATGGGTCCATAGCAGTAGCTAGATGGTTGTCGTCTCCTCTTGTGCTATCATGTTTAGATCTTGTGAGCTTCCTATCATGATCAAGATCATCTATTTGTAATGCTACATATTGTGTTTGTTGGGATCCGATGAATATGGAATACTATGTCAAGTTGATTAATTGATCTATCATATATGTGTTGTTTATGTTCTTGCATGCTCTCCGTTGCTAGTAGAGGCTCTGGCCAAGTTGATACTTGTAACTCCAAGAGGGAGTATTTATGCTCGATAGTGGGTTCATGCCTCCATTGAATCTGGGACAGTGAAAGAAAGTTCTAAGGTTGTGGATGTGTTGTTGCCACTAGGGATAAAACATCGATGCTTTGTCTAAGGATATTTGTGTTGATCACATTACGCACAGTACTTAATGCAATTGTCTGTTGTTTGCAACTTAATACTGGAAGGGGTGCGGATGCTAACCCGAAGGTGGACTTTTTAGGTATAGATGCATGCTGGATAGCGGTCTATGTTCTTTGTCGTAATGCCCTAAGTAAATCTCATAGTAGTCATCATGATATGTATGTGCATTGTAATGCGCTCTCTATTTGTCAATTGCCCAACTGTAATTTGTTCACCCAACATGCTATTTATCTTATTGGAGAGACACCACTAGTGAACTGTGGACCCCGGTCCATTCTTTTACATCTGAAATACAATCTACTGCAATCTCTGTTCTCTGTTGTTCTTCGCAAACAAACATCACTCTCCACACCATACGTTTAATCCTTTGTTTACAGCAAGCCGGTGAGATTGACAACCTCACTGTTAAGTTGGCGCAAAGTATTGTGATTGTGTTGTGCAGGTTCCACGTTGGCGCCGGAATCCCTGGTGTTGCGCCGCACTACACTCCTCCACCAACAACCTTCACGTGGCCTTCATCTCCTACTGGTTCGATAACCTTGGTTTCTTTCTGAGGGAAAACTTACTGATGTGCGCATCACACCTTCCTCTTGGGGTTCCCAACGGACGTGTGCATCACGCGCCATCAATCCCGAATCACCCATCCTGGCAAGTTCAGCTAGGAATTCCGCTTTATGAGAATCTTGAGCAGCGCCATAAACTGGCACTAATACCCACTCAAATCCATCATGTTCACATCTAACATGTAGTTTGACACAAAAATCCCGAGTTTCGACTGTACTGACTTGTAGCGACGCATTATTTATTCCAACAAGGATACCTCCAGACCTCCCATGAGGTGGAAGACAAAACCAATAAAAGTCTAGCCCATTTGCCAAGATTTTAAGGAAAGGTATTGAAAAATTAGATCTCCCCATCTTCAGTAAGGCGATAAAATCTAATTTTTCCTCCCTTAATTGTTCTTTGACAAACAAATGTTTCGCAACATCACCAAAACCATCTAAGTTCCAAAATAAACCTTTTATTGAACTCATTTTAACCTAAAAATTTGTTTTGAATCTAGCACTTCTACGAACCCCAGACAAATCAAAATCTTTCTTCTTTCGAGATTTCTTAAGTTTAATTATATGCATTAGCAGGTCGTCCTGTTCCAATAGCTCATGCGCCTCCTCTATTATCAAGTAAGATTTGAAAATTTGGAGGTTAGCAAACTACTTTGGCCTTCTTCCTTATCTAAAATAGTCTCAACATTTTTCTTTAAGATTACTAAAGTTCTATTGACATCTACCTCCTTAATAGATTCTACAGCTTTTAAAACTTCCTTTTTATTTTCCCCAAAGATATGCCTAGGCGACTTGCCTTAACCAAAATATCCTCATCGGACAAAGAAGCAAATGATCGTTTAGATTTCCCATTACCTGGAGGAGTAAATTTATGTCTGAGGTTAACATTTTACATGGCCCTTTCCATCTGTGTGGCATCTGCATTTGGTTATGCACGAATCATGTCGCTCGCTCGAATAGACAACGAAGGAGCTGCAATACCCCCAAAAGCTGCCACTTCATTAACTAATGGAGTCTTCTTTGTCGTACCTTCAAGGTCTATTACAGTAGCCGTTTGACTACCTAAAAATTGTCTCGTTACCACATTTGGCGACGGAGAATTTTCTATACCAACAACAATGCTTATACCTGATTTTTCCTCGAAGCAACAGAGCAGCCCACAGAAAAGCTGTCCGCAGACGATCCGAAGCCAGCAGCCACATGTGATCCAAGCTGCTCCACCGCCTGCTGACGGCCAGCATCCGTACGGGGCCCCACCACCATCGGTGTCACCTGCGACAGGACAGACGGGACAGGAAGGGCCAGGCAGATTTTCTCAGGATCGCTGCGAGGGCGCACAACGTCCACTCCACGCGCGCCAGCTGGTGCCCTACACACTGCAGCAGGCTTGATGGCTGGCAGCGTCAGCTCAGGATTGCTGTGAGGGCGCTCAGCGGCCAGTCAACACGCGCCAGCTGGCGCCCTGCCCCCACGCGTGCTGCAGCAGCCACAGCGGTAGGTGAGTGTCAGGGCATAGCGGGGACCGCGGAGGCTGCTCCCGAGGCGACACAACGCCAGGCGTGGCCGCTGCGCCCACTGGCGTCGCGCCAGCTGTGGCCTGGCTGCCCAGTGGCAGCGCCAGGCCTGCAGCCCATGCCCGCTCTAATCCCAAGGCTGCAGCCGACCGGATCTTCACCGATCCCGGAGCAGAATCAACATGGAAAGGTGAGCCTTCTCTGTCTTTTTCTGCATGACCATGCAATATGAAATTTGTGTCAAAAAATGCAGTTTTCATCATTATTAAAATTTGAGGATGAACAATGTTCCATTATATGAGCAGGTACTAAATTATTAGCATGAATACCTTTGTTCAACAAAACCGTATTAAGAGAACCAAACAATATTGGAGCCTCAAATTGATGTTGAACTTGGTGGTCAACAACACTCTTAGCATTATTGACCTTCTTCACCGTGCCCTTCTGACTATTGGCATTGCCTTGCTGCTCACTGTTCATCGTCTTCTCAATATCCATGTCATTTGCACCATCTGCATTATCACCATTGGATCCATTATTGTCCCCTCCACCATTGTTGTCTCCATTTTTACCCATATCATCACTACCAAGTTGAGTCACTGTTACTGGTTCTACCTCAAAACTGATTTTAAAGAAACCCCTTAGGATAAAAACATATGTCGTCTCCGGAATGAGAGTATGGTCTAAGCAGCCAATTCGCAGCCTCAACTCCTTGTTCTTCCTAGTGTGTACCATGTCCACTTCCTTTGTCTTGCCAAAGAAAGAGCACACCGCCCACAAGGACAAGAAATCAGTCCTCACATCAGTTGGTATCCCTCTCACCCGCAGCCAAACCTTAGGCAACATATACAAAGGGTCCTCTAAGGCCGACCAATCCTCAAAAATAAGCAGAGGCTCTGTCCGGAACTAGGTAAGTGCGGACAGTCTTCATCCTCTGAGCTTCAGATTTATTTGGGAATTTGACCCTAAACACATTATTTTGAAAGTTATAGATCTCCCATTGAAAATTCTCCACAGGTACAATTCTCCTCAAACAATCTGCAACTTCTGCAATGGGTATAGGATCACCTTCAACAGTCACATTCACAAGCTTCACATTGTCAACCTTTGGTTTGTATGTACCCCCAGTGGGCACCTCAAAGAACATAAGTTGTTCGACCGCATACCCATACATAGTGAATGATGGTTTAGGAGCCTGAAGAAGAGGACATGCACTAGAAATATGATCAGGTGACTCACAAATGTCACAAACTGGCGCATTACAAGTATCAATTTGATGCCCAGGTAGCTTGCACCTAAAACATGGATTCTTCTCCGCCTTTTTAGCCTTCTTAGCATGGTTTGGAGCATCTTGTTTTGGCACTGTCACGGCATCCAATTCATTGGTAGAGCCTGTTGCGAACCTGTGACCAAAGATTGAGACTGCTGCACCACGGAAGTAACGGATTGTGTTGCCGCCGACACGGCATCACCCAAAACCGAAGCTGGCACCCCTTCAGCCCATCCTCTCTGTGCTGCTGCAGCCTATGCCGCAACCACTCCTTGCATAGCTTCTTTAATCAAATCGGGGCTAATACCGGCCAAACATGCACCACTTTGAATCCCTGCATCACTGTTACCTTCTCCATTGTTACGATACTGATTAAAATTAGAGCGACCACCATTGTACCCATATCGATTGCTGGCATTAAAACTGTTGTTCCCATAATTTCTAGGACCATATTGATGGTTACCTCCATTACGGTGATAATTATTGAAGTTCATACCTCTATTGAACTGCCCAAAATCTGCTCCAAAATCTGCATTGGAGTACTGCCCTTGCCCATGGTCTCGATCATCTCCAGCCGTGCCGCTGGACTCTCCAGCCACGAAATTCCCTGGACGGCCCGAGATGAAACCTCCACCGCGACCAGAGTTGAACCCCGAGGGGCCATTGAAACCAGCGCCATGGCCATTGAAGCTAGCGCCACGGCCAGTGCCATGGTGTCCACCGCGGTCACCGCGGTCACCGTGTCCCCTGCCAGGTCCGCTTCCTCGAGCCGAGCCAAAGCCCCTCCACCATTGCTCATCTCCAGATCAGCACACTCCCGGCCGCCCACACGATTAGCCCGATTCTTCCACACAACAGTCTAGGGACGAGCGAATTGTGTCAAGAACTGCACTGATCTTGACTTGATATATATGAAATCCAAAAAAAGCTTGGCACAAGAAATGGACGACAATGCCAGTCATCGAGTGGCAGGACCAGAACACTCCCCTAGATTTATTTACAAAGTGCTTGTCATTTTTTTACAAATAGCAATGGCCAAAAATACCCCACCGAGTGGAAATGTCAAATCTGCCCTGACGAAAAGCTAGTGAAGCAGCATGATCACCTTTCGCCTGTTAAGCTTCATGCACTAGCCACTTGAACCAAAAGTCCGAACTGATGGAAAGGGCTAGGCAATCCACATATACACTTCACAACACCCCCACTCGCGTGTGACGGGAGAAGAGAAAGTCAACACGGGAAAGAAGAAGAGCACACCGAAACAGGACATCAGCGGTGGCTAAAGAGGGGGGCAACATCAATTTTTAGGCTTAATTGCGAAAACCAGGGGGGGCAACAGAATTTTTAGGCTTAATTGCGCAAACCATGTGAAAGCCAGGATTTGAACTCGAGACCTGGGGCTCTGATACCATGTTAAGCTTCATGCACTAGCCACTTGAACCAAAAGTCCGAACTGATGGAAAGGGCTAGGCAATCCACATATACACTTCACAACATCGCCGACCCATTTGGCGGAAAGAACTTCCCGCCATGCCAGTTGGGGGAAAGTACCTCCTACGGGCACGTGTCGCTTTCTTCCACTCTTGTTGGCAGCAGCTGGTGTTACCCGGTGCGTATTGGAGTGGGCTGGCTTGGCAGTAAGATCCAATTGGCGGAAGGTACATGTGTCTAGGTAGATTTGGCATTTCCGTTCAGTGGAGATACTTTTAGCCATTGGAAAATGCAGGGTTAATTTATAACAACTTTTTCCAATTCGGAACAACGTCGAAGTTGATTGGACATGACAACCTAGTCAAGGAGATTTTTGAAGAATTATAAAAAATATTCTGTTTGTTCTAAAACGTACATGTTTTTTCCAACGGGATTAATATCTTACAGAGTTCCCTTCGTTGTCCTTGTACCAAAACTAGATATGAGACTGGAGAGGAAGCGACGAGCTGGACTGAAGCGAGTACCGACAGGACAACGGAGGGAACGGAGAGACATTTGGACGCATTAGTTTTGGATTTTTGGCGACGTGGGTGGGTGCATATGTGTCCCCATCCTATGTAGCCACGCTACTAGCTAGCTTAGGCATGGCAACCATGCTCCATGCTGATCTAAATATCCTCCGATGCAAGTTGCGTATTTCCAAGCGTAACTTTATACCGAGGTTGAATGCAACAGCCATTGAAAGGGAAAGCTCACTGTTGTCGTAGCTCTTCGTATCGGAGAACAGATCGAGGAAGATACATATGTCACGAATCAGGATGAGGCAAGGAGAACAAGGAGTTGCATGTATACCGATGGATCACAGACTACTGATTTCTCTCTACTTTGGATGTATTTGTATGTGGTCCTTTGTATGTTTTCAGCTTGGATCGCTACCGCATATATATCCGGACTTCTTTGAGTGGAGTGCAATTCCTAACCATCAAGAATGCACATAAATATTATCAATGTAGAAATATATGAACACAGAAAAGTTAGAACCAAATGAATACAAGTTAAATAATTAGTGAACTTACCCAAAAGTGCAACTGCAAGAAGTTGAGATCGTCAACTATACGGGGAAAGCAGACAAGCAAGACAATTTTGATGTAAATATCTTCTATTCAAATTATTTATCGCAGATTTAGGCAAAATGTTACCTAAAATCTAGGTTCATTGAATATACGATAAGTAATTTGGAACGAAGGAACAAGAAAGTCTCGAAAGCTTTCGCTCTTGGTTACGTCTTTGTCTATATGTTATTAGCAAAAGTTGATAAGATGATTAAATATCGATAATCATACCTACTTATCCAGTGTCACCACAATAATTTCCTGCTATGCAAAAATAGTATTGTCAATTGTCAAGAAGTAATCATGGATCAACTTCTACCACATAAGCCAAACTTGTCTACAACATAATCAACTTTAAACACATAGTCTAACCAATCAACTTCTACCAAATAAGCAAATTGGACAAATACGACATTGCACAGATCTAGTCACAAGTGCACGATATGTAAGACATATATATAAATATAGATCCGGTTATCATTTTCTACAAAAAAATAATAGATTCAGTCCACACACAGCCAATCCATTCATACACTACTACAAAAATAGATACCAGTGGCACACCTATTTTTCTTATCAGTGGCGCACGAGTGCGCCACTACTAATACGCTAGTGGTAATTAGCAGTGGCACACATCTTGATGCGCCACTAATAGGACTGATAGAAATAGTGCACTGCTTGGTGCGCCACAAGCAGTATTTCAGTGTTCCACACCTAACCATCCCTGAAAATAAAAACAAAGGTGAGTGCGCCATTAGGTAATATTCCCGTGCACCACAACTAACCATCGCTAGAACAAAAATGCATTCCAAATCCTTCAGTTTAAATTTGCTTACAAAACAGTTAAAATAAAATTACAGAGTAGTAGAAATAAAATTACAGCGCAAATTTACAGGAAACACCCTAAAACTAAAAAAGGCAATCAAGACCTGTCGAGAACCACGTCGCCGCCCGAGGCCCGCGTCGGTGAGTTGCCGCCGCCCGGCGGCCACCTGCTGCAGAGGACCGTGTTCCGCATATGCGCCTGATGCAGAGTACGGCCTCCCGCGTCGCCGCCTGCTGCAGGTGTGTGAGGCCCACGATGGCCGATGCGTCTATCTCCCTCGTTGAGCCCCGCCGCCGCCAGAAACAGGAGATAGTGGGGGATTCCAGGAGAAACTGGGAGATTCAGGGAGAGGTGGGTGATGACTGCAAGTACACAAATCAATCGTAGCTAGTTTCGAAATAAGAGTATCGAACCACGAGGAGCTACTAGTTAAGGTCTTACAGTCTTACTGCCCCTTGCTACTATCTATTAAACATTACTTGTAAATTGTTTTCTAATCTCAAGTTTAAAGTGTTTTAGAGGATGGTTGTGATTGGTTGCAAGAAAATAAACAAAGCAATAAAAGCGTTATTGGAAGTGGGTTGAAACTTCAATAAGACAAAGTGTTCTCGGGTATTATTGGATCCACCTCTAGCATTAGGATTCATTTTAATCAAGGTAAAATATGATTTTAATCATATTGTGTGTGGGGAGAGCTCCATAACAAGATGTGCCCAGAAAGACATCGGTCATCGCATCTCTAAATAACCACAACAGCTAGTCTTTTGCAAGCCACATATTGACTATTGCTATTAAGGGCTTTACCCCATGGTTATAAATATGAGCTTGGTGAGTCCCTCTTTATCCCCCTCATCCATGTGTTAAAGTGTCGATACGGTAATGTCACTTCTCGCCGTTCACTTTACCACACTTTAAAGGGTAGTTCCCTCTCGAGACCATAATGCAAATATTACATGGTGCACAACATATAATGTCAAGAGAGAGAACTAACACACATTAATACTTAAAACCATAGATCATCTTAGATTCATCTCATATTCATGCTAGGGTTTCTCCATCTCCCCAAGAACTAATGGAACTACTCACACATGGAAACAATCAAGAACATCATCATAATCTTATGGATGGGATAAAAGCAATAAAATGAATTTGAATACAAATCCACAATAGTAATCAAGATTACAACTATGGTTGAAGGAGAATGGGATCGGTGATGGTGATGGAGATGTAGTGGTTGATGATGAAGGGCATGATGCCTTGTCCTCCGATGATCCGCGTAAGCAGCGCGGATGATGTCTTCTCCAAAGTTTCTTCTCTAGATCTGAATAAGCGCGGTGTTTCTGTGTCTTGCGGAGTTGTGTGTCTCGGATCTTTGTGTCGTTGATGCATGTAAAATGCATACATGAACTTTGTCTTTTATCATATTGAATTCCCACATATTTGCAACATATATGATGATAATACCATGTTTAACATTGATTTGTGGAGATTTACCAATGATCCCCTTTATTTGGTTTACAACCCTGCAGAACCGGAAAACCCCTGTTTCGCGTATTTTTCACTTTCACAGACCTATATGGAGTCAAATTGACCTGGAATTTTTGGAGCATCATTTTTTCCTCGGGAGGAAAAGCATGGGACTTTGAAGCACACCTGGAGAGGCCCAAGGGACGAAGGAGCATAGGTGGCGCGACCTGATGTCTACGCACGCTTCTATTCTTGTAGACAGTGTTGGGCCTCCAAGTGCAGAGGTTTGTAGAACAGCAGAAAGTTTACCTTAAGTGAATCATCCAAGGTTTAGCGAACTCAGGGAGGTAGAGGTCAAAGATATCCGTCTCAAGCAACCCTGTAATTAAGATATAAGAAGTCTCTTGTGTCCCCAACACACCCAATACACTTGTCAGGTGTATAGGTGCACTAGTTCGGCGAAAAGATAGTGAAATACAAGTAGTATGGATGATTATAAGTGGTAATTGCAATCTGAAATAAAAATTGCAGCAAGCAAACATGTAGCAGAACTGGTTGTAAATGGTGTTTCAATGCTTAGAAACAAGGCCTAGGGATCTTACTTTCACTAGTGGACACTCTCAACAATGATATCACTATACTACTATGAACCACTCTTCGGTTGGATAACGAACACCACCGCGTAGGGCTGCAAAAGCACACCTTAAAGTTCGCATTCCAAACCTAGGGACACACTGATACGTCTCCGACGTATCGATAATTTCTTATGTTCCATGCCACATTATTGATGATATCTACATGTTTTATACACATTATATGTCGTATTTATGCATTTTCTGGCACTAACCTATTAACGAGATGCCGAAGAGCCAGTTGTTGTTTTCTGCTGTTTTTGGTTTCAGAAATCCTACAAAGGAAATATTCTCGGAATTGGACGAAATCAACGCCCAGGGTCCTATTTTTGCACGAAGCTTCCAGAAGACCGAGGGGGAAAGGAAGTGGGGCCACGAGGCGCCGCCACAACAGGGCGGCGCGGCCCAGCCCTAGGCCGCGCGGCCCTGGCGTGTGGGGCCCTCGTGTGGCCCCCCGCGTTGCCCTTCCGCCTACTTAAAGCCTTCGTCGCGAAACCCCCAGGACCGAGAGCCACGATACGGAAAACCTTACTGAGACGCCGCCGCCGCCAATCCCATCTCGGGGGATTCTGGAGATCACCTCCGGCACCCTGCCGGAGAGGGGAATCATCTCCCGGAGGACTCTTCATCGCCATGATCGCCTCCGGAGTGATGAGTGAGTAGTTCACCCTGGACTATGGGTCCATAGCAGTAGCTAGATGGTCGTCTTCTCCTTATGTGCTTCATTGTTGGATTGCTGCACAGAAACAGCATTGCTGTCTGTCACGAATTCGCGCAGAAGTCTCTTTAAAAAAATCAAAAAAATCTGCAAATTTACGTGCGTGATCCTCAGATATGTACGCAACTTTCATTAGTTTTGAGTTTTTTCGTTTGAGCAAGTTAAGTGCCCCTTCCAGGTTCATCTTTACGGACTGTTTTGTTTTTGACAGATTCTGCCTTTTATTTCGCATTGCCTCTTTTGCTATGTTGGATGAATTTCTTTGATCCATTAATGTCCAGTAGCTTTGTGCAATGTCCAGAAGTATTAATAATGATTGTGTCACCTCTGAACATGTGAATTTTTGATTATGCACTAACCCTCTAATGAGTTTGCTTGAAGTTTGGTGTGAAGGAAGTTTTCAAGGGTCAAGAGAGGAGTATGATATACTATGATCAAGAGGAGTGAAAGCTCTAAGCTTGGGGATGCCCCGGTGGTTCACCCCTGCATATTTTAAGAAGACTCAAGCGTCTAAGCTTGGGGATGCCCAAGGCATCCCCTTCTTCATAGACAACATCATCAGGTTCCTCCCCTGAAACTATATTTTTATTCAGATCACATCTTATGTACTTTGCTTGGAGCGTCTCGTTTGTTTTTGTTTTTGTTTTTGTTTGAATAAAATGGATCCTAGCATTCACTGTGTGGGAGAGAGACACGCTCCGCTGTTGCATATGGACAAATATGTCCTTAGGCTTTACTCATAGTATTCATGGCGAAGGTTGAATCTTCTTCGTTAAATTGTTATATGGTTGGAATCGGGAAATGCTACATGTAGTAATTGGTAAAATGTCTTGGATAATTTGATACTTGGCAATTGTTGTGCTCATGTTTAAGCTCTTGCATCATATACTTTGCACCCATTAATGAAGAAATACATAGAGCTTGCTAAAATTGGGTTTGCATATTTGGTCTCTATAAAGTCTAGATAATTTCTAGTATTGAGTTTTGAACAACAAGGAAGACGGTGTAGAGTCTTATAATGTTTACAATATGTCTTTTATGTGAGTTTTGTTGCACCGGTTCATCCTTGTGTTTGTTTCAAATAACCTTGCTAGCCTAAACCTTGTATCGAGAGGGAATACTTCTCATGCATCCAAAATCCTTGAGCCAACCACTAAGCCATTTGTGTCCACCATACCTACCTACTACATGGTATTTCTCCGGCATTCCAAAGTAAATTGCTTGAGTGCTACCTTTAAAATTTCCATCATTCGCCTTTACAATATATAGCTCATGGGACAAAATAGCCTTAAAAACTATTCTGGTATTGAATATGTACTTATGCACTTTATCTCTTATTAAGTTGCTTGTTGTGCGATAACCATGTTCCTGGGGACGCCATCAACTCTTTGTTGAATATCATGTGAGTTGCTATGCATGTCCGTCTTGTCTGAAGTAAGGGAGATCTACCACTTAATGGTTAGAGCATGCATATTGTTAGAGAAGAACATTGGGCAGCTAACTAAAGCCATGAATCATGGTGGAAGTTTCAGTTTTGGACATATATCCTCAATCTCATATGAGAACACTAATTGTTGCTACATGCTTATGCATTAAAGAGGAGTCCATTATCTCGTTGTCCATGTTGTCCCGGTATGGATGTCTGAGTTGAGAATAATCAAAAGCGAGAAATCCAAAATGCGAGCTTTCTCCTTAGACCTTTGTACAGGCGGCATGGAGATACCCCTTTGTGACACTTGGTTAAAACATGTGTATTGCGATGATCCGGTAGTCCAAGCTAATTAGGACAAGGTGCGGGCACTATTAGTATACTATGCATGAGGCTTGCAACTTGTAAGATATAATTTACATAATACATGTGCTTTATTACTACCGTTGACAAAATTGTTTCATGTTTTCAAAATAAAAGCTCTAGCACAAAGAGAGTGGATTTGGTAACCGCGTGTATACGTGAGCACGCTCTAGCTGCCGTTGGATCAACGTTGAGATTCATTTTTCTGGGTCACGGTGACCATACGGCGTGAGTACCTTATCCTCTTATTCCCCTCGTCCTTCACTCCTTCCCCAAATCATCTTCACACGGGCGCGCGTCTCGGCCACACGAGCTCCCACACGCACCGCCCTCTCCCAAGCGCTGTGCTTTTCGGCCTCGTCGCGCGGTGCGCCTGCTCCCGGCGCCGCCACCGCAGCAGGGCGTCCGTGCTCCTCCCCGTCCCCATCGTGGCCTACGTCGCCGCCGTCCCCCAAGCCGGCACAGCAAAAACGACGGGGATGCCAGATCAGGAACTCCTCCGTTGGCAAGGAGGGCCTCGAGCTCAAGCCCCGCATGGTCGAGGAGGGAGGCCTTGCGTCGTCGAACTCGTCTGCAGTTGGGGAGGGTAGGACCGTGTCCCCCGCCGAATCGCCCACGAGGAAGAACGGAGAGGAGACACGGCAACGGGAGGCCCGTCCATCGATTCGTTTGTCAGGCGCGAGCTACTACTAATCGTCGCCGCCGTCCCCTCCAAGGAAGTGAAAATCGTACACGCCTTTCTACTCCTCCATGGATCGATTGATTCACATCCCAATTAGAAAAAAAGATTCAACTACTTGCAGGCACCAGAGCTTCTCGACCGGATCTCCGGCATCGGCGAGCGGATAGGCTGGGAGCTCCGGCGAGGGTCGTGGGTGGTCGGAGGTGTGTTGGCGCACCAGCTGCAGCGCCGTGTATGGAGGAGTCAGGATCGAGCCAAGCCCTCGTCCTCGTGGTCGACCTGGCGCGTTTCAGCATGGGGCTGCAGGGGCGGAAGAGGGTGCCATCGCGGTTGAGGCGGACTGCGGCGACACTGGAGACAGTCCGGCGATGGAGAGCGGACATGAGCTAGGAGCAAGCAGGTGGCCCGTCCCTCGCTTTGCCTGGGTGGCGCGATCTGAACATCCGTGTGTTCACTCTTAGGCAAGTAAAATTCTTCCTGATTAACTTCCGATTGTGTATCCTTCCAGGTTTAAACAAAGTGACTGGTTCTTTTATTTGATTTACTTGATGTTTCATCTTTTCTCGAAATTGGAACACTGAAAAGCTCTCGGCGGGGAAGATCTCGCGGGCAGCGACAGGAAAATGCGTATGCATTTTGGAGAAGAAACTCGTTTTGGTCTTGATCTGTACAGGAAAACACGCATGCCGTCTGTCCTCCACGCGCGCAGCGCTGCCGCACGGAGCTGGGAGATGGAGCATCTCGTCCGCATCAGGAGGCGCCAAGAAGCTTCGCTCGACTCTTTCTTTTTAATCGTGATTGAATCCTTTTTTAACATGTTCTTAGATCGTAAATTGTTCCCAAAAAGTTGCTAATTTCTGTAGCGATTCTTTCACGGATTGTTTTGTATTAATTATGATTGATGTGTGACGAACTATTGATTCTTTCACCGGTTACTCCAACGCCATGGATAAAGTTCCTGCAGCGATTCTTTCACGGGGGTGCGGAGGAAAGTACAGGTAGAGGAGGATAAAAGTGGGCCCCTGTGTTAACGGATGAACGGATGTCGTTAGACACGTGTCGAGCAGGCAACACGTGCTCACGTATACACCCGGTCACCAGGCTTCATTCGCTAGCACAAATATAGCAATCGATGCTTTCCTCTTTGAAGGACCTTTCTTTTACTTTTATGTTGAGTCAGTTCACCTATCTCTCTCCACCTCAAGAAGCAAACACTTGTGTGAACTGTGCATTGATTCCTACATACTTGCATATTGCACTTGTTATATTACTCTATGTTTACAATTATCCATGAGATATACATGTTATAAGTTGAAAGCAACCGCTGAAACTTAATCTTCCTTTGTGTTGCTTCAATACCTTTACTTTGATTTATTGCTTTATGAGTTAACTCTTATGCAAGACTTATTGATGCTTGTCTTGAAGTACTATTCATGAAAAGTCTTTGCTTTATGATTCATTTGTTTACTCATGTCATTACCATTGTTTTGATCGCTGCATTCATTACATATGCTTACAATAGTATGATCAAGGTTATGATGGCATGTCACTCCAGAAATTATCTTTGTTATCGTTTACCTGCTCGGGACGAGCAGGAACTAAGCTTGGGGATGCTTATACGTCTCCGACGTATCGATAATTTCTTATGTTCCATGCCACATTATTGATGATATCTACATGTTTTATACACATTATATGTCGTATTTATGCATTTTCCGGCACTAACCTATTAACGAGATGCCGAAGAGCCGCTTGTCGTTTTCAGCTGTTTTTGGTTTCAGAAATCCTACTAAAGGAAATATTCTCGGAATTGGACAAAATCAACGCCCGGGGTCCTATTTTTGCACGAAGCTTCCGGAAGACCGAGGGGGAAAGGAAGTGGGGCCACGAGGCGCCGCCACAACAGGGCGGCGCGGCCCAGCCCTAGGCCGCGCGGCCCTGGCGTGTGGGGCCCTCGTGTGGCCCCCGCGTTGCCCTTCCGCCTACTTAAAGCCTTCGTCGCAAAACCCCCAGGACCGAGAGCCACGATACGGAAAACCTTACGAGACGCCGCCACCGCCAATCCCATCTCGGGGGATTCCGGAGATCGCCTCCGGCACCCTCGCCGGAGAGGGAATCATCTCCCGGAGGACTCTTCATCGCCATGATCGCCTCCGGAGTGATGAGTGAGTAGTTCACCCCTGGACTATGGGTCCATAGCAGTAGCTAGATGGTCGTCTTCTCCTTATGTGCTTCATTGTTGGATCTTGTGAGCTGCCTAACATGATCAAGATCATCTATCCGTAATGCTATATGTTGTGTTTGTCGGGATCCGATGGATAGAGAATACTATGTTATGTTAATTATCAATCTATTACCTATGTGTTGTTTATGATCTTGCATGCTCTCCGTTATTAGTAGAGGCTCTGGCCAAGTTTTTACTCTTAACTCCAAGAGGGAGTATTTATGCTCGATAGTGGGTTCATGCCTCCATTAAATCTGGGACAGTGACGTGAAAGTTCTAAGGTTGTGGATGTGTTGTTGCCACTAGGGATAAAACATTGATGCTATGTCCAAGGATGCAGTTATTGATTACATTACGCACCATACTTAATGCAATTGTCTGTTGTTTTGCAACTTAATACTGGAAGGGGTTCGGATGATAACCTGAAGGTGGACTTTTTAGGCATAGATGCATGCTGGATAGCGGTCTATGTACTTTGTCGTAATGCCCAATTAAATCTCACAATACTTATCATATCATGTATGTGCATTGTCATGCCCTCTCTATTTGTCAATTGCCCGATTGTAATTTGTTCACCCAACATGCTATTTATCTTATGGGAGAGACACCTCTAGTGAACTGTGGACCCCGGTCCTATTCTTTACATCGCATACAATCTACTGCAATTGTTCTTTACTATTTTCTGCAAACAATCATCTTCCACACAATACGGTTAATCCTTTGTTACAGCAAGCCGGTGAGATTGACAACCTCACTGTTTCGTTGGGGCAAGGTACTTTGGTTGTGTTGTGCAGGTTCCACGTTGGCGCCGGAATCCCTGGTGTTGCGCCGCACTACATCCCGCCGCCATCAACCTTCAACGTGCTTCTTGGCTCCTCCTGGTTCGATAAACCTTGGTTTCTTTCTGAGGGAAAACTTGCTGCTGTGCGCATCATACCTTCCTCTTGGGGTTCCCAACGGACGTGTGTTTCACGCGCATCAAGACTGTTTTCTGGCGCCGTTGCCGGGGAACGAAGAAAAGTTACACCACAAAGATTTCTAACTCCCACGTCAACTACACGCCAGACAATCGTTTTTCAGGCGCCGTTGCTCGTGGAGATCAAGACTACTGCTGCAAGGGGAGTCTCCACAATCCAATCTCTTTACTTTGTTTTTGTCTTGCTTTATTTTATTTACTACTTTGTTTGCTGCATTATATCAAAACACAAAAAAATTAGTTGCTAGCTTTACTTTATTTACTATCTTGCACTCTATATCAAAAACACACAAAAATTAGTTACTTGCATTTACTTTATCTAGTTTGCTTTATTTACTGTTGCTAAAATGAATACTCCTGAAAACACTAAGTTGTGTGACTTCACTAGTTAGGCTTAATGGAAAACAACAAAAATATTAGAGATCTTTATGAACTTTATCTTGAGTTAGGACATGAGGTGTTTGAAGAGAAAATTAAAAAACCTATGGAGCTTTATATGCATGCTAATGGCAACGTTATTAGTATGAATGTTTTGAACACCATTGTTGCTAATGCTATGGAAAATTCTAAGCTTGGGGAAGCTGGTTTTGAGGAGCATGATATTTTTAGTCCCCCAAGCATTGAGGAGAAAATTAATTATGATTACAATATGCCTCCTATATATGATGATTATGGTGATGAGAAGAATAATGATAGCTATTTTATTGAATTTGCTCCCACTACAATTAGTAGTAATGATTATGCTTATGTGGAGAGTAATAATTTTGTGCATGTAGCTCATGATAAGAATGCTTTATGTGATAGTTATATTGTTGAGTTTGTTCATGATGCTACTTGAAAGTTATTATGAGAGAGGGAAACATGGTTATATGCATCTTAATAATATTAAGTTTCCACTCTTTATGTTGAGAATTTTGAAGTTACTCGTGTTTTATCCTCCTATGCTTGTCACTTTGTTCTTCATGAATTTATTTGTGTACAAGATTCCTTTTCATAGGAAGTGGGTTAGGCTTAAATGTGTTTTGAATTTGGTTCTTCATGCTCTCTTTTGCTCTTATTTCTTGCGCGAGCATCATTAAAATTACTGAGCCCATCTTAATGGCTATAAAGAAAAGCGCTTATGGGAGACAACCCATTATTTTACTTCTGTATTTTGTTTTATATTTGAGTCTTGGAAGTTGTTTACTATTGTAGCAACCTCTCCTTATCATGTTTTTGTGCCAAGTAAAGTCTCTATGGTAAAGTTGATGCTAGATTTGGATTGCTGCACAGAAACAGCATTGCTGTCTGTCACGAATTCGCGTAGAAGTCTCTGTAAAAAAATCAAAAAAATCTGCAAATTTACGTGCGTGATCCTCAGATATGTACGCAACTTTCATTAGTTTTGAGTTTTTCCGTTTGAGCAAGTTAAGTGCCCCTTCCAGGTTCGTCTTTACGGACTGTTCTGTTTTTGACAGATTCTGCCTTTTATTTCGCATTGCCTCTTTTGCTATGTTGGATGAATTTCTTTGATCCATTAATGTCCAAGTAGCTTTGTGCAATGTCCAGAAGTGTTAAGAATGATTGTGTCACCTCTGAACATGTGAATTTTTGATTATGCACTAACCCTCTAATGAGTTTGCTTGAAGTTTGGTGTGAAGGAAGTTTTCAAGGGTCAAGAGAGGAGTATGATATACTATGATCAAGAGGAGTGAAAGCTCTAAGCTTGGGGATGCCCCGGTGGTTCACCCCTGCATATTTTAAGAAGACTCAAGCGTCTAAGCTTGGGGATGCCCAAGGCATCCCCTTCTTCATCGACAACATTATCGAGTTCCTCCCCGAAACTATATTTTTATTCCAGTCACATCTTATGTACTTTGCTTGGAGCGTCGGTTTGTTTTTGTTTTTATTTTTGTTTGAATAAAATGGATCCTAGCATTCACTGTGTGGGAGAGAGACACGCTCCGTTGTTGCATATGGACAAATATGTCCTTAGGCTTTACTCATAGTATTCATGGCGAAGGTTGAATCTTCTTCGTTAAATTGTTATATGGTTGGAATCGGGAAATGCTACATGTAGTAATTCGTAAAATGTCTTGGATAATTTGATACTTGGCAATTGTTGTGCTCATGTTTAAGCTCTTGCATCATATACTTTGCACCCATTAATGAAGAAATACATAGAGCTTGCTAAAATTTGGTTTGCATATTTGGTCTCTCTAAAGTCTAGATAATTTCTAGTATTGAGTTTTGAACAACAAGGAAGACGGTGTAGAGTCTTATAATGTTTACAATATGTCTTTTATGTGAGTTTTGCTGCACCGGTTCATCCTTGTGTTTGTTTCAAATAACCTTGCTAGCCTAAACCTTGTATCGAGAGGGAATACTTCTCATGCATCCAAAATCCTTGAGCCAACCACTATGCCATTTGTGTCCACCATACCTACCTACTACATGGTATTTCTCCGCCATTCCAAAGTAAATTGCTTGAGTGCTACCTTTAAAATTTCCATCATTCGCCTTTACAATATATAGCTCATGGGACAAAATAGCCTTAAAAACTATTGTGGTATTGAATATGTACTTATGCACTTTATCTCTTATTAAGTTGCTTGTTGTGCGATAACCATGTTCTCGGGGACGCCATCAACTATTCTTTGTTGAATATCATGTGAGTTGCTATGCATGTCCGTCTTGTCCGAAGTAAGAGAGATCTACCACCTTAATGGTTAGAGCATGCATATTGTTAGAGAAGAACATTGGGCCGCTAACTAAAGCCATGAATCATGGTGGAAGTTTCAGTTTTGGACATATATCCTCAATCTCATATGAGAATACTAATTGTTGCTACATGCTTATGCATTAAAGAGGAGTCCATTATCCGTTGTCCATGTTGTCCCGGTATGGATGTCTAAGTTGAGAATAATCAAAAGCGAGAAATCCAAAATGCGAGCTTTCTCCTTAGACCTTTGTACGAGCGGCATGGAGGTACCCCTTTGTGACACTTGGTTAAAACATGTGTATTGCGATGATCCGATAGTCCAAGCTAATTAGGACAAGGTGCGGGCACTATTAGTATACTATGCATGAGGCTTGCAACTTGTAAGATATAATTTACATGATACATATGCTTTATTACTACCGTTGACAAAATTGTTTCATGTTTTCAAAATAAAAGCTCTAGCACAAATATAGCAATCGATGCTTTCCTCTTTGAAGGACCTTTCTTTCTACTTTTATGTTGAGTCAGTTCACCTATTTCTCTCCACCTCAAGAAGCAAACACTTGTGTGAACTGTGCATTGATTCCTACATACTTGCATATTGCACTTGTTATATTACTCTATGTTGACAATTATCCATGAGATATACATGTTATAAGTTGAAAGCAACCGCTGAAACTTAATCTTCCTTTGTGTTGCTTCAATACCTTTACTTTGATTTATTGCTTTATGAGTTAACTCTTATGCAAGACTTATTGATGCTTGTCTTGAAGTACTATTCATGAAAAGTCTTTGCTTTATGATTCATTTGTTTACTCATGTCATTACCATTGTTTTGATCGCTGCATTCATTACATATGTTTACAATAGTATGATCAAGGTTATGATGGCATGTCACTCCAGAAATTATCTTTGTTATCGTTTTACCTGCTCGGGACGAGCAGGAACTAAGCTTGGGGATGCTGATACGTCTCCGACGTATCGATAATTTCTTATGTTCCATGCCACATTATTGATGATATCTACATGTTTTATACACATTTATATGTCGTATTTATGCATTTTCCGGCACTAACCTATTAACGAGATGCCGAAGAGCCGATTGTTGTTTTCTGCTGTTTTTGGTTTCAGAAATCCTAGCAAAGAAAATATTCTCGGAATTGGACGAAATCAACGCCCGGGGTCCTATTTTTGCACGAAGCTTCCGGAAGACCGAGGGAGAGTCGAAGTGGGGCCACGAGGCGGCGACACACAACGGGCGGCGCGGCCCAGGCCCTGGCCGCGCGGCCCTGGCGTGTGGGCCCTCGTGTAGCCCCCGCGTTGCCCTTCCGCCTACTTAAAGCCTT
>NC_061511.1:180175297-180221619 GCF_022539505.1 Lolium rigidum | reverse complement strand
AAAATGAAAGTAGCCAGGAAATTAGGGGGTCAAAAAAACTCAAGAAAGGGAAAGCTTTATCGTTCATACAGCTGACACGTGGGACCTAAGTGAGCCGCCAGCCTACTAAAACATTTCGAAAGGCGGCAAATATCGCAAAAGAAAAAGGAAGTAGCCAAAAATCAGAGGGTGAAAAAAATCCAAGAAATCAAACTTTATTGTACATATTGATGACGCGTAAAGCACACGCTCGTTGGGAACCCCAAGTGGAAGGTGTGATGCGTACGGCGGCAAGTTTCCCTCGAGTAAGAAACCAAGGTTTATCGAACCGATGAGGAGTCAAGAAGCACGTTGAAGGTTGATGGCGGCGGGATGTAGTGCGGCGCAACACCAGGGATCCGGCGCCAACGTGGAACCTGCACAACACAACCAAAGTACTTTGCCCCAACGAAACAGTGAGGTTGTCAATCTCACCAGCTTGCTGTAACAAAGGATTAACCGTATTGTGTGGAAGATGATTGTTTGCAGAAAACAGTATAGAACAAGTATTGCGATAGATTGTATTTCGAGTAAAGAGAATTGGACCGGGGTCCACAGTTCACTAGAGGTGTCTCTCCCATAAGACAAACAGCATGTTGGGTGAACAAATTACAGTTGGGCAATTGACAAATAAAGAGAGCATGACAATGCACATACATATCATGATGAGTATAGTGAGATTTAATTGGGCATTACGACAAAGTACATAGACCGCCATCCAACTGCATCTATGCCTAAAAGGTCCACCTTCAGGTTATCATCCGAACCCCCTCCAGTATTAAGTTGCAAACAACGAGACAATTGCATTAAGTATGGTGCGTAATGTAATCAACAACTACATCCTTAGACATAGCATCAATGTTTTATCCCTAGTGGCAACAGCACAACACAACCTTAGAACTTTACATCACTTGTCCCAGGTGTCAATGCGGGCATGAACCCACTATCGAGCATAAGTACTCCCTCTTGGAGTTACAAGCATCTACTTGGCCGGAGCATCTACTAGTAACGGAAAGCATGCAAGATCATAAACAACACGTAGATATAACTTTGATAATCAACATAACAAGTATTCTCTATTCATCGGATCCCAACAAACGCAACATATAGAATTACGGATAGATGATCTTGATCATGTTAGGCAGCTCACAAGATCCGACAATGATAGCACAATGGGGAGAAGACAACCATCTAGCTACTGCTATGGACCCATAGTCCGGGGGTAGACTACTCACTCATCACTCCGGAGGCGACCATGGCGGCGTAGAGTCCTCCGGGAGATGATTCCCCTCTCCGGCGAGGGTGCGGAGGCGATCTCTGGATCCCCGAGATGGGATCGGCGTTGGCGGCGTCTGCGGAAGGTTTTCCGTATCGTGGCTCTCGGTGCGGGGGTTTCGTCACGGAGGCTTTAAGTAGGCGGAAGGGCAAGTCAAGAGGCGGCACGGGGGCCCCACACCACGGGCCGCGCGGCCAAGGGGGCCGCGCCGCCCTAGGGTTTGGCGCACCCGTGGCCCCACTTCGTTCGTCTTCGGACTTCGGAAGCTTCGTGGAAAAATAGGCCCCTGGGCTTTGATTTCGTCCAATTCCGAGAATATTTCCTTACTAGGATTTTTGAAACCAAAAACAGCAGAAAACAGCAACTGGCACTTCGGCATCTTGTTAATAGGTTAGTTCCAGAAAATGCACGAATATGACATAAAGTGTGCATAAAACATGTAGATAACATCAATAATGTGGCATGGAACATAAGAAATTATCGATACGTCGGAGACGTATCAGCATCCCTAAGCTTAGTTCTGCTCGTCCGAGCGGGTAAAGCGATAACACGAGATAATTTACGGAGTGACATGCCATCATAATCTTGATCATACTATTTGTAAAGCATATGTAGTGAATGCGGCGATCAAAACAATGTATATGACATGAGTAAACAAGTGAATCATAAAGCAAAGACTTTTCATGAATAGCACTTCAAGACAAGCATCAATAAGTCTTGCATAAGAGTTAACTCATAAAGCAATAATTCATAGTAAAAGCATTGAAGCAACACAAAAGAAGATTAAGTTTCAGCGGTTGCTTTCAACTTGTAACATGTATATCTCATGGATATTGTCAACATAGAGTAATATAATAAGTGCAATAAGCAAGTATGTAGGAATCAATGCACAGTTCACACAAGTGTTTGCTTCTTGAGGTGGAGAGAAATAGGTGAACTGACTCAACATTGAAAGTAAAAGAATGGTCCTCCATAGAGGAAAAGCATCGATTGCTATATTTGTGCTAGAGCTTTGATTTTGAAAACATGAAACAATTTTGTCAACGGTAGTAATAAAGCATATGCATCATGTAAATTATATCTTATAAGTTGCAAGCCTCATGCATAGTGTACCAATAGTGCCCGCACCTTGTCCTAATTAGCTTGGACTACCTGGATTATCACCGCAATACATATGCTTTAACCAAGTATCACAAAGGGGTACCTCTATGCCGCTGTACAAAGGTCTAAGGAGAAAGCTCGCATTTGGATTTCTCGCTTTTGATTATTCTCAACTTAGACATCCATACCGGGACAACATAGACAACGAGATAATGGACTCCTCTTTTAATGCTTTAAGCATTCAACAACAATTAATTCTTTTCTCATTAGAGATTTGAGGATGTTTGTCCAAAATCGAAACTTCCACCATGGATCATGGCTTTAGTTAGCGGCCCAATGTTCTTCTCTAACAATATGCATGCTCAAACCATTCAACTCGGTGTAGATCGCCCTTACTTCGGACAAGACGAACATGCATAGCAACTCACATGAAATTCAACAATGAAAAGTTGATGGCGTCCCCGGTAAACATGGTTATCGCACAACAAGCAACTTAATAAGAGATAAAGTGCATAATTACATATTCAATACCACAATAGTTTTTAAGCTATTTGTCCCATGAGCTATATATTGCAAAGGTGAATGATGGAATTTTAAAGGTAGCACTCAAGCAATTTACTTTGGAATGGCGGAAAATACCATGTAGTAGGTAGGTATGGTGGACACAAATGGCATAGTGGTTGGCTCAAGTATTTTGGATGCATGAGAAGTATTCCCTCTCGATACAAGGTTTAGGCTAGCAAGGCTTATTTGAAACAAACACAAGGATGAACCGGTGCAGCAAAACTCACATAAAAGACATATTGAAAACATTATAAGACTCTACACCGTCTTCCTTGTTGTTCAAACTCAATACTAGAAATTATCTAGACCTTAGAGAAACCAAATATGCAAACCAAATTTTAGCATGCTCTATGTATTTCTTCATTAATGGGTGCAAAGCATATGATGCAAGAGCTTAATCATGAGCACAACAATTGCCAAGTATCACATTACCCAAGACATTTATAGCAAATTACTACATGTATCATTTTCCAATTCCAACCATATAACAATTTAACGAAGGAGAAACTTCGCCATGAATACTATGAGTAGAAACCAAGGACATACTTGTCCATATGCTACAGTGGAGCGTGTCTCTCTCCCATAAAGTGAATGCTAGGATCCATTTTATTCAAACAAAACAAAAAAACAAAAACAAACCGACGCTCCAAGAAAAAGCACATAAGATGTGATGGAATAAAAATATAGTTTCGGGGAGGAACTCGATAATGTTGTCGATGAAGAAGGGATGCCTTGGGCATCCCCAAGCTTAGACAGCTTGAGTCTTCTTAATATATGCAGGGGTGAACCACGGGGCATCCCCAAGCTTAGAGCTTTCACTCTCCTTGATCATGTTGCATCATACTCCTCTCTTGATCCTTGAAAACTTCCTCCACACCAAACTCGAAACAACTCATTAGAGGGTTAGTGCACAATATAAATTAACATATTCAGAGGTGACACAATCATTCTTAACACTTCTGGACATTGCATAATGCTACTGGACATTAGTGGATCAAAGAAATTCATCCAACATAGCAAAAGAGGCAATGCGAAATAAAAGGCAGAATCTGTCAAAACAGAACAGTTCGTATTGACGAATTTTAAAATGGCACCAGACTTGCTCAAATGAAAATGCTCAAATTGAATGAAAGTTGCGTACATATCTGAGGATCATGCACGTAAATTGGCTTAATTTTCTGAGCTACCTACAGGGAGGTGGACCCAGATTCGTGACAGCAAAGAAATCTGGAACTGTGCAGTAATCCAAATCTAGTACTTACTTTTCTATCAACGGCTTAACTTGGCACAACAAAACACAAAACTAAGATAAGGAGAGGTTGCTACAGTAGTAAACAACTTCCAAGACACAAAATAAAAACAAAGTACTGTAGGTAAAAACATGGGTTGTCTCCCATAAGCGCTTTTCTTTAACGCCTTTCAGCTAGGCGCAGAAAGTGTGTATCAAGTATTATCAAGAGACGAAGTGTCAACATCATAATTTGTTCTCATAATAGAATCAAAAGGTACTTCATTCTCTTTCTAGGGAAGTGTTCCATACCTTTCTTGAGAGGAAATTGATATTTTATATTACCTTCCTTCATATCAATGATAGCACCAACGATTCGAAGAAAAGGTCTTCCCAATATAATGGGACAAGATGCATTGCATTCAATATCCAAGACAACAAAATCAACGGGAACAAGGTTATTGTTAACGGTAATGCGAACATTATCAACTTTACCCAAAGGTTTCTTTGTAGAATGATCAGCAAGATTAACATCCAAATAACAATTTTGCAGCGGTGGCAAGTCAAGCATATTATAAATTTTCTTAGGCATAACAGAAATACTTGCACCAAGATCACATAAAGCATTACAATCAAAATCTTTAACCTTCATCTTAATGATGGGCTCCCAACCATCCTCTAGCTTTTTAGGAATAGAGGCTTCACGCTCTAATTTCTCTTCTCTAGCTTTTATGAGAGCATTTGTAATATGATGCGTGAAAGCCAAATTTATAGCACTAGCATTAGGACTTTTAGCAAGTTTTTGCAAGAACTTTATAACTTCAGAGATGTGGCAATCATCAAAATTCAAACCATTATAATCTAAAGCAATGGGATCATCATCCCCAATGTTGGAAAAAATTTCAGCAGCTTTATCACGAGCAGTTTCAGTGATTTTAGCAGTTTAGGCAGTTTCTGCGCTTTGCATTAGAAGTGGAAACATTGCTAACACCAATTCTTTTATTAGTATTAGTAGGAGGTGCAGCAACATGTGTAGCATTAGCATTACTAGTGGTGGTAATAGTCCAAACTTTAGCTACATTCTTCTCTTTAGCTAGTTTTTCATTTTCTTCTCTATCCCACCTAGCACGCAGTTCAGCCATTAATCTTATATTCTCATTAATTCTAACTTGAATGGCATTTGCTGTAGTAACAATTTTATTATGATGATTCTCATTAGGCAAAACTTTTGATTTCAAAAGATCAACATCAGCGACAAGACTATCGACTTTAGAAGCAAGTATATCAATTTTCCCAAGCTTTTCTTCAACATGATTTGTTAAAAGCGGTTTGTGTACTAATAAATTCTTTGAGCATGGCTTCAAGTCCAGGGGTGAACTCCTATTATTGTTGTAAGAATTCCCATAAGAATTAGCATAGCCGTTGCCATTATTATAAGGATATGGCCTATAGTTGTTACTAGAATTGTTCAGGTAAGCATTGTTGTTGAAATTATTATTTTTAATGAAGTTTACATCAACATGTTCTTCTTGTGCAACCAATGAAGCTAATGGAACATTATTAGGATCAATATTAGTCCTATCATTCACAAGCATAGACATAATAGCATCAATCTTATCACTCAAGGAAGAGGTTTCTTCGACGGAATTTACCTTCTTACCTTGTGGAGCTCTTTCCGTGTGCCATTCAGAGTAGTTGATCATCATATTATCAAGAAGCTTTGTTGCTTCACCAAGAGTGATGGACATAAAGGTACCTCCAGCAGCTGAATCCAACAAATTCCGTGAAGAAAAATTTAGTCCTGCATAGAAGGTTTGGATGATCATCCAAGTAGTCAATCCATGGGTTGGGCAATTTTTAACCAGAGATTTCATTCTTTCCCAAGCTTGAGCAACATGTTCAGTATCTAATTGTTTAAAATTCATTATGCTACTCCTCAAAGATATAATTTTAGCAGGGGGATAATATCTACCAATAAAAGCATCCTTGCATTTAGTCCATGAATCAATACTATTCTTAGGCGGAGATAGCAACCAATCTTTAGCTCTTCCTCTTAATGAGAAAGGGAACAATTTTAGTTTAATAATATCACCATCTACATCTTTATATTTTTGCATTTCACATAGTTCAACAAAATTATTAAGATGGGCAGCAGAATCATCAGAACTAACACCAGAAAATTGCTCTCGCATAACAAGATTCAGTAAAGCAGGTTTAATTTCAAAGAATTCTGCTGTAGTAGCAGGTGGAGCAATAGGTGTGCATAAGAAATCATTATTATTTGTGGTTGTGAAGTCACACAACTTAGTATTTTCAGCGTTGGCCATTTTAGCAACATGATAAATAAAACAAACTAGATAAAGTAAATGCAAGTAAACTAATTTTTTGTGTTTTTGATATAGCAAACAAGATAGCAAATAAAGTAAAACTAGCAACTAATTTTTTTGTATTTTGATTTAGTGCAGCAAACAAAGTAGTAAATAAAACTAAGCAAGACAAAAACAAAGTAAAGAGATTGAGAAGTGGAGACTCCCTTGCAGCGTGTCTTGATCTCCCGGCAACGGCGCGAAATTTACTTGGCGTGTAGTTGACGTGGAGTTAGAAATCTTGTGG
The DNA here is from genome assembly GCF_022539505.1 of Lolium rigidum. NCBI lineage: Eukaryota > Viridiplantae > Streptophyta > Magnoliopsida > Poales > Poaceae > Lolium > Lolium rigidum. Next base: position 180,214,819 of record NC_061511.1, on the reverse strand, counting down.
TGTAGCTTTTCTTCGATCCCCGGCAACGGCGCCGAAATTTAGCTTGATGACGCGTAAAGCACACGCTCGTTGGGAACCCCAAGTGGAAGGTGTGATGCGTACGGCGGCAAGTTTCCCTCGATAAGAAACCAAGGTTTATCGAACCGGTAGGAGTCAAGAAGCACGTTGAAGGTTGATGGCGGCGAGATGTAGTGCGGCGCAACACCAGGGATTCCGGCGCCAACGTGGAACCTGCACAACACAACCAAAGTACTTTGCCCCAACGAAACGAGTGAGGTTGTCAATCTCACAAGCTTGCTGTAACAAAGGATTAACCGTATTGTGTGGAAGATGATTGTTTGCGAGAAAACAGTAGAACAAGTATTGCGATAGATTGTATTTCAGTAAAGAGAATTGGACCGGGGTCCACGGTTCACTAGAGGTGTCTCTCCCATAAGACAAACAACATGTTGGGTGAACAAATTACAGGTTGGGCAATTGACAAATAAAGAGAGCATGACAATGCACATACATATCATGATGAGTATAGTGAGATTTAATTGGGCATTACGACAAAGTACATAGACCGCCATCCAACTGCATCTATGCCTAAAAGTCCACCTTCGAGGTTATCATCCGAACCCCCTCCAGTATTAAGTTGCAAAGCAACAGACAATTGCATTAAGTATGGTGCGTAATGTAATCAACAAATACATCCTTAGACATAGCATCAATGTTTTATCCCTAGTGGCAACAGCACAACACAACCTTAGAACTTTCTGTCACTGTCCCAGGTGTCAATGCAGGCATGAACCCACTATCGAGCATAAGTACTCCCTCTTGGAGTTACAAGCATCTACTTGGCCAGAGCATCTACTAGTAACGGAAAGCATGCAAGATCATAAACAACACGTAGATATAACTTTGATAATCAACATAACAAGTATTCTCTATTCATCGGATCCCAACAAACGCAACATATAGAATTACGGATAGATGATCTTGATCATGTTAGGCAGCTCACAAGATCCGAGCAATGATAGCACAATGGGGAGAAGACAACCATCTAGCTACTGCTATGGACCCATAGTCCAGGGGTAGACTACTCACTCATCACTCCGGAGGCGACCATGGCGGCGTAGAGTCCTCCGGGAGATGATTCCCCTCTCCGGCGGAGGTGCCGGAGGCGATCTCTTGGATCCCCCGAGATGGGATCGGCGTTGGCGGCGTCTCTGGAAGGTTTTCCGTATCGTGGCTCTCGGTACTGGGGGTTTCGTCCCGGAGGCTTTAAGTAGGCGGAAGGGCAAGTCAAGAGGGGGCACAGGGGCCCCACACCACAGGCCGGCGCGGCCAAGGGGGGCCGCGCCGCCCTAGGGTTTGGGCACCCTGTGGCCCCACTTCGTTTCGTCTTCGGACTTCTGGAAGCTTCGTGGAAAAATAGGCCCCTGGGCTTTGATTTCGTCCAATTCGAGAATATTTCCTTACTAGGATTTCTCGAAACCAAAACAGCAGTAAAACGAAGAATCGGCACTTCGGCATCTTGTTAATAGGTTAGTTCCAGAAAATGCACGAATATGACATAAAGTGTGCATAAAACATGTAGATAACATCAATAATGTGGCATGGAACATAAGAAATTATCGATACGTCGGAGACGTATCACATATCACTATACTTTGCCTTCCCAGAGCTCCACAGATATCTCCACGTGCACTGTGTCGACCCCTGGTAATCGCTTTGGCAATCTTTGGAGAAGCTGATCTTTGCTGGTTGCCATATCGCCTTCCTCCTGTTTGGTAAGAACTTGTAAGAGCTTTGTATTTTGCTTGACGAATTGCGCGTGAACCACCATATTCCGTAGTTTGTAGGCATATACATTTGTGCTTTTTGGGTACTAACCATGACAGGAATTGAGGAGCAAGCCATCGACCCGAGTACCATGACGACTACGGAGCTGCATGTGCAACCATTTACAGGAGATCATGATCAGGTTATATCTTTACCAGTTTATGAGGGTAGATATAATACAGATGCTTATTTTGATTGGGAGTTTGAGGTTGACAATATTTTTGGATGCCATGATTTTAATGAACACGACAAAGTAAGAATTGCCGCCCAAACTTTTATTGATCTTGCTTCCGTTTGGTGGGACTGGAATTATAAAGAAAATGTTGATAATACACCTACTACTTGGGTAGATTTAAAATCTGTTTTGAGACATAAATTTGTGCCTCTTTTTCATCAACGTGAACTGATCCGCAAACTTAAACGGTTAGAACAAGGTAGTAACACCGTGCATGTTTACAATCAGGAATTTAAATTTTACATGTACTGTTGTGATATAAATGAATTTGAGGAAAATACTAGAAACATGTTTTTCAACGGCTTGAACCCTGATATTAAGGTTATGTTTAAGTATATTCCTCGTTCTACTATTGGTATATATGTTCGAGCTTGTGCTTTTGAGAAACACATACAGGAGAAAACGTTGGACCATTCCAACTCCTTCAAGTCATGCACACTAGCACCGGTTGTTTCTTCCAATGTTCCACGCATGAATATTGTTGTGCGAGTCGCCCAGCCACAGACTTGTGACATGTCGCTGCGAATATCTTCTACGTTGGAGTCACAAGGTAACAATAAAGGTACTGATTTTGTCCTTCCACTTGTGACTGATGAACACCATGATGATCTACACATGTCATGTGATGATTTGTCTATTGAGTTGATTGAGGATAGAGTTGTTGCTTTGAAACAATCTCATGATCAAACAATGGAGATGCTTCCTAGTTTTGTTAATAGACTTGAAATTGGTCAATACCATGTTGATATTAATATACCATGTGTTGAGTTCACTGATGATTTGGCCACACCGCCTATATTAGAGGATCATACTACTGAATTGCAAGTACCATGTGATCATACCACTGAGATTGATGTTGCTGTGAGCGCAATTAGTCCTGTTTTCAATTCTTCTTTGACGATGTGTGCGTCCACTGAAATTATTAGTGCTGAATTGGATTCTTCTATTGATTTCAGTACACCCACTGAATTGCATGCTACAATACCAAATGAATTACATGCTAAGAGAGATTTTTGGTTGGGTGTACCAATTGATCACTTTAATCTGTCTTGGAATATGAGTGCACCCCCTGAAATTGTAATTGATATGACTAGCAATCTTTTGGTTGACACACCTACAGATTTGTGTGTACCATGTGTTGTTTTTCGTTCCTCTATTGATATGAGTGTACCAACGGAGACTTTTGTTTCCAAGGATTACCATGTGTTAGGAAATTGTGGAACTGATATACCAACTATGTTGAGTACACCCTACTTGTACAAGTTAATTCTTCCATATCTATGAGTGTACAAACTGAAATTCTTGCTCCTGATAATGCACCTTGTGATTTGAAAGATGACTCTAGTATGGATCATATAAGACTGGTTATGAACAATGAAGTGTTGGCTAAGATTTCTCATGCTAATTCTTTGTTTTCTGTTGTGATGGATCCACCTATATCTTTGTCACATGCTAGAAATAAACTTGATGAACTTCCTTGTTTAAAGAGTGTCTACGTCCCCCCGATGTTACTTTTAATTTGATTGGGGAGTATGTCAGCACCAATGTTTTTATGGTACATAGGATTTGCATCATGTGTGATGATTATTATAGTTCCAATAAAACTGAATTTGTATATATGCTTTCTCATTTTGATATGACCTCCAATGTTGGTATTCATTCTATGCCAAATAACTTCGTTGCAAAATTGTTTAATTCAACATGACGTGGCTAGTAAATTTGAGACCTTACGTTTTGGGTTACCAACTTTGGGATGGTTTAATGATGAGCATTATAATTTGAAAGGAGTTAATATGTGCTTCACTTATATCTGCAAATTGAGTTGTGATAAATGTTTAATGGGGACTAATAAGCTTCTACGCTACTACAATACTCGGAATATGTACAAACTTAAATGGGAAACATGAGAGATCTGTTAAAACGGATGACATATACATATACCATGCATATACCTTGTCTCTTTTGTTAGCATGTTTACGGAATAAACATCGCCGAGAGACGGCTTTTCTTTCAAGAAAGGGAGGATGATGAGGACATGATTACCTGCGATTTGAAGGCATATCTTGGTGAAAAAGATGAGACTACGTTGAGGACGACTTCAATTCAAGTAGGGGAGGATGATGAGGACATCTCTATGATAGATACAACCAATACTCCTACAACCACATCTCGGTACATTCGTTACTAGGAATCCTTCCCGATATATATGAGAATATGATGCTGCCTAAATCAAATGTATTTATATTATTTAGGAATGGATCTAGGATGGACGTCAAGCATTGGATTAGGAACGTGCATGGAGATGGCAGCAGACCTGCAAGGATTCAGGATGGCGTTGCAAGCGAGGATTTCAGAACATTGAAGCCACCATAGTGAAGCAACGATGCTTGGATGAATTATACAAGTTACTCCATCATAAAATTCGTCCAAAGAGTTATTTGTGGTGCTGCGTCACCTTATTTAATGGGCCAGGCCCATGTATTTTCGGATTAGGTATTTTAGGGGATTTTAAGAGGCCATATAAGTGGAGGAAGGCCCATTTAGGGGTGTTTTTGGCCAACCCTAGCTGGTTGGACGAAAATCCCTTCACTTCCCACATATATATCCCTCTCGTAGCCGTCATTAGAACTTGGATTTTGATTAGATTAAAAGTTAGCCAATTGTCTGCAACTACGTGTACTTCTTTTGAGGCCAACGCCCGGAACAAGACCGACTATTCGGAATCCCACCATTATCAATCAAGCTTTCATCTATATCCGCAATATTCTGATTGCATCTTTAGTTCTTACTTGTTCTTGATTTCGGGTAGGAATTAAGACCCTTGTCTGGTCGGGCTGATCGTGCTCCCGCAAGATCGGTAACTCCCGGAGATTGTCCTAGCGATTGCATTGGCGCACGAGCTTTGCACGTGTAGTCGGATCGTCAAGCACGAACTCCACCAACAAATCGATCTATCCACGTCTCATCGAAAGATCGGCCACCTTTGCCCTATCAGTGGCGGTGGTGGCCGGAGGCGGGGGAGAGGGAGGGTGTTGTTCCGAGGCTGCGTCTCCTTTGTCCTGCCAGCCGTGCCTGACAGCGGCGATCGCAGCGGACAACGACGCCTCTTCAAGTCTAGGCCGCGAACGCTGCCCAACATCGTGCAGTAAATGTGGTCCTCTCGCGGCCGTCGAGGTGGGAGACGGGAGGTGGAGAACTTGGGATATGGGAGAAAGTTCAGAAAGGAGAATGCTTCGGTAGAGGATAGGAAATTATTGGAGAGAGAGAGAGGAGAGAGGAGACTGCTGGAGGCGTGTGTGGTGAGGCATGTGCGCTGGTCGGTGCGTGGGGACTGCTGGAGGCGTGCGCGGTGGGGCCACGCACTGGTCATGTGACTGGGTGAGTTCGGATAGGAATATGGTACAACACAGTGGTGCACCACATATATGTGCCCCACTGCTATTTGAGATAGCAGTGGCCCACCTATATGTGATGCGCCACTAACCCTAGATCTTATTTATAACATCGCCCCATACTTACCAATGGCGCAGCACTTATAGGTGCGCCACTGCTAGTTGAGGTAGAAGTGGCGCACCTATATTAGATGGGCCACTAGTAAGTCTAGGATTGGTTCGGATCAGAAAAAATATAGCAATGGTGCATGGTTGCTCTGGTGCGCCACTAGTATTTTCTCTAGAAGTGGAGAACCTATAAGTGGTGCGCCACTGCTATATAGTAGTGGTGCACCACGGTGCGCCACTGTTAGTTATCCTACGGCTAGCCCTTTTTCTAGTAGTGATATGTAACACATATATCCGAACTGCAAACAGAAATTACACGACAGAATACAAATAGGAGTTACAAACATGTTACGCATGTATACCTTATCAAAGGCGAGCACACATATGACGTTGGCCACAATGGAGGGAGAGAACGAGCCGGGTTGACCGGCGTAATCGACAGGACCTTCGGCATTTGACCGATCATTGCATTGCAGCTACAAAGGTCTCCAGAAGATCTTGCTTTCACCTCGCCGACCAAATGAGTTTTCCAGGTAGAGGTGAAGCGATGGTCAAGTAGTGAAGTGGTCACACTTCTGGTTCAAATATATATCATGTAGTTGGTAGGGTTACGCTTGTTGGGCCATAATAGGGCATCTTAGTACAAACGATTTACAGCTGCCCAAACATGTGTGATGGGTAAGGTCGCACACGGGTATCTTTGCATGAATTGTGTGCGATGGTAGTGTTCGCACACATGTTTTTTTGTGTGAAGCGTGAGCGATTGTCGATATCGCAAGCGTATATTCTTCAACAAAAAAAATTAGTGAGACAACATCACGGTAATCTAAAATCAATCGATTATCCATATATACATCATATATTACAGAGCGAGATATGTATAATGAAACATAGTTCATAATATTTGGTTATAGAGTGAGAGGAGTCCAATCAAACATGGTTGCCCTTGCTACATGTTATAGAATACCACTAACTTAACATATTACATATTTAATAATAACTACTCGGTACACACTAGCTAATTAGTAACTACTCACTACATACTAGATGTGCTCCTCGTTGTTAGAGATGACGATGCCGACGGTGGCGGTGGATCCGCCTTTCCTGATGCCCGGTGCCCTGTCCTCTAAGGCCTTGTGCCTTGCCACGGAGGCTTCCCAAATGAATGATATCTCGACGAACCTTTTGACGGGAACTCTAGACAACGCAATGTGCGAACAAGTCCGCGTATACAGCCTCCTGCTTCTTCTTGACGCGATGTTGTTCCTTGAGGAGAGACTCCAGGGACTTCCCTAGCACCATATGCTCTTGAATTTTCTCCTCTATCAACTCTAGATCATCCGCCGCATCCCGTACTCCTCATCCGAGGAGGACCAGACGGAGTAAGAGGGGGAGGAGCCGCTATTGTGGCCAAGAGGCGGGAGGGACTACCCGTCCTCCCCAACTAGAGATGTCTGCTCAACATGTTGTGGCGCTGGGGACTGCCACACATAATAGAGACAAGCGGTCTTCTTGTGGCAAGGCATATCGAAACTAGTGTGTTTGTCGGAGTCTTGCTCGGTTCCAAGAAGGCGAGTGACGGCGTGGAGCTTTATGTAGAGGTAGGATACACGGCAGATGATCGAAGCTGGGTCGTCGCCAACACGTGGCATTCTAGAGGAGGCGAAGAGGCTACACGCGTCAAATGGGAGCCTAGAAGGCAAACAGTTTTAATTCATTGCCGTCTTGGACGAGGAGAAGAAAAGGAAACATGTGAAATAAAGAGAGTGCAGCAAATAATTTACACATGATACCTATTCACGAAAAAGTGTATGATGTTACGCGTATACACTGACGGTTATTTGCGATGAGAGCGTATGCGAATTTCTTGTTGAAATCATTTCCGTGCGCGTGTACCCATGATGGGGACTGCATGGACCACGCGTACACGGTCGAAATTATTGGATGTCCCATTAATTCTCATCACATATGGGGGCACTTAAAAGGTCCGATTTGCACTAGTGATAGGGTGCAATAGCGGTTGCACTGAAAGAAAGTACTATACCATAATGCAATTAAGACTAAAAATGTATAACAATGCAGTGCCCACAAATTCACAAAATTGACTGAAACTCACATGGATGGCTAAAACTTTACAGAAAGTTACTGTACTTGACGTAACATGAATAAAAACATATGCTGTACTCGGTCATCTTACATTTCTGGGCTAAAATGAGGACAGACATCTCGAAACGAAACTGAGAGTTGCTACGATGTTAACCTAGGTGTTATCCTGGATACATTTCTGGGCTCGTCAGATCATATATCATACGCAACACCCCAGCAAACGGCCAAGCTGAGGATCAATTCCCCATACCTCGCTGACAATGATGTCCTTTTTCTGTAGACCTAAATTACTCGCATTATCACCTCTCCCTGGCCGTCCTTCTGACTTCGCAATCTCCTCTTGTCTCTTTCAGAGATCATGGGTCATCTATAAACCACACACAGCGACGGGGGACCGGGCCGGCGAGCTTTCATATGTATTTTGTTCTATTGGTCCCGCATCTAGTTCATACGTACAATTTTCCTGGCTCTCAGCCGCTTACATTGGTACCGCGTATACTTCTCGGATCGATCCTACCCACTACACCGCAAGTCTATCAACGCCATATACATACATACATAATGCACGTGTATCCACTATACTACACTACAAGGGTTGTCCATGCCGTATAAACATACGAGCATGTATATCTTGTTTAGATACGCCTATCCGCTACGCTACAAGTATTTGATATTTTGATGCAAGCGACGATCTAACTTGATCGTGTGGCACCCCATTTTTGCAACTGTTTAGATTCAAATACTCAAACCATGTGACCGCAGTGATGGCGGAAGCAGGGAATGACGACAATTGTATCACGATGCGTTTTGCGTAGGCACGGTTTCATACACTAGCAGATACAACCAAAAGTTCGAAAGAGGTAGGCACAAAAGATGTATATGGATGAAGGGGGCACCTGCAATTTTATGATAAAAATTGTACAAGTCAGGACTCAATCTTGAGACCCTAAGCTCTGATTTTTTTTCCGAACTGAAGGTTCTACCTTTAGCTTCTAATATAAATGATGCACATAACTTATTTTATTAAAATTATTTACGTTAAAACCTTACAAGGATAATATAAAGATCAAACTGAAGCCACCTCACTAACGACAGATGTCGCAACACCTACAAACTTGGTGAAGGGGGTGGCCGTGTCAACACCTCATGCCTAGACCTCACCAACACACATCATCAGAAAACTGGAGACCTCACCAAAATGCCATATAGCGAGTTGGGAACTCAAACCGGTCCAGCAAACCCTGAATGCAGGGTCCACTGCACACGCTCAAGGAGTCGTTGCCACCACCTTCCGCTAATCCATATTTAGGATAGATCAACGCATTGACCTTGCCAGGCCTGCCATCGACGTCATCATGGCGTTGGACGCCTCCACCACCCTGCATGAGTCCATCAAGCCACGTTCATCTCACCGAGACCCCGTTGCACCACGCCGCCAAGATTCGGCAACTTTAATGAGGTAGATGCAAACCGCTCCACCAGAGAGCCCCTCCAGTCAGCATTAACTCCAAAACGATGCCCTCATGAGGGAAAACAACGCCACACGTCGTCATCAGCCGATCCGGGCCACATCTAGGGTTTCCCCCGAAACTGCCCAGGCAAGGAGACGAGAATCGACCGCAACGAAGAAACTCCTAGATGATGCCTTCATGGAGGGTATGACGCTGAGAGCGCCACCATCGATTGATCCGAGGATCTAGGGTTTCCCTGGAGACTGTACTTTATGCAAGACCGCCACGTCCCATGATGCCCAGCACCGCCAGGGAAGGCGTTGACGACGAGGCCAAGGGAGACGACCAACCCTTTTAGGGAGGAGCGCTACCACCACCAAAACTAGGGCCGCCACCCTCTGTGTAGCACCAGTCCCCCACGCGCCGCTCCGCGCGAGTGAACCGCCTCGCCGTGGTACTCGGTCAGCAGCACGCCCAGACGACATGCGTATGGGGGCTCCCTGCCGCCGATGACAACCAGGCTTTGTCTGGTTGCACCCCCCATGACGGCAGCGAGGGGGGAGGTGGGAGGGAGGGTATCTAGCCCCCCCCCCCCCCCCCCCTCCCCTCCTGTAGCGACGCCCGAGAGGAGGAAGGGGACGAGCTCTGATACCAAATCAAACTTAATGAGTAGGCAAAACAAGCAAAAATTTGAATTGATGGAAAGAGATAGTCAATCCACATATACACACATCAATATCCCTCCTCTCGTGTGTGACAGGAGAAAAGAAAATCAACATATGGTACTTACCGGTGTATCTATGAGTTCTTGTTTTAGTTTCGTCTAGAGTTTAAGTCCTGGCGTGCTTAGTTGCTTGATTGGTGCCGTATTCCTATCTCGGAGGTGCTATTCGAGTTTTGTCCTGAGGAGAACTGTAATAGGAACGTAACAGTAATGATGCGTATGAAGAACGGGCTATAATTTGGTTTTCTTTTCTTTCAGTACGGACTATAAGCCTCATCATCGGGAGACATGAAAATATGTGTGTCGGAGAGGTGCACGAACCTGGCCGTGGAGGGGACAGGGCGATACGGCCACAGTTCCTTCGTTCCGGGCAGTGGGGTGCTCACGTGTCGGGAGCCGAACCAATGCCAGCTGTGGGGGTTCTGGAGCCATCGGAGAAGGGTCGGCATCGGCCGGCGAAGCGTCAAGGATACTGTGCCGCCATCTTACGATGTTGCCGGAGCTAGCTCGTCGCCGTCGTGCCTTGTGCGTGCCCCGGGTCCCTCCCTCCCCATGCGTGGCAATTACGACCTCCGGCAACGCGACAATGGGGTGGGATGCCTCGTGGCCACGGCCCGGCCTGCTTCTTGGCCGCCAGTAGTCAACGTGTTAAACTCGACCTGCTAGGTCGACGTCTGATCAATAATCAACCTTGAGAAGGCTTTCACAAGTTGCATTGCAACTTGGTTAATGTTTCGAATACAAATTATTTGCTTGTGCACATGAAAACCTAATGATCTTGGAGCACCAAAGGGCAGTCATGGTTGTCGAATTATGCGGAATTATCGTAATCCACCGCAGTGACAGAGCCTGGCCATGCATTTTTTTTTTTCGTTGCTTGCAAAGATTTGCAATGCACATACTACTATCATCGTAAACATCCATGATTTTCCTGAGCATATTCGGTATTCAGAGACAAGAGAGCAACCGGGACGGTAATACACCTCATGGTACATATCCTCAGTTGTCAAACCACAGCAAACGTGTTAAGCTATTTCATATCTTTAAAAGAAAGATCGTTCGGTTCTACAGTATTTACTTTTGAGTAATGATGTGCCCAACTTGGCAAACCCTGGCCTCTCCCTATAGCATGGTGTTTCGATACTGCTGGTATCAGTCTCCTCTGGACATTTCCACTGCATTCTTCGAGCTAGTAGTATAGTTTCCGAAAAGCAACAGGAGTCACATGAATCTCAGGAGTTTAATAGCATGCCTGTTGTATAATTCCTAGAGGGCAGCAACTTCTCTTGAGCTGGCGTACAAGTTCGGCAATACTGTCAGGGATGCTTGTCCAGCTTACAAACATCTAAACTAGCTTTGCAGTTTACTTCAAACTTTGAAGTTCAGACAGTACCACACAGTTGAATCATAGTTGGTCAGAACGGCAGTATGCTATGCTTTCCATATGTATTTTTGATCATACTAATTGTAGAGTCAGCTATTCACAATATATACAGGGCAAGGCGGTGAACTAACATACGAGTAGTCACTCCTGATGTATACTTAAGACCCCTTCTCGTAAACCTGGTAAAATATGAAAGGCACCAGCATTTAGTGGTTTAAACTTATGAAATATGAAAAACACCAGCATCTACTGGTTTCGACTTTGAATTGTACCCAAAATGTTCATTTCATTCCTGTAATATGAAGTTAGAAACAGATAGAGGTAGAACACCAAACATGCACAACAGCAGCAGCTAGGCTTCAAATTTTGGGTGCACAGAGTCCCAGAAGTACTCTCTCTCCAATCTTCACCTGTCTACGGTCTGCGGGCTGAAACCCATTGGCACCGCTAGCTCCCCGTAGCTCTGGATGACTCCATCGACTACTATCCTGATCAGCGAATCGCAGCTGCAAGCGGATGGGCTGTTTACCTGTTGGTTTGGCTGGTAGCTACATGTGTGTATGGGGAGTTAGGGAATATGTAGTGGGCTGCTGGGCTGAACGCAGAACCTAATGCACATTCCAACTAGTGAACATATTTTAACAGTATATAATTTATTATGTTGGCGAGGAATAGTGAACATATTTTAACAGTATATAATTTATTATGTTGGCGAGGAATAGTGAGCGTACATGTGTACACCCATGTACCGCTGTAGCTCCGCTCATGAGGCACAAAGTAATCACCAAACAGATAGATGCCCTTTCAGGAAAACATGATTAGCACTGAGCATTTCATTCCTAGAAACCGGACTCTGCTAGTGTTTCCCAGCAGAAAGGTTACTTCTTAGCATGGTGAAAGTAATAATTGTGGTGGATTGGTCTATAGAAAGTGGCACAATAAAGGACGCAATCAAACATAAGGTAGAGATAGAGATGGCTCCCATGAGCATCTGCTTAATAATTAAGTGTGAAATAACCAGGAAAAAACTACACATGTAAGTTTGTGCTTCTATATGCCTGTATTTATTCATGGGGAAGGAGCATTTTGGCACCCTGGGAGAGAAACCAAATTCAGTGCAAAAGAATGCAAGTTTTAAGAACTAAATTTGTTTTTTTCACAAGGTGCAAAACTAATCATTTTCTAAGAAATTTTATAGTAACATAAAGGACTCTTAAGCAATTACATGTCTGATTTTTCAAAAAAAAAAATGATTGTTTCACCCGAGTGCGCCTATGAATTAAGCTAAAATAACATGGAATAGTAATGATGTACGATTTTTTACCAAAAGAGAATAATATATACCTTAATTTCCCTGTTAGAAAGTCCAACTATCAGCCTCTCATCCCAGTACAAAATTGAAGTTACAACTGAATCACAAGCAATGGAAGCGACATCTCTAATTTCCACATCAGACTCATTGTCTAATAATTCCTATAATGATCAAAAGGAAAAATGCAAGGCACCAGTAATGGGTTAGAATAGGAAGCTTTAAGGTCATTTCTGAGAAGCTCTAAGGGCACCCGATTTGGTAGCAATGCATACCTGAATATTTATGACTTTATCCATTCCACCAGTATAGAGCCATTTACCATTCAATTTAACAGCATAAATGGAACCATTTTGAAGTTTTTCTGATTTAACAATGACATCGTCCTTCCAGATCTGATTTAGAAAATAAACATGTTTTTTCTATGTTAAAAAACAAGTGCAATGAAACATTTATAGCACATCATATGGGTTAGAATCTAACACAAGCTCATAGAATGATTGGTGATAGAGATATAGTGAAACCTTCAAACAGCCACTTTCATAAGATGAAATAACAAAATTAGCTTCTGTTGCAATTGACAACACAGGGGCTAGGCTTCCTGGTGTATCATCTTCCAGTACAGACAGTGGGCTGTGATCAGTGAGCCACCAAGATCGAATAGTACCATCCCAACTTCCACTAAAAAGAATACCGCTAGCAACTGCAAGGCAAGACACGGTTGATTTGTGGCCTGTCATAGTGCACCGAAGTGAATAATCCTGCCAAAGGGAGATAGTGAATTAATTCCATAACATGATTAAATTACTCTAAATGGATTGGAAAATTTCAATAACTACTTTGTGAGTGCCAAAAAATGCATGCTTGTTATTCAGATAAAGACTTGAGGATCTAATAGAGTGGTGGAAACCATTTTGGAATCGAAACCCAGAACTTAGTCCCTATGTCTAAATATAAAATGTTAACACAGCCCAACCAACAATCCTGTTTCAATCTCCATATGGTGACCAAACAAAACAGGTCAGCTTAGCATCTTTACCTCGAGAGACCAAGCCTTAATAGTTTTGTCTTTGCTGCCAGTATACAGACAACCGGTTCCAGAAACAGCCAAACAGTTAACACCTCGATATATCCAATCATTATGTTCATACCATTTATGCAAAGGTTCCTCGTTGACAGAGGAATCAACATGCCAGACAAAAATTCCACTACCACTGTCTGCGCTTATACAAAGGGACTGGTTATCATTGTCAACAACAACAACTGCTGTGATTTTGTGTTCATGACCCTTCAAAGTCTGCACATGAGATAAGTCCTGTAGAAAGAAGTCCAGAACCAATACAACTCAGAACAAGTAAGCTAATTCTATGATAACAGATGTGCTTGCTGTATGCTTACTGAGATATCTCATTACAAGAAAAGCATGTTATTTACTTCAAGATGCCACTCGCATAATTAACAGATTATCAAGAGAAGAGGGTGCACCGACAGTTTCATACCTGCAGTGACCATACGTTGATTGTTTTGTCATACGAACAGCTAAACAAAAATCCACCTGCAATACAGTAAAGGACTATCAACAAGATTAATTCACCAATAATTCTTAGCTAAGAGAAGGCAAAGTCTTTTTTTGACTTTCTCTTTCCTCCACATCAGCATTTATCCTACGTGGCATTGCTAAGATATCACCATTGTACATGCCCTTAGGTGCAAGTATGCAAATCTTTTTGGTTTCGGCATAAATTGAACACTAAAATTTCAGCAAAAAAAATTTAATATATTTCTTAATACTTTTTCTGTATGAAATTTCAAGTTAAAACTATGCTCTCTATTCTTCTGGACATTTTGAGCTTCAGCTTGAAAATTTGAAGGGTGCATAGCTAAAACCATAACTCTACGTAGACCAGATCATCATTTACTTTCCGATTTTTTTCATATTGCTTTGGGTGCTAAACAACAATGCTTTGCATGCTTGTACTAAGTTATGGTATGACAGGATATGCCTTCAGTAATGAAATAGTATCTCTTGTGCATTTACCTCCAATGGCTAATCCTGTGACACAGTCACGGTGAGCAAGCAGAGTTGAAGATTTAAACACGCCATCACGCTGTACCTCATCTACTCCTTTGCAAACAGACTCATTGTTTGTACAACCACCATTGATTTCATCATCTGGAGTTGAACTATTGTCACCAGAACCTCGAGAGGCCTGCATTTTATCATCTGACACAACAGCTCGGCCAGAGCACATTGAGGACAACTCCCCAAGGAGCAAACACCTAAAACTCTTCTGCGCTACAAGATCGTCAGCAGCAGCCAAAGCATCACCAGAAGATTTCATCCACGAGCCTCTAATACACTTCCAAACATCAGCAATCTCTGGGCGGTCTTCTGGTTCATAGCTCAAGCATGACACCGTAATCGCAGCCAACGGTTCCAGCTGCGTACCAGCCAATGCGGCATCAAGCCTCGTACGCACTTCCTTCTGCCAATCATCGTGCGATCCATCAGAATTCCACCCTGAGGCGAGCTGCTCATCTCCGGTAACAAGCGCCACCAACATACAGCCCAGCAACCAAACATCTGAACTGCACCATATCAAGCCCTCGAAATCACGGCTGCGCATCCTTGCGGCGTCGCTGAGAACTGCCGCCATCTCGGGAGCAACCAAAGCTCCATCCTTGGATAAGCAAGCCCCTGCCCGGACTCCGCGGCACGAGACCAAGACCTCGCTCAAGTCGAGCAGGCAGCGACCGAAGGGGTCGAGGCGGAAGCAGTCCAGCCGGAGGCACCCCAGCAGCAGCCCCTCGCCGTGCAATCCCATGAGGGCTTCGCACACATCCGTTCCAACAGCTCTGATCCGGGGTACCATTTCCAGTTGGTCGCTAGTCTCGTCCAGCGAGTGGGGAATTCTTGGAGTGTGCCGTTCAGAGACTAGCCATAGTGTTGCCGCCTCGGGTCCCATCCAGGCGCCGTAAACCCTGCACACCCGCCGCGCCAATCGCGCCGAGGCGGCCACCAGATCGAGCATCTCCTCCCTCGCCGCGCCGCTCAGCGCGCCGATCGCGGCGACCACCCGGGATCCGTGGCTGGGCCGGTAGAAGGCGGCCTCCTGCGACGGTTTCCCGACAGCGGGGACTTCGGCCGGGAGGAGGCTGACGGGGTGGCCCCGCAAGCAGAACCAGGGGGCGCCGAGGTCGGAGGCGATCGATCCGAGGACGAGGCCGGCGGGAGTGGGACCTGGCGGCGCGGATTGGAGCGGGGAGGCGGACTCGGGGAGGATCGCGTGGCAGAAGCGGGCGAAGAGGCGGGAGTGGGCGGCGTGGAGAGGGAGAGGGAGGGGACGCGGCGCGGAGGCGGCGCGAGCTGGGGAAGGGTTGGGGAGGGAGGGGAGAAGGGAGAGGAGGGCGAGATTTCTGGGGAGGGAGGAGGCGCCGAGGGCGCGGGAGAAGGGGACGCACTGGGAGCAGAGCGGGCAGCGGAGGGAGGCGGCGGCGGCCGCCGAGGCGGAGGCGGGCGGGAGGGAGGAGATGCAGGAGCCGCAGAGGGAGTGGCCGCACGGGAGGACGCGCGGCACGACGGAGGCGTCGTCGAAGGGGGAGAGGCACACCGGGCACTCGGGCGGCTCCGCTTCCGGCGGTGGAGGCGACGAGGCGCTCGCCATGGCCGAAGCTTCTGCTCGGAGCTTGCCGTGAAGGAGGCGGGGCGTGGCCGGCCGCGCGCCTACTCGGAACAGTTCGTTATGACAGGGCGTGGGAACTGGGAGCAATAGGATGGTCCGTTCAAGCTGCAGAACAAGCCAAAAATTGCATACCAAAGAGTTAAATTCCTGCCATCTCAAACAAGGAATTGAATTGGAATTTTCTGAACGCATCCACAAGATGTAAAAAGTTGCTGACATGGAGCATAAAATATGGATTGCAAATTTGTGCTAGTAGCATGGTAATTTTTTAAGCATAATTTATAAATGCTCATCTTTAAATTAATAAAACCAAAACGGCATAAGATCCAAGGATGTTGTTCACAACCCAAACACACAAAAGAGCAACTTTAAGACGACGAAGTCCTCCGAGTTTGAACGCCTAAACAGAAGCACACTACTAGTAGCAGCAAAACAGCTACACAACTTGAAGGCATCACCAAGGGA
Organism: Lolium rigidum; assembly: GCF_022539505.1. NCBI lineage: Eukaryota > Viridiplantae > Streptophyta > Magnoliopsida > Poales > Poaceae > Lolium > Lolium rigidum. The sequence goes on along the minus strand of NC_061511.1, from coordinate 180,198,135 downwards.
TCAACTTTAGATGCCTAAGGAAACTCAACAACCTTCTCCATCGCCGAAGAGGGATTGACAAGGGTGCTCCTCGGCAATGCCCATCTTTTGGGCTTAGGTTGACGGAATCCTGCAGATTGATACGAGACATTGGATACCAAATAGATAGGGAGGGAGATTTACCCAGGTTCGGGCCCTCGATGAGGTAAAACCCTTATTTCATGTTTGTCTTTGTCTGATCTTGATTATCGAATATATCGGATTACAATGGGGTAGCCGAAGGCTTTGACTAAGATCTCGTCGACATGCTAGGGTTTCTAATGGCCTAGCTCTGGACTTGCGATGAATCTACTGTTGTGTTTTTGTGTGTACCTCGGCAGACCCTCTCCTAGCCCTTATATTGCAGGTCAGGTCTCGCGAGTTCTGTCCGGGTTCGACTACGTTACAAAGAGTTCTATGTCTAAACTTTTCTTGTCTATTGTCTTTTTGCCTTGTTCATCAAGAATCCTTCTTTTGAACCAACGTATCGGTCCACCTTGGTTAGTAGATGATCTTCATGGGCCTCTGGTTGGGCCATAGGAGGTAACATAATTTACCCGAAGGGTAATGCCCACATCAGGGACCCTACCCCTCGCCCTGGCTCGAAGAGCGCTGGACCGTCAGACGTAGGAGACGTTCACCCTAGAACAAGGAGTTGTGCCATCCAAGAGGCCACCAAGATGCTAGATCACATGGACAACCTCGGAGCGACGAGCATATCAACACAATAGACAGCTTCAGTGCCCACGGCAAACAAGACGAAGAGTATAAACTAGGAATCAACTGCTAAACACGAAGCTGGAGCAGTCAAGCACGGCCACCACACCGTCAAGACACCTACGGACCATGGCATCGCTCACCAGCTCCACAACCGTACTACAGACGGCGCCTCCAAGGAGGACACGACACCAACAGCGCCGTTGCCGCCCAATTCAAAGTGAATTTTGGGCTTTCACACGGGATAGTTGGAGGGGGTGGAGGGATGGGGCCTCAACAGCGCCTCCAAGAAGGAAAGTGACGCCTAAAAAAGTGTTGCCGCCGTTGTGGTCAAAAGACCAGGGATTTCTCCCAGCTCCAGCACGCACCACCAGCTCCCCAACTAGCAAAAGGTCTGGCACGACGAGGACGTCGGCCGCTAGTGCCGGCGGGGAGGAGAGAGCCAGAGGGGAAAAGTAAGGTCTGGCCTTCGAGATCTGGAGCATGAGCAGATGAAGCAGCCCCCGCACATGGCCCACACCCGCCGCCGCATTGTCGCCTACGCGGACCAAAACACCGGCCAGCAACCACGAACACCACCAACCGCACGGTCGACGCCGCCACACCTCCCAAGGCCGCCGCCTCGACTCCCGAAACCCTCAACGCAAGGACGCGAAGTGGTGGATCCTCGACTCCTTCCTCGTTCGGCCACTCGGACGTGCCCATGGGCTCTTCTCATTCGATGGGGCAGGGGAGCTGGGGGAAGGTGGCGGCGCGGTTGAAAACCCTAGTCGCCCCCCAGTCGCCCTCGGGAGGACGGCGCAGGGCCAAACCTCGTAACATGGTAATCTATAAGGTTGTGTTCGGTTCTGGAATTATGAAGAATGGAACGTGGTGGTTTCGTATCTAGCACCCGTTCTTGTGTTCGGTTGAGCAAATGGAATGAAAACCGAGTAGATCCTACGAACGGAATATACCGCCAAGATGTGGAACTGACTCATCTGGCCAAATCGGTGGAATCGGGGGGGGGGGGGGACGGCTCGCTAAGCATTGCTCCACACATCGAAAATAGAAGAAAAATTATGATGTTCTCGCTAATCTCCCTCCCGTTCCGTTTTTCTCTCCTAGGCGGGGCAGCAGGCCAAGGACCCGGCGGCGGCCAAGCACCGACGGTGGCGTCTAGGCACGCGCGGCGGCCAAGCACCGGCGGCAGCATCCAGGCACGCGTTGGCCGCGGCCAATCCGTGCTCCTCTGATTTTGCCTCTGATTTTGGCATGGCAGAGCAGGGCCAGGGGCGTCGCCGTCGGGATGGAGGGTCATCGTCCGCGGGATCAAGGTCAGGCAGGGAATTTTTTTTTTTTTTTTTTGCCATGTCTTCATTTTGATTTGGACAAAAAAAAATTAATGTTAGGCTATTCCATTCCATTGTGCATTTCAAAACTGAACAGAAAACGGAACTGTTTATTCCTCAATTTTTAACCGAACATTTTTCTGAATCGAACTAGACGGGTCGGAACCATTCCATTCTAGGCTCCCTAGTTCTAGAACCAAGCACACCCTTTAAGCTGTGGAAAATATGCAAATGATTTACGTACTGCCTTTGTTGTGCATCCATTTGTATTCGATAATGCTCATTATTTCTGAACATGTGTCTTCGTTATTTAAAATGCGATCATGCGAAGTTAAAAAAGAAAAGAAAACAGGGTCATGCATGCGAAAATGGTGAATGGAACCTGGGTGCGCGCGCACCCATTTACGAAAAGTTCAAAAAAAATACTATTTAAAAGTTTAAAAAAAATGTGAAGTAAAATTTTGCATGTACATATTATGTTGATACTTACTCGTGTAAGTTTTAATGAAAAAATATCATTGTCTGTGACCTGCACAAAAATGACAAAATGTCCGTGAAAACATTTTGTCATTTTTGTGTAGGTCACACACAATGGTATTTCTCCGTGAAAACACACACGAGTAAGTATCAACATAATATCTACATGCAAAAATTTACTTCACATTTTTTTGAAACTTTTAAATAGCATTTTTTTGAACTTTTTGTTAACGGGTGCGCGCGCACCCAGGTTCCATTCCTCCGGGTCGGTCATGCATGTCCATATCCACATAACACCTTTCCAATTGTATCATTTAAATAAGGGTGTGTGACTATTTCTCGGTCAAAGGAGAATTATTGTCAATCAAGCGGTAAAATCTTAGTTGCAACTCACAAGTGTACAATCACAATGCAAATTCAGTAGACAATAGTGTAGGACTCGGCTGAAAGCTAAGTTAATTCTCAGCTTGCTAAGAATTAGCAAAATCGTTCAAATAAAACTTAGATGCAAGGTAAGAGAGCACTAACGACGGAATGATATACACGCCATCCTAGATTGTACTAGGTCGAATCAGTAACATACGAAAGTGACAATTTAGTGACTAAACAATGCAATTATCAATCTGTCCAAACTACAAATGGGACATAAATACCCTCATTCAAGACCGTGCGTTAAGAGTTCATGGTTGCTCAGAAGTCAATTGGCATCGAGCACATCGAACATCTACCTACCTATCTTTGTTACAAGCCAATCCTTGGCCATGGTTTATTTCTTTGCCCAATGAAGCAGCAGAATGATTTGTTAGCTGTAGCCGGGACGTTGGGGGTCGTAGCCCACAACCGCAGGCACTGTCTGGGGAAGGCTACTGCCGGCCTTTGCTTCATCTGCACGCTTTGGAGGCTTTTGCTTTTCACTACCATGCCGCTGGGGAGCCTTCAGTGGGTTAGCTTGCAGATCCACCAAGTCAAGTCCTAGTTTTCGCCTCTTGATGTCTGCAGAAGAACTTCGGTTGCCGTCTGATGCTCCAGCGACGCTCATTTCACCAACTTTGTCAGCAATTCTGGAGACCTGATTATGTCCATAGTTGACGACAGGATATACGGTTTGTGTGCTTGGCATGGGTAGATTGGCGTCTTTAATGGGCGGGTGTATAACTTGCTGTGCCATCGTATATTGTGTCTCCACCAGCTTGCCATCTCTCAACTTGGCGGCAGCGGCTAGCCTTCTCCTCTTCATTCTCTCCTCATTGCGGACCTGATTTTGATTTAGCACGGAGCATCAAGTGAGTGACATTTTCTTCTGATCAGGTACTGACACAAGTTTCATATTGTGCTGGATATTCATAAATGGATATTGCCGAGACTCGGTTTTTCTTTCCTTACTCTTCATTTTATTTATGCATAACCAGAAATGTTAAGCTGAAAGGATATTCACCTTGCGCTGCCGGTACAACAAATTTCTTCTCTGCTTTGATCTTGAAATGGCATCTCGGATTTCAACTTTGTCCATGTAACCTTGTGGCCATAAGTCAGCAAGCTGGTGCACAAAGATAATGCAAACGCATTATTATGAACAAAGTACAAACGCACATGAGGTGGTGTGCCAAAAAAAAAACATCGTTGCTCAGAAGCTTATTAAGTACTCCCTCCGGTCGGATCAAATCCACGCAGAGGTTGTACGTGTGACGCGAGAGCTGGACGCTGAGTGTGCGTCGATTAAATCCGTCCCGAGGTAGTATTACCTCCGTTCTGAAATATAAGCCTTTTTAGAAAGCTATATTAGCTTTGTAAAAAAGGCTTACATTTCAGAATGGCCTTTTTAGAAAGCTAAATTAACACCAATAATTTGAAGAGAGTATAAATCTTTGTGGATAATCTCTAGCTAAAAGGAACGTGGAGGGAATTAAAGGGATTGTTTGTCAACTTTAGATTACCTCATTAAAAAAATCCTTGATTTATATGCAAACTATAGGAGCATGCAGAAAGGCACCATGTACTAGTTGGCTTAGAGACACGTCAGAGTCAATGGTGCTGTCCTTGACAGAGCAGAAAGATGTCTCCTAGTTGCTGGATAAATTATACTCCCTTCGTCCCATAATATAAGATGTTATTACAACCAATGTACTCCCTCTGTTTCTTTTTTACAGTGCGTTTAACTTTTTTTTGCCATTTTTTCATATTAGTCAGCGCGGTAGGACAGTTTCCCCAAAATAGCCCTCCACTACCGCTGCATGCACAATCGCATGGATACAGACCACATATCCCAGGAAAACTCAGGGGTAAAATAGCGAGGAACAAAAGAAAAGAGCCATGCAACAGCTCTCCTTGGTATGCAGGTCAGCCCTTAAGCGTAGAATCAAGTGGGACAGAGGGAGGAGTTAATATGTTAACATCTTATATTATGGGATGGAGGGAGTAAGTTCTAACGTCACTACTGACAGATACTCCCTCTGTCCCAAGATATAAGGCGCCCTTAAATTTCGCTGGTCAACAACTTATAACTTTGGCTATGATGTGTACTTATAATATGTCCAAAAAAAAATGAAACGAAAGAGAGTTTCAAGATGAATGGTACCATTTTTACATTCTCAATCCATATGATTAAGTATATATTAATGGTCAAAGTCACACATCAAAGACCGTGCGAAAAAAGTGTGCCTTATATTTTGGAGCGGAGGGAGTATATGAGATCACAATTACCAAAAAAAGTAGCACTAGCAAGGGAAGACATAGGCTCACGGTAAAGAAATTGCATGAAAGTAAGTACCATACCAGAACTGCAATTGTGACTTTTAAGGATTACATATACTCCCTCCATCTAAAAGTGTAAGACATATTTGGCTTGTTACAAAGTCAAACTTTCTTATATTTGACCAAGTTTATAGAAATAATTATTGATATCTATAATACAACATATATGCCATTAAAGTGCATTTCATGATGTATCTATTGGTTTGGCTTTGTAGGTATTGATATTTTTATCTAAACACTTGGCCAAACTTTAGGTAGTTTAACTTTCTAACAAACTAAATTTGTCTTACAATTTTTTATGGAGTACAATGTAGTACTCCCTCCGACCCATAATAAGTGTTGTGGTTTTGAGGAAGTAGATTTTTTAAACAGATGTTCTAACAAATGGTTTAGGATTGCAATAATTGAAAATCAGATTCCAAAATAACTACAAAACAAGAATGAGGGAGAAAGGGAAAAAAGAAACATGTCAATCGGCAGGCCATACCTCTACATATAACTTGCGACTCTGAGGCCCCTTGTCTTCATCCATACCCTGAAAAGCAAGCGGTACTCTACAATTAAGAATAATCTTAAGTTATTTGGAACTTGAGGTTTTGAAGTGATACTAGGCTAAAGTGGGATGCCTTTCAAACCCACACTTGTTTCAAAGCAATTCTACTAGGCTGCTCCTGATTGGGAGAGCAAGGATTTATCTCTTCACGAAATATACACACGTACAGTAGACAAAAACTACAACTAAAAACAGAAAACTATCCCTGTTACCAAAGCATTCAGTGTCTCTGTATAAAGAGGGCCAATTGCCCACTAACTTTGAAATCTTATCAATAGTTGCATGCTATACCTCAACATAAAGATCATAGAGATCACAAATCCTATCCTCCAACGGAGCATCCAGAACAAATTTTCCTTTTAAGGCTCTCCTTTCATCAATATTGACAACCCCTTGAATATCATCAGCTGAATCATCCTTCTGTTCAGTAACCTGAAAGCAAATGGAGACAATAGCTCCTAAATTAAATTTCTGATGTACTGATGAAAACAAAGCTAAAATAAAATTCATGAATCTAAATAAAGTAAGTCGTAAACATCTTAAGCAGCATTGCACCTTGGGCTTGGTGGCTAGACGTGCTTTGACCATTTCATAGATCTCAGTTTTCACTTGCTGGAACTTGTCATCCTTCTCTTGTTTAGCACAATTACCAGATTCAACCATTTCTTTCATGTTTCTCTGTATCAAAATACCAAAACATTTAGTGAAAACCTGAAGAAATCATGAGGTCATTCTACAGCAGTGGCAATCAATATACATAACACAAGGCGATACAGTAAACAGTTCTTAGCAATGCAAAACATGATGTAAGCAATATACAGGCCACAGCTGATAGATGATAAACAAAGTCAGGCACTCAAGACTAGTCTTTACCCTGACATGCGCAATCAACATTGTAGTAGGAACTCGCTCCTCAAGTGCATCGAGCAAGAGGTTCCTATTTGGCTAGAGTTGAGGAGTGTGGCGTTTTGGAGCTCGGGCTACATGGACCCCTTTTTTCAAAAATTCGAAAATGGCATTTCGTAGTTTCAAAAAATTATAAACAAAAATTCTAGAGGTAGAGAATGCTGTACTCTACCACTATGCAAAAAACGCAATACTAAAGACTCAGTATTTTGGGTTGTGCAAAATTCACAAAATTGTGGATCTGAAAGAGTGAACAGTACATATTTTGAAACCTCCAACTCCAACATTTGTCAGAATTTGTCATTTTTGTGTAGCCTAGAATACAACATAGGGAAAGGTGTCACAGAACATCAAATTTGTGACTTTTGCTTTTCATATCTCTCAAACTATATAATATATAAATTTAATTTTTTGGCAAGTCACTTAAAAATAACAAATAGAATGGGGGAAAATAGTTCAGATTATTTTTGTGCAATTTCAAATTTTAAAAAATTCAAAATAAATTCTTGAAATATATATATATATATATATACACATAATGACATAAAAAATCCAAAATATTTTTCCCATATTCTAGTTGTTATGTTTAGATGATCTGCAAAATTTCAAGTTCAGAGATTGTGTGGCGTGAGAGATACAAAAAAAAGTTGTTTGAGAGCGAAAAAATGAGCTAGCACGGATCTTGATGGAGTATAGACGGTCTGGGTACGGGTGCGCGCTGAGCACCTGCTCCAAAAATCCTCTCTCATACAACATATTCCATCCTGAGGTTTTGCAAAGTGGTAGTGTAGAATTGTTTTCAGAATTTTTGAAACTTTAAAATGTCAAATTTGAATTTGGGAAAAAAAACAGGAGCAATGTAGCTTGGGCTACATTTGGGGCTTCCATAGAGTTGATTAATTAGTGGTGCTATCATGTGGATCCTTTCTTAAATAAAAAGATAACTGGGCTGGGCTGTCACTAGACCAAGTAAAAGGTCAAGGGTAATACTCCCTCCATCCCATGAAACATGTCTTAATGTATAGATACATCCAAATCCAGACAAAGTTAAGACATGTTTCATGGGAGGTGTTTAAGATTCTTTTTGTAATTAGATCGGCCATATTATGGCACACTTTATGATTTGTAATTTACACTAGCAGTTCAAACTCCTATACCTGTAACCATCTACATATTCATATAATGGAGACTCTCGTACTGTTTCCTGGCCAATAAAAAGAAGACAATAGGCCGAAAATATAGTTCATTTATCATGGACATCTGCTTGTTCATTTACATAAAAACAATTTTAGCCCGCTGTCGGTAGCATTGTTATTGATTATTATCAAATGATGAAATCCAGTACCAGGCATTTGATTCCTGCTAAAAATAATAGAATATCCCAATGACTTGAACAGAAAAATGCAAATAATGAAAAAGCGCAATCAAATAACAATCCAAAATGCATTCTTATAAAAAGATATCAGCCTGCAAATAGCCATATAAACAGTCATTGGATTCATTAACCAACCTTTCTCAATAGAAGATCTACTATTACGAGTCCCTCCGTCCAGGAAGCTCCAAGCACTGAGATGGCTCTCCCCGCTCCCACCGCTCCTAGCCTAGCCTAGCCTCCCACCACCACCACCGGAGCCCCGCCGCCGTCGCTGCTCTCCGTCGACCGCCCCTCCCCGTCATGGCCTCCCCCGCGTCCGCCTCCGACGCGTCCTGCTCCGCGGACGGCCTCCGCTGGCGGAGATCTGGCAGCGAGTCCTCCTGCGCGCGCAGCTACTCCGACGTCACGCGCGCCGCCGCGGTGCCGCCAAGCCCCGCCGCCGCACCGACCCCTGTCGCTGCTCCCTCCGGCGCCGCCACCGCCCGGAGGGCGCCCGCCGCCACCCGCCTCGGCCCCCGCTCGGAGGTGCACCGGGTCAACCGCGAGCCCGCCGTCGACGCCGAGGGCTTCCAACAGCCGCGCCGCAGGTACCACAACCGCCGCCCCCGTCGCCCTGAGGCGCGTCGCTCTCCGCCTCGGCCCCGCCGTAGCCCCTCGCCTGTGGAGGACGCCAGCATCTGCTTCCGGTGCCTTGAGCCCGGGCACATCGTGCGCGACTGCACCAACAAGGTGCGATGCCGCAAGAGCCTCTTCCCCGGCCATGAGTCCTGGGAGTGCGGGCCCCGGCAGCGCCAGGCCCGGCGCGAGGTCGAGCGCGCGGCGCCTCCTGCTCCGACGCGCCGCACCACCCCTCCGCCGCCGCCCCCACCTCCGGCCACTGCGCACGCGACGCCCACCGCCCTCGCGACCCCGGCCCCGACGCGTGTCATCGTATCACGCTCCGTCGAGATGGAGGAATCCGAGCGCATGCTCGAGCGCGCCATGCTGGCGACCATCACCGGCACCCGCCCGGCCGTCGGCATCGACGACGTCGCCGACCCGTCGCACGCCTCCTTCGAGCTTTCGCCGGGAGACTTCACGGTGCACATTCACCACCCCGAGGACTTCCTCGTCATCTTCTCCAGCATGCAGATCAAGGCGCGGATCAGTGGCGATCACTTCGTCAGCTGTCCCGCGTTCTCCCTCATGATGCGGCCATGGTGCAAACTCGCCCATGCCGGCTCGGGAAGGTTCGAATATCGCGTCGAGCTTGCTCTCCGCGGAATCCCTCCCCAAGCCTGGCAGCTATCCACGGCTGAGCACCTCCTCGCCCCAAGCTGCTGGATTGAAAAGATTCACCCCGACACCCGCTCCTGCGCCAACCTCGCCGTCTTCCGCTGCACCGTCCGCGCCCACAGCCCCGCCGACATTCGCTCCCATGCCATTCTCGAGGTCGTTGAGCTGGTCCCGTCGCAGTCGCGCGTACCATCTCAGGCGCCGCAGGTCAAGACCCTCACCTACCCCATTAGCATCGAGATCGTGCACGCCGTCGCCGAGGGAGACACCCTAGCCGCCCAGGCTCCGGACACCGACGCCAACGGTGGCGCAGCGAACCAGGATGGTGCGCGCGGCAACGGCGACGGCCGCCCACGCAACAGGAGGAGAGGACGCAAGCGTCGCCGCACCGCCGACACCCCTGACGGCCGCGCGGATGGCATGGCCCTCGACGACCTCGGCTCCATGGACCTAGGCCCGCATGTCCGGGCTGACGGCCTCGCCATGTCCGCTTGGCCCTCCCGCCGGCAGCCGCCGCGCAGCGGCGCGCCGCCACCGGTGCTGGAGAGGACCATCGACCCGTGGCCGCGCCAGCGCCGGGCCCACCGTTCTCGTCGCCATGCCAAAAAGGGAAAAAGATGGGGCTGGAAAAAGAAGGATGCAGAGTTGGGCCCATTGCCAAAGCCTGTTGCAGATCCAGGGACAGATGTCCTAGCCTCACTCGCCGAATCAGAGATTCCCTGCACACCGGACGCCACCAGCCGTTCAAACCCCCTGTCGGCTTGTGTGCATGGACAGGAGGAGCCTGACGCGCTTTCGCAAAGCGTGCCCCGGGATCAGTGCGGCGACCAACCCACGCCCAGCTTCGTGCTGGAGACGCAGCCGCTGGACCCACCGCTCCCTGCTGCAGATCTCTTGTCGGGCCTTGGCGTTGCTACCTCGTCTCCTTCGACCGAGGTTTTGGAGCCTATTGTTGACCGTGCCGCTGCGGACATAGTTGGCGCCAACGCCACCGCCGCGCCATCACTCATGACGTCACCCGAAGCCGCCAGCGACCAAGCAAGCCCACGGCCCAACACCTGTGAGAGCCCGCTCACGATCCTGCGCCGTCCAGCTCCTGTGGATACGGATGATGGGCCATCCAACGAAGCCCAGGCCTCCGCGCAGCCCATGGCGGCCTCCCTCGCGGCTGCATGCACGCCCTCTCCACGGCCAGCTGCGAGGTTTGCCTCGCCGCCGATCACCATGCGCCGCCGGAGACCATGCCCGCCGCAGCCTTGGACGCTTGGTGATTTCCTTACGGCGGCCACCAAGCACCTCACCGCCGCTCTGCCCACGCCGGGCGCCGCGAGCAGAGGCCCGCGCTCAACTTCGCGCCGCGCCGGGGACGCTCCGCATGTGCCGCCGCTGCCGCGCCGCCCACGGCAGAGCGACGCGCCCACATGCACGTCCTGCGCTCGCTTGGCATCATCGGGGCCAACCAGAGGATCACTGCGGAAGAGATGAAGACTTACGAAGGCATGTTCGCGACGCCGATCCCGCTCACCGTTCTCACGGCCATGGCTGCCCTGGTGGACCGTGAGATGCCGCCGATCGCTACTGCGCTGGATGCTGCCGCCACCCCTGGTGGGCCGGTCCTCGTCTAGCCGCGCTAGTGCCTCACCACCGTCGATCTCTTCCCCATGGATCACGGCCTTAAGATAGCTAACTGGAACGTGCACGGCATTAACGCTCGTGCCCGTCGCACCGCCATTCGCTCGTTGATTGATTCCACCGACGCTTCCATTGTTTGTCTTCAAGAAACTAAGATGGAGCTTGTCTACTCGTCTGTTGTCCTTGAGTTGCTTGGCTCTGAGTTTGACGACTACGTGTACTTGCCAGCGATCGGCACGCGCGGCGGCATTCTTCTTGCTTGGAAGAGCACGGTTGTCTCGATCTCCGACCCGGAGTTCACCGCCCACGCGCTCTCCGCCAAGCTCTGCACGCCCGGCGGCACCCCCTGGTGGATCACAGTTGTTTAAGGGCCCCAAACTGACGCCGACAAGATCGCGTTCCTCCAGGAATTGCGCGAGGTCCGCGCTGCGTGCCCCGGGCCTTGGCTGCTCTGCGGAGATTTTAATCTCATCTACCGCGACGGCGACAAGAACAATTCCAACCTAAACCGGCGCATGATGGGACGCTTTCGCCGCGTGCTCAATGACTTGGCTCTCAAGGAGATCTACCTCAACGGTAGAAGATACACCTGGTCCAACGGCCAATCGCCGCCCACGCTCGTGCACCTTGATCGCTTCTTCTGCACCACGGACTGGGAAGAAAGCCACGGAGAATGCCACCTGCGCTGCCTCGCCTCCGTCGTCTCCGACCACTCCCCGCTGCTGCTTGATTGCTCGCCCATGCCCGCTGGCCACCGCCGTTTCCGTTTTGAGGAGTTCTGGTTACGCCTGGACGGGTTCCACGACACGGTCACCGCGGCCTGGAACTCTGTCCACCACGCCGACCCCTTCCAGCGACTCTGGCTTCGCCTGCACGCCAAGGCGCGCAGCCTCACCAGCTGGAGCTCGAAGACTGGGTAGCGTCTGGATGCGCATGGCGATCGCCAGGGACCTTATCCTACGCTTCGACAAAGCCCAGGAGGACCGTGCCCTTTCCGCGCACGAGACCTGGCTGCACAAGCAGCTTAAGGCCACTTATCTAGGGTTGGCGTCTCTGGACCGCACCATCGCCCGCCAGCGTGCGCGGATCGCCTGCCTCCGCGATGGTGACGCCAATACGGCATTCTTCCATCAGCAGTGCACCTACAGGAGACAAAAGAATAGGATCTACGCCATCCGCGTCGGCGACCGGACGATCACCGATCAGGCCGCCATTGCCGAGGCTGCCTTCGCTCATTACGACGGCCTCGCCGGGCACCAATGTCGCGCGGGACCGCACGCTGGATTTCACGCAGCTTATTGAGCCCACGGACAGCCCGGACGCTCTTGAGGCCCCCTTACCGTCGACGAGATCCGGAACGCCGTCAAACGCATGCCGGCCCGCAAGGCTCCCGGACTCGACGGCTCACCGCGGAATTCCTTCGTGCGTGTTGGACCACCGTCAGCGGGACGTTGTCGACGTGTTCCGGCGCAGCTCTTCCAGCCTGCGCGGCAGAGGGCTTCATCGCCTCAACCGGGCGCCGATGACGCTGCTTCCCAAGCGTGCGGACGCGGCCGCCCCGGGTGACTACCGGCCCATAAGCCTCATCCACCCGATCGCCAAGCTCTTCGCCAAGACGCCGTCGCTTCGCCTAGCGCCGCACCTCGACGGCCCGGTCGGCACCAACCGAACGCGTTCATCGGCGGCCGAGCCCGCACGACAACTTCCTCCCGGTGAAGCAATCCGCACGCCTCCTCGCACCGGCTCGGAGCACCTCGGGTCCTCCTCAAGCTCGATCTCGCGCGCGCCTTCGATTCCATCTCGTGGCCCTTCCTCTTCGAAGTGCTACGACAGTATGGATTCGGAGATCGCTTCCTAGAGTGGATCGCGATTCTGCTCTCCTCGTCGAGCACGAGGGTTTTGGTTAATGGCGAGCCGGGCCCTCCCATATGGCACCGCCGCGGACTGAGACAGGGCGACCCTCTTTCGCCCCAACTCTTCGTCCTCGGCGTCGACGCCTTGGGCCGCCTCATCCAACGCGCTGCCCATCATGGCATCCTGTAGCGTCTACACCCTACGCGTGTCGTCCCCGCGTTCTCGCTTTACGCCGACGATGTGGTCCTGTTCTGCTGCCCCACGCTGGAGGACGTCACCGCCGTGCGCGAGATCCTGCAGTTATTTGGCCGCGCCTCTGGCCTGCAGGTCAACTACTCGAAGAGCTCGGCCACGCTTATCCGCTGCGACCAGGACGATGCCACGCCGGTGGTCCAAGAGCTAGGCTGCCCCATCGTCGATCTTCCCATCTCCTACCTCGGCATCCCGCTGACCCTGAGGAGGCCCACAGCTGCGCAGATGCAACCGCTGGTTGAGCGCGCCGCTGCCGGCCTGCCTACTTGGAAAGCCAAGCTTATGACCAAGGCAGGAAGGGCGACCATGGTCAAGGCCGTGATCAGTGCTATTCCGATCCACCAACGGCTCGTCCTTGCACCGCCTAAGAAAACCCTCAAGCTCATCGACAAGATCAAGCAGGGATTCCTCTGGGAAGGAAAGAGGGAGGCCAAGGGCGGCAACTGCCATGTCAATTGGAAGCGAGTGTGCCGGCCTCTCGCCTACGGCGGCCTTGGCATTCCTGACATTGAACGGACTGGCCTGGCCCTGCGCTTGCGCTGGCTATGGCTTGCCCGCACCGACAACAGGCACGCCTGGAGGGACCTGGACCTGCAATTCTCGGCCGAGGAGCGCGCGATCTTCTTCGCCTCCACCAGCATGGTCATTGGGAACGGTCAGCAGGCGCTCTTTTGGGAAGACAGATGGATCGATGGCCGGGCTGCACGCGAGATCGCGCCTGCGCTGTTTGATTGCATCCCCAAACGCCGCCGCAAAATCAGGACCGTGGCGCAAGGTCTCCAGGGGAACAGTTGGGCCCGCGACATACATGGCATCCTTGGCATCCACGAGATCGGCCAGTACCTACAGCTCTGGATGGCCATCGCCCACACCACGCTGACGACGGAGCCGGACAGACTCGTTTGGAAGTGGACGGACAGCGGCTCTTACACAGCCAAGTCCTGCTACCTCGCGCTGTTCCAGGGCTCGACCATGTCCAGCTCGTGGAAACTTACCTGGAAGACCTGGGCGCCGCCGCGCGTCAAATTCTTCAGCTGGTTAGCGAGCATGGACCGTTGCTGGACTGCGGAGAGACTGGCCCGGCGAGGACTGCAACACCATCCCAGGTGCTTGCTGTGCGACCAGCTGCCGGAGACGATGCATCATCTCATCCTAGCCTGCCCCTTCTCTAGGCAGGTCTGGCATGAGGTGTTGGCGCGCCTACGCATGACTTGCCAGCCACCTACCGACGCCGACGCAACCCTGGACGACTGGTGGCGTAGAGCGAGGCAGGGAACCCCCAAAATCATACGCAAAGGCCTGGACTCCATCACCCTGCTCACGCCGTGGCTAATCTGGAAACACCGCAATGCCTGCGTATTTGACAGAAGCCAACCATCGGTCTTTGGATTGGTGGACGACATCATGGAGGAGGCTGTTCAGTGGGCTAGGGCAGGGGCTAAGGGTTTAAGGGTTGTGCTGCCGACGACTTGGGACGTGCACTGATGTTGTTTTCTTTCTCTGTTCTCTCCCTCTTAGGAGGCTTGTAAAACTCCCTATCTTTTCAATGCAATGAAACGCAAAAGTCTTTTGCGTTTTCTCGAAAAAAAAAAGATCTACTATTACAACATCCTCTAATTATTTTCCATGTGCATGAAATTATTACATAATTAACAATCTTATCTTTTGGAATCTGAAACGCACAAAAGCAACCACCTAAAAGAATTATAATGCCAAGCAATGAACACATACTTTAAAAGAGTGCCCAATCAATATCACAATGCACATATCTTAACAACCGCTACCTCTACTCACCTTCAGTGTCCTACGCTGCACCAGGTGCCCCACTATGCCCATGAGGCGGTTGATCAATTCATCTTCTGGTATTTTACCCTGATTCACCTGCATTTATCAAGATTCGGCTGTTGTGAGCTGCAAAAGTAAAACTGCCAGGCACTTCTACTGAAAACACAAAAACAAGCACAGGCTGTACTTCTTCAAGCTTCTACATTCACATAATGAATAGCAGCAGCACAGGAACTCAAGGTGTGCCTGACTACATCTCTCTACTAAAAGCGTAAATTCTGCAAAGCTGCACTTTTTCTGCCAAAGCTACCAGGGAACAACGGATGTGTTTGGTTTGAGCCCCAACTAGCCCAACCAAAAAATTTGCATGACCAAAAATTTGGTGACCTAGTGCTGTTTGGACTATAGTCATGGTTCATTGCCAATCTTTTGGCAAAATAATTTGGCCTCCATTCGGTTTGCAGCCAACTGATTTCTAGCAACTTGGATTAGTTTTCTTTTGACGGTAGTTGGATTGTGTTGCTTGGTTTGGTTCTAAATACATAGAACATTGCTAAAAAACTGAAAATAGTGCCAAGTATTACAATTCAAAATAATATCGAACACTTCAGTGTGGCACTACAGCTACTCTTTTGATGTTCTTAAATTTGACACAAAGCCACAAGAACCCTGCTGGGCAGCAGCATGAACTTTTGCACGAGAGAAAGAATGGTGCGAACAGAGCTGCAGGCTTGTCTATTGAGCCATCAAAGCAACAGACTGGTTTGCCAAAGAAAAAGAAGCAACCAACTGGGACCACCACCAGGGGACACTGCCAACTTTTGGAGAAGGTTTTTGCAACCCTCAAGTCGCTCACGATTTGGCCAGTATAGCACAGGCACGGGCATGGTGGGTTGGGCAAGCCAAATCTTGTGGGCTAGCCAATTATTTGGCTGGTACACATTAGTTAAACCAAACACACCCTACATTTAAGATTGCACTTCGCATTTCAGATATCTACAGATATAGTCACTGAAGACCACTGAACATGGGGAATTGTAGCTTCTACCGCGCAGACACTAACCCCATCCCAATCTGCTCTGGTGTCCGCACTTGCATCCCTGCCTGCTGCCACCATCCCTGTTGCCAACTTTCCATCAGCTAGGGGTTGCAGCTGAAACTGCGACTCCCATCATGTCATCTCTCCACCTCCAGGCCTCTGCTTACCATTGCCAGCCATTGCAGCAGGTTATCTTCACTCTCCTGCCTCCCTCTCTTATTCTACATGCCTGGGTGATGTACTCTGTTTCTTACTCCCCTCCCTCTTCTGTTTGTTGTTGTGCTCTGATATCTCTTTATATGCTTGCTTGATTGCTCATGCCTGAAGCTAAATGCTATTGGCAGATTACTGTTACAATGTGAGATTGTGAATCTTGAGTTGATGCTTCATGAAGCATTGCATAATGTCATCTTTCTATATACTTGATGGTTGATGCATGGCAGCCATGCTCTTGCTACATTATGTATGTGTGTACAGTGTCACCTCAGCACTCGCCATATGTGGTGTGGTGGGTTGTGAGGTTTTTCACCTTATCGCTGTGGTAACTATGGGCTACTGATTTTTTATGAATGACGTGTATAAAAGGTAATCTGCCCGGATTGTGATACAAAAATAGTGTACAAAATTAGCAGACAAGTATAATAGAAGAAAACTATTAACTCAGAAGAACAAGAAAACTGCTATGCATACCTTAATAGGATACTAAGTTACAGCAATTATTTGTAATAGAAGATCCCGATATAAAAATATGAACAGTCAAGCACTGAGACAAGCTCGCAGGAAAAAAAAACTGAACATCAATATGGCAGTACTCAAATCTAAGTAACTTTATATGCATGTAAGGAAAAAATGCAGGCAGCGAGTAATCAGAAGCATTTTGCGCTCATGTAAAGTATGGTGTGGCAGAACATTACCGATAACCTTGCGACCCTAGCAAGTTTCTGTTTTACTTCTTGAGGCAATCTTCTTTTGACCGCTGCTTGAGAATTTGGATCAATCTCCGGAACGTCAAGAGTCTGCGGTCTATCTGCGAGGAAAAATATGAAGTAGCAAACACATAAAGTTAATACCAGAAATACTTCAAAATAAGTATACAATCTAGCATAAAAAAGGTTGGCCACAAGGTACGCACATTCAATTTCACTGACAATATTTTGAAGGTCACGAATAGCTCGCTCAAGTCTAGTACCCTTGGCCTTGATACCAGAACCTTCTGCACGCCTATTCGCTGACAATTGCTGAAAAGGTAGTACAGGATATGATACAAACTATTAGTACATCCAATATCCTCTGCTTTGGGCTTGGAAGCTAAACTACGAAGCATACCATGCTGGCATGCTCAATACCAGTTCCTCCGTTTCCTACCATTGTTTGTGTCGAATGCACATTGTTGGCAGTAGCCAAGCCAGAAAATTGAGTGGCGCCATAGTCTTCTTTGCGGCGCATTTTATTTGACAAATCTTGCTTCGCCCCATTAGAAGATTTTTTCGATGGGAGATCAAGTTGCACCGGAGCATCCTTATCCAAGCATGCTGAATAAGGGTATGTATCATTGGTTCTAGACTTACGAGAAAAATCAACAGCCTGAAGTGCTGCAGTTTTATGCTTGTCTAAGTCCTTTATTTCTGAAGAGGGTAATGAGACATCCTTACTTGGTATCTTCAGATGTGATGCATACTCAGCACCAATTGCATTGTCACTGGAATTAATTTTCTGCATTCTTCCAGTGGAATTACTTCTATTCTTCACAGATTTACTGCCTTCAGAGTGATACTCACTGTAAGAACTTAACTCATTCTTTCCTATTTCAAGTGTGTTCCTTTTAGGGGGTTTTACAGCCATGCCGTCTGGTCTGATCTCCCGGCTATTTTCAATGTAAGAACTCGATGGGTCTCTTCTTCTTCGTTTCTTTGGTGCAACATTTTGTATTGAGCCATCTGGTACAACATTTTGTACTGAGCCATTCTCACTGCAAAACAAAGCTGAAGTAATGTCATTATTTATGTCCTATAATGCCATATATGTAAAGCATGTAATAATAAGCTCGAGTTGCTGCATGGTTGTTAGTAAATCATCTACTCCCATAATACCATTATGAAGAATTAGCACTAGTAAGACGCAACATAATGTCTGAGGGGTTGGGCTGGTTGTAGCTCAAATTGTGTAACTCAGCAGTTGCAAATCAAAAGTATCAGCAAAATCACCTTTGTTCCAATTTCCCTTTGTTCACAAAAAATCCGGTGTGCTTGGTTGCCAAATTGTCAACTTCAAAGTACTCATCCTATAGACGCAAGTAATAACAGTGAGAATCACAACACTTGCTATTAGTATAGCATTCTCAAAGCTTTCAATGATACAGCAAAATGATAGAGCTCGATGTCTAAAATGGCAGCAATAAACATGTAAATTTGGCACTTTGGTCTGCACAGAATCTGATAAGTAACAAGATTTGGAACTACTTGATGCACTGCCGAACATATGTTTAGCAAAATCCTTCACAGGTATATAGGTCACAACATGTGCTACTAATATGTATAAGAATTTGACTGTTCTTGCTGACACCTAAGTGGAGAAATACCATATCAAACACAAGCAAATGAAGCTTCATTATCCTTACTATTAGAGTACTAGGCTGCTCACAACAAGAAAGAATGAGTACATATGATTCTCAATATAGATTAAGAAGGTCAGGTTTAAGTGGTTGTCACAATTGTTCAATAGAGTATGTATAAGAGCAACTCTAGCAGATCCCGCAAAAGGGCTAAAAGTCAAAAAAAAAAGAACTGCACCGAATGGATCCTGCATCACGGTTCGACCTGCAAATATTTTTGCGGGAAAAAGTAAAAGGAGCTTCTGGTACTCCCTCCATCCCAAAAAAAAGCTGCTCAAGTTACATGTTTTTAGTGTGTAGATACATTTGTATATAGAAAAAGTTGAGCAACTTATTTTAGGACAGAGGGAGTACATCATATATGTGGTTCCGGGGGTCGATTTAAGGTGAACTGCAAACCTGAGACGAGAAAAATCTCACGCCCGAAGGCGGCCAGGGTGCTCACGCCGGCAGTCAATTTCGCGGCGCGGTGGTTATTCAACTGTCGGCGAGAAGGTTCAATTCCCCGGATCTATTTCCGATTTCTAATCTCGAACCGCTTATTCCTCAACGATTGAGGCCGGCATGGTTGGTGCGCCCAGAGCTCAACGAACTCATCGCGGAGGACAAGGTCAGACTCCAAGGGGGTAGTTCTGAGGTGCTGCGGCAAGTTACGGGGCGCCTGCCCCGGCCCCAAGACAGGTTGACGGGCATCCATGGCACCTCAACGGGACAAAGCTGTGGAGGCTGGGGTGGGGCTGCTGGGTCGGAAACAAGGAGGGGCGGCGGGGGCGGCCGGGGCCAGGGAGGCAGGGGCTAAGAGCCAGTCAGATCGAGAGGAGGCAGGGGCTGCTCTACATATACGTACACGCAGTCCACCAGGGGAGTGGGGGGGGGGGACGAAGTTTAAAAGGAAAAATAAGGGCTGGCCCACATTTACGGCATGTTTTTTGCGCATCTGTTCTGTACAAACAACTTTTGCAATACCCATTTTTGCAGTATCTGCTAGAGTTGCTCTAAAGGTGCATTGCATGTCGAGCATGTTATAAAAACAGTAAATAGGCAGAACCATAGAACTAGCATTGCCATAATGCTACCATCAAAGTAAGAAAAAAGGCTGTAACAATGGTAAAAACTAACCAATTCAGCGTCATCAATGAATGAATCTTCAGTGTCATATTGATCATCATCAGGCACATCATCCATATCTTCTTCGTCACTACTATGTTTGCCCTGTCAGAGTACGGTATGAGGACATAGCAAATATGTTAGGCACTAATGCACATGGTGTAAAAAGGAGAAAAAAAATCATGTCCTCTCTTGTGCTATCATCATGTGTGACTTACCATGTAGAGACGCTCAATTTTCTCAATAACTGAATTGAACCGATTCGACTGGGATGGATCATTTGGGTCGTTCTCTGCTGGATGTACCTGATTCAAAAGATGAGATAGCCTCAATATCAAATACGGACTATATTACAACTGTTGTGCAACAACAGAACTAGTTACACTTATCACATGTGGAAACAGGATAGCTGATTCAACCCAATGAATGGGTTGAGTGCGGCAACTTTCAATGTGAATGATAAGGGTGACATGTAATACATATTTTCAATATACTGGATTACTGAGAAGCAAATACAGGAAATCTTAATTAATAATGGCTTGTCCCTTGTATAGTAGCATATCAGAAGTAAAATTCAGTTTAACAGTAACCAATTCATCGGTTATCGCGAGAAGGCATCTTGATTTTCATTAGGGTTTTGGCGCGCACCTGGCGGCAAGCGCGTATATGTTCTGAAATTTTCGATGCCCTGGAGAAGAAGCAAAGCGGACATAATCCATGCTCCCCGCAAAGGCTTACACAACATCACCCGATGTATGCCTTATCTGTATGTTAAATCTCCTAGATTATACTTATTTTCTGTGTCGCAAACTAGTTCTATGCATAGCGCTAATCTACAATAGATGCACTATAACAGAACCTCTTCCACTCGAAATCCATCAGTTTCCAGGCCCAAAAGTTGCACGCGCATAGGTAACGTAATAATACAGCAAGGGAGCGAAACCGCGAGATGGAGAACGAGAGGGCACGAAGACCTACCGCGCCGGATGGTCCCGCGAGGGGCCCGACGACGACCGGCTGGACCGGAGCCGCCGCAGCGGCGGCCGCGGCGGGCAGAGAGGGCGGCAGGGCGGGTCCCGGGCCGGCCTCCTTGAGCAGCTTCTTCCACGACACAATGGTGGTCTCCCCGGGCCGGAGCTCGACGGAGAAAATCTGCCTCGCGGCGCCCGCAGCGGCGGGCGCAGGCGGCGGGTGGGCGGGCGTCGCGGGAGCGGGAGCCCTCGCGGCGGGCTCCGCGGCGGCGGGTTGGGGAGGCGCGGGGGCGCGCAGGGGCAGGGCGGGCGCGGGATCGTCCATGGCGCCGCGAATTGCGGGGTTAGGGCCTCGGATCAGCGGGCTTGGCGCATCGGATCGAGGGGGTTCCGGGGCCGGCGAGGGCGGGAGGGAGTAGCTGGTCGCGGCGGGACGGGGAGTAGGAGGAGGAGGGCCGGCGGGCTGGAGCGGCGCGCGGGATGCCGGGATGGTACTTGTTGTCAGGTGGGTGAGGAGGAGGAGGACGGGCGAGGGCGATGAGGCTATTCGCTCAAGGCTGAATCAACAACGGTAGACGACGCGTGAGTCGACGGATTTACCCTCCGCGCGCCGTCACCGTCACCCACCGTGGACGTTTACCGTTTCCACTCGCGGGCTAGGCCGTCTGTCTGTTCGCATGCCGCCGCGCGGGCTGAGATGAGATGATGCCCTCTGGTTTTGTCCTGTTTGCGTGGGCCTCCGGCCTAGGTGATTCCTATATGCCGACCAGGTCGGCACCTGCACCGCGCCGCACACCCCCCGCGCGCGGTGTGGGCCGGCCCGGTTAGGCGAATTTTCACTGTTTTTTCTCCCCTTTTTTTCTTTTCTTTTCTGTTTTCTGTTTTCTTTTTTAGTGTTTCTTTTTTTGTTCTCTCGTTTTATTTATTGTTTAAAATAATTTTCGAAAACTTACAAATTTTGAAAAATGTTCAAGTTTAAACAAATTTAAATGAATTTCGAAATTTTTAATTTTTTTGAATCTTTGAACAAATCTTGAAATTTGAACAATTTTTTATTTTGGAACATTTTTAAATTTTGCACGAATTTTGAAGTTGGAACAAAACAAATATCTGGAACAAATTTTCAAAATTTGGATGAATTTTGAACAATTAAAATTTTGAACGATTTTCGAAATTTGAACAAAATTTTAATTTCGAACAATTTTTAAATTTTGGGCTATTTTCAAATTTTGAACGAAATTAAAATAGAACATTTTTGAAATATGTAGACAGAAAATTTTGAACAAATTTTGAAAACATAAAAAGGCATGTAAAATGTTAGTTTTAAAAACAAAACTCTAAACAGAAAAAAAAAATAAGAAAACGAAAACGGAAAAAGAAAAAGAGATTTACCTACTGGGCCGCGGCCCAGTTAACATCCGGGAAGGTGGAGGGTGTGCGGCAACTCTTTCTTGCCAATCAGGTCGGTGTATAGCACCACCCTCCGGCCTATACTCCACGAGCAATAGCGATGTCCATTAATATTTTAGAAAATAATTTTTTCTTTAATTTCATAAATATTACGTATTTTTGAATATTTTGAAATATACCGTGGTGTCAGGCTGGCCTAACCCAACTAGTAACTGTAGGGATTCGTTGCATAGAAAACAAAAAATTTCCTACCGCGAACACGCAATCCAAGCCAAGATGCAATCTAGAAGACGGTAGCAACGAGGGGATTATCGAGTCTCACCCTTGAAGAGATTCCAAAGCCTACAAGATGAGGCTCTTGTTGCTGCGGTAGACGTTCACTTGCCGCTTGCAAAAGCGCGTAGAAGATCTTGTTCACGGCGCCACAAACGGGCAGCACCTCCGTACTCGGTCACACATTCGGTTGTTGATGAAGACGACGTCCACCTCCCGTTCCGGCGGGCAGCGGAAGTAGTAGCTCCTCTTGAATCCGACAACACGACGGCGTGGTGTCGGTGGTGGTGGAGAATCCGGCGGAGCTTCGCTAAGCGTGCGGGGAAGAAGGAGAATCCGACAACACGACGGCGTGGTGTCGGTGGCGGGTGGAGAATCCCGGCGAGCTTCGCTGCGTGCGGCTAGGGAGTAGCCGGGGCCCCTAGGATCGGTGGCACGCCGGCCATCTAGGCGGCGCGGCCACCTTGTGGTGTTTGGGTGGCCGGCCCCCTCCCCTGGCCC
>NC_061511.1:180000965-180175197 GCF_022539505.1 Lolium rigidum | reverse complement strand
GAAGATGAAACGAAGAGGGGCCACGGGGTGGCCAAACCCTAGGGCGGCGCGGCCCCACCCTGGCCGCGCCGGCCTATGGTCTGGGCCCCCGTGCCGCCTCTTGACCTACCCTTCCGCCTACTTAAAGCCTCCGTGACGAAACCCCCGGTGCCAGAGAGCCACGATACGGAAAACCTTCCGAGAGACGCCGCCAACGCCGATCCCATCTCGGGGGATCCAGGAGATCGCCTCCGGCACCCTGCCGGAGAGGGGAATCATCTCCCCGGAGGACTCTACGCCGCCATGGTCGCCTCCGGTGTGATGTGTGAGTAGTCTACCCCTGGACTATGGGTCCATAGCAGTAGCTAGATGGCTGTCTTCTCCCCATTGTGCTATCATTGTCGGATCTTGTGAGCTGCCTAACATGATCAAGATCATCTATCTGTAATTCTATATGTTGCGTTTGTTGGGATCCGATGAATAGAGAATACTTGTTATGTTGATTATCAAAGTTATATCTACGTGTTGTTTATGATCTTGCATGCTTTCCGTTACTAGTAGATGCTCTGGCCAAGTAGATGCTTGTAACTCCAAGAGGGAGTACTTATGCTCGATAGTGGGTTCATGCTGCATTGACACCAGGACGATGACGAGAAAGTTCTAAGGTTGTGTTGTGCTTTGTTGCCACTAGGGATAAAACATTGATGCTATGTCTAAGGATGTAGTTGTTGATTACATTACGCACCATACTTAATGCAATTGTACGTTGCTTTGCAACTTAATGCGGAGGGGTTCGGATGATAACTCTGAAGGTGGACTTTTTAGGCATAGATGCGGTTGGATGGCGGTCTATGTACTTTGTCGTAATGCCCAATTAAATCTCACTATACTCATCATGATATGTATGTGCATGGTCATGCTCTCTTTATTTGTCAATTGCCCAAGCTGTAATTTGTTCACCCAACATGCTTGTTCGTCTTATGGGAGAGACACCTCTAGTGAGCTGTGGACCCCGGTCCAATTCTCTTTACTTGAAATACAATCTCTGCAATACTTGTTCTCTTGTTTTCTGCAAACAATCATCTTCCACACAATACGGTTAATCCTTTGTTACAGACAAGCCGGTGAGATTGACAACCTCCATTGTTTCGTTGGGGCAAAGTACTTTGGTTGTGTTGTGCGGGTTCCACGTTGGCGCCGGAATCCCTGGTGTTGCGCCGCACTACATCTTGCCGCCATCAACCTTCAACGTGCTTCTTGACTCCTCTCTGGTCCGATTAAACCTTGGTTTCTTGCGAGGGAAACTTGCCGCTGTGCGCATCACACCTTCCTCTTGGGGTTCCCAACGGACGTGCCAACCACACGCATCAAGCAAATTTACGGCGCCGTTGCTGGGGAGATCAAGACACGCTGCAAGGGGAGTCTCCACTTCTCAATCTCTTTACTTTGTTTTTGTCTTGCTTAGTTTTATTTACTACTTTGTTTGCTGCACTAAATCAAAATACAAAAAAATTAGTTGCTAGTTTTACTTTATTTGCTATCTTGTTTGCTATATCAAAAACACAAAAAAATTAGTTTACTTGCATTTACTTTATCTAGTTTGCTTTATTTATTGTCTTGCACTCTATATTAAAAATATAAAAAAAAATTAGTTACTTTTGTTACCATGTCTTGCTACGAACACATTACTTCTTCGCACTGAAGAATTAGTCTTCACTTTTAAACAAGGGGATGAGGAGAGTTTTAAGGATGCTTGGTCTAGAATTTTTACTTCTTATCGTAAAACCGAACCTCAAATGACTCTAAGTTTGCTCCTTAGTAATTTTTATTTTGGTCTTATGGTTCGCTATAGATATGCTTTGGATACTTTAGTGGGAGGAGATTTCCTTCATTGCAATGGGGATCAAGCTTTTAATGCCATAAAGAAGTTGGTTGCATCACATGATTCAGCTAATAACTTTGATTCAGCCCTCACTAGCATATATAGTAGATTAAATAATCTCGAGATAAGTACATCTCGCTTGAATGATAACTATTGCCACGTTCGTAATCGTCTTGAACAAGTTTTAGTGAACTCTAAACTCTCATTGTGGGATCTCTTTGTTAAAATTGTTATCGGTGATCGAACTCTCCATGCCCTCTTGTGATATTATGTATGAATTTTGCCTTATGCACGAAAGTATTTATAAATCTTTGAAACTTTGGGGAGTTGATGAAGGAGGAGAAGAAATAACTCTCATTGATAACTCTACCATAATTCCTAAAGGAATAGCCGCAGGTGTGCATACAACCATTCTTGGAAGAACAATATCCATTGATTATCTTGTTATTGAAACAGGAAAACTCACACTTGGAAGATCCTCTTTGAAACTATTGGGAGCGAGTCATTGATGTTGGAGAAGGCACTCTGAAATTCACCTCTATACCGGGGAAATCATTTATTTCCTAAACCCAAGGGAAAGAAAAACAATAAGAAAGGTAAGGGTAAAGCCCAAGGTAAGGTTGACACACCATCTCTTGATAATACTTGATACACACTTTACGCGCCTAGCTGAAGGCGTTAAGAAAAGCGCTTATGGGAGACAACCCATGTTTTTACCTACAGATACTTTGTTTTTATTTTGTGTCTTGGAAGTTGTTTACTACTGTAGCAACCTCTCCTTATCTTAGTTTTGTGTTTTGTTGTGCCAAGTTAAGCCGTTGATAGAAAAGTAAGTACTAGATTTGGATTACTGCACAGTTCCAGATTTCTTTGCTGTCACGAATCTGGGTCTAGCTCCCTGTAGGTAGCTCAGAAAATTAAGCCAATTTACGTGCATGATACTCAGATATGTACGCAACTTTCATTCAATTTGAGCATTTTCATTTGAGCAAGTCTGGTGCCATTTTAAAATTCGTCAATACGAACTGTTCTGTTTTGACAGATTCTGCCTTTTATTTCGCATTGCCTCTTGTGCTAAGATGGATGAATTTCTTTGATCCACTAATGTCCAGTAGCATTATGCAATGTCCAGAAGTGTTAAGAATGATTGTGTCACCTCTGAATATGTTAATTTTTATTGTGCACTAACCCTCTAATGAGTTGTGTCGAGTTTGGTGTGGAGGAAGTTTTCAAGGATCAAGAGAGGAGTATGATGCAACATGATCAAGGAGAGTGAAAGCTCTAAGCTTGGGGATGCCCCGGTGGTTCACCCCTGCATATTCAAGAAGACTCAAGCGTCTAAGCTTGGGGATGCCCAAGGCATCCCCTTCTTCATCGACAACATTATCAGGTTCCTCCCCTGAAACTATATTTTTATTCCATCACATCTTATGTGCTTTTTCTTGGAGCGTCAGTTTGTTTTTGTTTTTGTTTTGTTTGAATAAAATGGATCCTAGCATTAACTTTATGGGAGAGAGACACGCTCCGCTGTAGCATATGGACAAGTATGTCCTTGGTTTCTACTCATAGTATTCATGGCGAAGTTTCTCCTTCGTTAAATTGTTATATGGTTGGAATTGGAAAATGATACATGTAGTAATTGCTATTAATGTCTTGGGTAATGTGATACTTGGCAATTGTTGTGCTCATGTTTAAGCTCTTGCATCATATGCTTTGCACCCATTAATGAAGAAATACATAGAGCATGCTAAAATTTGGTTTGCATATTTGGTTTCTCTAAGGTCTAGATAATTTCTAGTATTGAGTTTGAACAACAAGGAAGACGGTGTAGAGTCTTATAATGTTTTCAATATGTCTTTTATGTGAGTTTTGCTGCACCGGTTCATCCTTGTGTTTGTTTCAAATAACCTTGCTAGCCTAAACCTTGTATCGAGAGGGAATACTTCTCATGCATCCAAAATACTTGAGCCAACCACTATGCCATTTGTGTCCACCATACCTACCTACTACATGGTATTTTCCGCCATTCCAAAGTAAATTGCTTGAGTGCTACCTTTAAAATTCCATCATTCACCTTTGCAATATATAGCTCATGGGACAAATAGCTTAAAAACTATTGTGGTATTGAATATGTAATTATGCACTTTATCTCCTATTAAGTTGTTTGTTGTGCGATAACCATGTTCACTGGGGACGCCATCAACTATTCATTGTTGAATTTCATGTGAGTTGCTATGCATGTCCGTCTTGTCTGAAGTAAGAGAGATCTACCACCTTATGGTTAAGCATGCATATGTTAGAGAAGAACATTGGGCCGCTAACTAAAGCCATGATCCATGGTGGAAGTTTCAGTTTTGGACATATATCCTCAAATCTCAAATGAGAAATTTACTAATTGTTGTTACATGCTTATGCATAAAAGAGGAGTCCATTATCTGTTGTCTATGTTGTCCCGGTATGGATGTCTAAGTTGAAGAATAATCAATAGCGAGAAATCCAATGCGAGCTTTCTCCTTAGACCTTTGTACAGGCGACATAGAGGTACCCCTTTGTGACACTTGGTTAAAACAGTGCATTGTGATGATCCGGTAGTCCAAGCTAATTAGAACAAGGTGCGGGCACTATTAGTACACTATGCATGAGGCTTGCAACTTATAAGATATAATTTACATGATGCATATGCTTTATTACTACCGTTGACAAAATTGTTTCATGTTTTCAAAATCAAAGCTCTAGCACAAATATAGCAATCGATGCTTTTCCTCTATGGAGGACCATTCTTTTACTTTCATTGTTGAGTCAGTTCACCTATTTCTCTCCATCTCAAGAAGCAAACACTTGTGTGAACTGTGCATTGATTCCTACATACTTGCTTATTGCACCTATTATGTTACTCTATGTTGACAATATCCATGAGATATACATGTTACAAGTTGAAAGCAACCGCTGAAACTTAATCTTCTTTTGTGTTGCTTCAATGCTTTTACTTTGAATTATTGCTTTATGAGTTAACTCTTATGCAAGACTTATTGATGCTTGTCTTGAAGTGCTATTCATGAAAAGTCTTTGCTATATGATTCACTTGTTTACTCATGTCATATACATTGTTTTGATCGCTACATTCACTACATATGCTTTACAAATAGTATGATCAAGATTATGATGGCATGTCACTCCAGAAATTATACGTGTTATCGTTTTACACTGCTCGGGACGAGCGAGAACTAAGCTTGGGGATGCTGATATGTCTCCGACGTATCGATAATTTCTTATGTTCCATGCCACATTATTGATGTTATCTACATGTTTTATGCACACTTTTGTCATATTCGTGCATTTTCTGGAACTAACCTATTAACAAGATGCCGAAGTGCCGATTGCTTGTTTTCTGCTGTTTTTGGTTTCAGAAATCCTAGTAAGGAAATATTCTCGGAATTGGACGAAATCAAAGCCCAGGGGCCTATTTTTCCACGAAGCTTCCAGAAGTCCGAAGATGAAACGAAGAGGGGCCACGGGGTGGCCAAACCCTAGGGTGGCGCGGCCCCACCCCTGGCCGCGCCGGCCTATGGTCTGGGCCCCCGTGCCGCCTCTTGACCTACCCTTCCGCCTACTTAAAGCCTCCGTGACGAAACCCCCGATGCCGAGAGCCACGATACGGAAAACCTTCCGGAGACGCCGCCAACGCCGATCCCATCTCGGGGGATCCAGGAGATCGCCTCCGGCACCCTGCCGGAGAGGGGAATCATCTCCCGGAGGACTCTACGCCGCCATGGTCGCCTCCGGTGTGATGTGTGAGTAGTCTACCCCTGGACTATGGGTCCATAGCAGTAGCTAGATGGTTGTCTTCTCCCCATTGTGCTATCATTGTCGGATCTTGTGAGCTGCCTAACATGATCAAGATCATCTATACTGTAATTCTATATGTTGCGTTTGTTGGGATCCGATGAATAGAGAATACTTGTTATGTTGATTATCAAAGTTATATCTACGTGTTGTTTATGATCTTGCATGCTTTCCGTTACTAGTAGATGCTACGGCCAAGTAGATGCTTGCAACTCCAAGAGGGAGTACTTATGCTCGATAGTGGGTTCATGCACGCATTGACACCGGGACGAGTGACGAAAAGTTCTAAGGTTGTGTTGTCTTGTTGCCACTAGGGATAAAACATTGATGCTATGTCTAAGGATGTAGTTGTTGATTACATTACGCACCATACTTAATGCAATTGTCTGTTGCTTTGCAACTTAATACTGGATGATAACCTGAAGGTGGACTTTTTAGGCATAGATGCAGTTGGATGGTGGTCTATGTACTTTGTCGTAATGCCCAATTAAATCTCACTATACTCATCATGATATGTATGTGCATGGTCATGCTCTCTTTATTTGTCAATTGCCCAACTGTAATTTGTTCACCCAACATGCTGTTCGTCTTATGGGAGAGACACCTCTAGTGAACTGTGGACCCCGGTCCAATTCTCTTTCCTGAAATACAATCTACTGCAATACTTGTTCTACTTGTTTTCTCGCAAACAATCATCTTCCACACAATACGGTTAATCCTTTGTTACAGACAAGCCGGTGAGATTGACAACCTCACCTGTTTCGTTGGGGCAAAGTACTTTGGTTGTGTTGTGCGGGTTCCACGTTGGCGCCGGAATCCCCGGTGTTGCGCCGCACTACATCTCGCAGCCATCAACCTTCAACGTGCTTCTTGACTCCTACTGGTCCGATTAAACCTTGGTTTCTTACTGAGGGAAACTTGCCGCTGTGCGCATCACACCTTCCTCTTGGGGTTCCCAACGGACGTGCAACCACACGCATCAGGCACGCATCCACAACTTAATTGGAGGCTCCCAAGAAATCGCCACAAAGGCCTCAAATCCGTCTAGGGTTCCAAGAACCCAAGAGTAACAACTTTCTTGCTTTCACTTACACGAATCACCGTGGAGAACTCAAACCGATGCACCAAATGCAATGGCAAGAACACCACAAAGATGCTCAAGTCCCTCTCTCTCAAATTCCAACAAAGCTACAAAAGCTATTGGGGGAATAAGAGAGGAAGAACAAATAGGAGGAGGAACACCAAATTTCTCCAAGATCTAGATCTAGTGGATTCCCCTCACAAAGAGAGGGATTTGATTGGTGAAGGTGTAGATCTAGATCTCCTCTATCTATCTCTCAAATAGATGCAAGATTCATGGGAGGGAGAGGGAGATAGCAAGCTCAAAGAAGGTCAACAATGGAGGCAAAAACGAGCTCAAACGGTTCAGGAACTTTGGGGAAGAAGACCCCCTTAAATAGGGCAAGAGAAATCTGCCCGTTATGCACAAAACTCGTCAAAACCGGAACTTCCGGTCATTTGGGGCGGAACTTCCGCCCCCCGGAAGTACCGGCCAACTTCCGGATGAAGTAGGGCGTCCCCGGAAAGCTTACAGTATACTTTTGCGTGCAGAATCGTCATTTCCGGAAGTTCGCCGGAACTTGGGCGGAAGTTCCGGCCACCGGAACTTCCGGCCAACTTCCGGCCAAAAAACTGCTTCACGGAAACTTGAATAACTTTTGCATCCGGACTCCGATTTTGATGATCTTGGGCTCGTTTCGAAGCTAGTAAAAATCTCTACAAGATCATGCAGGAAACCATCATAGTTCAGTAAGGTAGGATAGAAACAAATGAATAAATGTTTTACCTATCTATAAACAGCAAACCGGTAAAACCTCCAATATGGAAAATGCAACAACTTGAGTTAGGAAACTCGGATTTAGGTGAAACCAATTTTGTTGTAAAGAAGATGACAAGAGCTACCCCACAAAGAGTGAAAAGCTTAAGAACAAGTGGGGTAGGTTTTTCTATGTATTTTAGAGTGAAACCTCTCAATACGAGAAACCGAGAAAAACTCCAATATCGAAAACGCAACAAGTGATTCATGCGAAATCCGTTTTCGATGAACTAGAGCTTGCTATGGAAATAACCACAAGCTCTAAATCACCACATGGATAAGATCCAAATAAAAACCAAGAAATATGATGCAAGGATGCAAAGGTTTGAGCTCTCTCCGAACGATACGATCGAGTTACTCACTCGAGAGCCCTCTTGATAGTACGGCAACTAAACTATAAACCGGTCTCCAACTACACTATGAGACCGGTGAGAAAGAAACCCTATCAAGAGCAAACCTTATACTTGCGCATTCCACTTGAGCTCGATGATGACGATCTTGACCGCAACAAGATGGAACGCCTTTCTTGATTGTGCTTGCTTGACGAAGTCTTGTGGATTGCTCCCCCATAATCCATCATGGGAGAGCTTCTTCTTCGGCGCAACTTCACATATCTATGAATACCATATGGATGGCAAGAGTCGAGCAAAGGATCTCTTCGAGATGGCTCATCTTGAACTTGCACTTCATTTCTTCATGGCAAGCTTGAAGCATATGATCTCTTCGAGTTGGCTCATCTTGAACTTGCACTTCATTTCGTTGATGTCTTGAAGTTAACCTTGAGAGCTCACTTCATCTTCATCTTCAAGACATACTTGACACTTGATCTTCTTCATTTGCTTCTTATTGCAATCTTGAAGCCAACTTATGGTTCAAGTATTGCCTATGGACAACACCTACAAATATAACTCAATGCAAACATTAGTCCATAGGGATTGTCATTAATTACCAAAACCACACATGGGGGCTCCATGCACTTTCAACCTCTTATGCAATACAAGTTGCATGTCGAACGAGGAACAAGTCTCATGAACGCGGTCATGTAAAGTTAGTCCGAGCCGCTTCATCCCACTATGCCACAAGGATGCAAAGTACTCAAACTAAAGATAACAAGAGCATCAACGCCCACAAAACCATTGTGTTCTACTCGTGCAACCATCTATGCATAGACACGGCTCTGATACCACTCGTAGGGATTCGTTGCATAGAAAACAAAAAATTTCCTACCGCGAACACGCAATCCAAGCCAAGATGCAATCTAGAAGACGGTAGCAACGAGGGGATTATCGAGTCTCACCCTTGAAGAGATTCCAAAGCCTACAAGATGAGGCTCTTGTTGCTGCGGTAGACGTTCACTTGCCGCTTGCAAAAGCGCGTAGAAGATCTTGTTCACGGCGCCACAAACGGGCAGCACCTCCGTACTCGGTCACACGTTCGGTTGTTGATGAAGACGACGTCCACCTCCCCGTTCCAGCGGGCAGCGGAAGTAGTAGCTCCTCTTGAATCCGACAACACGACGGCGTGGTGTCGGTGGTGGTGGAGAATCCCGGCGGAGCTTCGCTAAGCGTGCGGGGAAGAAGGAGTAGTGGGGCCCCTAGGGTTTGGGGAGAGGGGGGCGCCGGCCATCTAGGTGGTGCGGCCACCTTGTGGTGTTTGGGTGGCCGGCCCCCTCCCCTTGGCCCTCATTATATAGGTGGAACACCCAAGAGTTGGTCTACAAGTCTTCGAATAAGACCCCAAACCAAAACCTTCCATATCACATGAAACCTACCCAAGCTAGGACTCCCACTAGAGGTGGGATTCCCACCCTTCCTTGGGAGGGGGTGGCCGGCCCCCTTAGGGGAGTCCACTTGGGACTCCTCCCCTTTAGGGTTGGCCGGCCATGGTGGTGGAGTCCCTTTGGGACTCCGCCTTCCAAAGTGGTTTCTTCCGGACTTTTCTAGAACCTTCTAGAACCTTCCATAGAACCTTCCGGATCATTTTAAATCTTATAAAATGACTTCCTATATATGAATCTTATTCTCCGGACCATTCCGGAACTCCTCGTGATGTCCGGGATCTCATCCGGGACTCCGAACAAATATTCGAACTCCATTCCATATACATGTTCTACCATTTCAACATCCAACTTTAAGTGTGTCACCCTACGGTTCGCGAACTATGTGGACATGGTTGAGTACTCACTCCGACCAATAACCAATAGCGGGATCTGGAGATCCATAATGGCTCCCACATATTCAACAATGACTTTAGTGATCGAATGAACCATTCACATACGATACCAATTCCCTTTGTCACGCGATATTTTACTTGTCCGAGGTTTGATCATCGGTACCACTCTATACCTTGTTCAACCTCGTCTCCTTACAAGTACTCTTTACTCGTACCGTGGTATGTGGTCTCTTATGAACTTATTCATATGCTTGCAAGACATTAGACGACATTCCACCGAGAGGGCCCAGAGTATATCTATCCGTCATCGGGGTGGACAAATCCCACTGTTGATCCATATGCCTCAACTCATACTTTCTGGATACTTAATCCCACCTTTATAACCACCCATTTACGCAGTGGCGTTTGATGTAATCAAAGTACCTTTCCGGTATAAGTGATTTATATAATCTCATGGTCATAAGGACTAGGTAACTATGTATCGAAAGCTTATAGCAAATAACTTAATGACGTGATCTTATGCTACGCTTAATTGGGTGTGTCCATTACATCATTCATACAATGATATAACCTTGTTATTAATAACATCCAATGTTCATGATTATGAAACTAATCATCCATTAATCAACAAGCTAGTTAAGAGGCATACTAGGGACTCTTTGTTGTTTACATATCACACATGTATCAATGTTTCGGTCAATACAATTATAGCATGGTATATAAACATTTATCATAAACATAAAGATATATAATAACCACTTTTATTATTGCCTCTTGGGCATATCTCCTTCAGTAACCTTTTGGGTTGGACAAACCCAATCGGCGTAGATTCCACGGGCTCCCCTACAAGAGAACAAGTCATGTTGGACGACCCTGAATGGGTCTAGTCGGGCTTGCCCAGCCCTACAGGGCCTTGTCAGGCTGGCTGAACTCGACTCGTCTGGTTGGTCACATTTTATTCTCGTCCCTTTCTCTCGCCAACACTTTCCCGCCACCATTTGTCGCCATCTCATCTCGTCACCTCTTTATAAATCCATCCGCTGATTTGTTTTGATGTATCAGTGTTTCTCTCCCACTTCTTCCTCATGCCAACCATTTGTCGGCATGATTGTGCCTTGCTCGGACCAAGACTTTAGGCCGACGAAGATGAAGGGTGCAAGCTTTCCCTAGGGGCGAGAGCGGAGCGGTGCTGGTGCGGCGATCTTGCGAAGGTGGACGAGGTAGAGGATTTTTTTAATCAATTTGTCATCAAGTTTTTCGGGTGTGGCAACTATGATCATGATGCACCGGCAAGTTCGTCGTACCCGAGGCCTCTGGTATATTCTAAGCAAGCTGAACAGACTTTTTCTTTTAAGGAAAACCTACATCGGGTTTTTCGAAAGAACCCAAATAATGCGTCTATGAGGATTTGAACATGGGTGGCGGGGTTGTATACCAACTTCCCTAAATGGACGAGCTAGGCTCCCTTCTTATGAATAGATATATTATTTATGTCACTGTTGTTTTTTAATTAACGTTCCTATTTGTGTTGTGGTACCCTCTGCCCCTCTACATGTGGTACCATCAGAATAGGCGTTGTGGGAGATTGAAAAAGGGCATCGTCATGCATGGGAAAGCTTTAACGTGGAGGAGCATGCAAATGAGATTGTTGCACAGGCAAAGGAGGAGAGAGAGAGAGAGAGCTAGCTCGAAGAACATCGAGAGGAGCAATTACATTGGCTTGATGAGTGGGGGAAGCTGAACGAGAAAAGTGAGAGTTGCATGAAGGAGGAATAGGTGCGCAGGGAGCTCGGTGAGGCGGATAGACTGAGAAATAGAGAAAGGGATGCCCAGGGAGCGGAAGAACGCAGTGGCAGGACCAGAAAATGGTCACGCTGGACTCATAACCACTAGATTTCTGTCATATTAGCAATGTATCTAAATTCCAGTTGTAGTGTAGCGGTGTAACTAAATTTGCGCTATGGTGTAGCGGCGTAAATTAATTTCGGTTATAATATAGCGGTGTATCTTAATTTCAGTTGTATTATATCTTAAGTTAATGTATTAATAATGATTCCCCGCCATATTTTCCCGCTAATCTTCCCCGTTGAATATCCCCCCAATCCTTCTTGCCAGATTTTTTCGTGCCAGACTTTTCTCGCCATTTCTTCTCTTCTTGTCCTATAACCCCCTTCCCCATCGTTCTATTATATCCCAGTGTATTCTGTCGAAGATGTCGGATGATCCTTCAGCTTGTAGTTTTTCCATGTGGGTGTCCCAATGTTTGTGGTTGTGTGTCGTCAGGCGAAACAATAAGATAGTTCCACTCAAAGAATTCCTCACTGAAGTGGGTAAGGAATTAAGAAGGGAAGGGTGGCCTGTAACAACCCTTGAGGAAAATACGGCAAGAACTTCTGAGGTACTTCGCAGCAATCAAGGTGGATGAAACAAACACATAAGAGTGATGCCTCAAGGCGCCAACACCAGGAACCACTATGGCAGTACCACCATTGTTCCAAAAGAGCACCACCAAAACGCCTACATGAGCTATCTCCGCAGTAAATCGGAATTTCCCTTGCTTTTCTACTTGATCTAACTACTTGATTTGGCGGGAGAATGGCAAAATTTGGCCACAAAATTGCCAAAACCAAAGAGAATAAACAGAGCACACGAGAAATAAGAGAGGAAGAAGCAAGGGAACGGGGCGAGTTATTGCTTGCGAGGAACATACTAGGTAGACTAAACCGGCTGGACTCTTCGAGATTCTCTACCCCGATCAGAATGGTCACCTTAAAGGGCGACCAAGCTTTTCGGGTTCGTCCATCCCGACGGATTCCTTGCCGCTCTGGGCCACACTATTGGCCACCTTTTGACTTTTCATACCCGACTAGTCCATTTCGGGATTCCCGAAACCGACGCCATAATATTATTTTTTGAAGAAAAAAACTGCGCAATATTTATGGAAATAAAGAAGAAAAAAATTAATTAGCCCCCCAAAAGTAAAAAAAAAAAACAGCAGGCGATGTCACCGAACCCGGATGTCATGTCCTCTCAATCTTCTCAATCAATGAAAACAAAGCAATCAATGGCGCCGGCACGCGGCAAGTCAGAAGTTTTCTCCTTTTATCCGTCAAGAACAAGCATCGATTCCAGTTTGCTTCTGACTGTTTGCTTTCCTTTTCCCCCAAATTCTACGTTGAGCGTGAACAGGAAATCCGCTCGGCACTAGAAACCCCCGTACGGCCAAGAAAAGGAAGGCGAAGGCAGCATCGCTCTGATCTTCTTCCTCTTCCAGGTAAGCTAAGCTAATCCTTCCCCAAATATTGCTTTGCGAAGTGGAGAGATTTTTAGGGACAGTTTTCGGTTGAGGATTCGGCTGTTGATTTCCTCGTGCTTTCTTGATTTCCTCTCGAAGCACTGCATCTCGTTGCTGTGCATGTAGGTCCGTACTCTGTACAATGGGGCTTTTGTTGCCAAAGAGCTTCGCATGTCGTTGGCGACTTTGTGCCCAGCGATCTCTGCCGATTCGACTCAGATCTTACACCTTAGGGTGATTTTGTTGCATGCATTGCTACTTTGCTAGTGACGATTTATTCGGTGCGGAGATGCATTTCTGCTACACTACTTTGTAATCGCCACAGTCAGTAGGGCACAGAAATTCAACACAGACTCGCCTCCATCCAATCTGTCTGAGTGGTCACAATTCGGGGTAGCTCCTCGATTGAATCGCCACACTCTTTTTCCGGGCTAACTCCGTGATGTATGCATTAGGTCTGGATGCCTAACACAGTGATGTACTGATGTCTCAGTGTAGGTTGCATTGCAAGAACCAACTGCTTAGTGCGCTCTGAATTTCTATGACAGTTACTGATAGACCGACTGTTCATGCGTATAATATAATCCCTTACTGGATTTCCAGGGAATCTAGCAGATAATGAGCCGGAAAACAGCAAATGGACCATCACGTAACAAGAAGAAGGTGTGTGACCGTCTAATTGGCGACGATGTTTCCGAAGTAGATCCATCTTACAAGCTTTTCCTGGAACATTTGAGCGAAGTTGGGAGCAGCTATTTCTGCGATGTGCCAGATGGGGATCATGGCATGCCTGCTTCGGTAAGGTATGAAGTGGACAAAGATTGCACAAGTGTCCTTAACAATTCCCTGCACAGGAATCGGCGTGGTCCAAAGACCAAGCGCCCTCGTGTAAGTGTAACATCAGGTAGGGATGCCCATATAAGTGTGAAGGAGATGGACACACCAACTGATGAATCCTATGCAGCATTCATGAGCACTATGAGGATCGAAGATGGCTTCATGGTTGTTGAGCCAGAACCAGGTGTAAGTGTAACATCAGGCACGGATGCCCATATAAATGTGAAGGAGATGGACACATCAATTGATGAATCCTATGCAGCATTCCTGAGCATGATGAGGATCGAAGATGGCTTCATGGTTGTTGAGCCAGAACCAGGTGTAACATTCGTATATGGGAAAGAGGATGAGACACCCGCTGGATATGGTAAAATGAGAACTGCTAGCTCCACAAAGGAGCGAAAGCATTCGATCAATGCACTTGAAAACATGACTGAAGATAGACTTGGAAAGAATGACAATATTATATCTGAATGTGGAATCAATGGACCTGCTCCAGAATCTTCAGCTTTTAACGTGAGTTATACCTTTGCTTAATTTTGTGGTTTATCTCTTTGAAGATGCTGTATCCACTCTATAGCTTGTTTTTTTTGGGCCAGGTCTGTGAAGATCATCAAGGAGAACCTGCTGCTTTTAGTTCCGGTGTTCCTTCTACATTTGATGAAAAACTTCATTCTGTTCTAAGTCAGCCCTACGACGGAAGTGAACACAAAAAGCTTATGAGAAAAGCCACTGAGCAGAAGCCTGTGAGCAGGCTAAAACACTTGCGAAATGCATGCAAGCGCTACGACACAGACATACTTGGACTATCATATCTTGATCACTACCCAGGTGGTTTGTCCTTTTTTTAACAATAATTTTTGCTTGATGGAGTTATTTCATTGTTGCTCCTTTATTGTTGTCGGAGTCTTATGAGTTCATTTTTTAACCTAATTTCAGCAAGGTATTGGTGGACAGGAATTTTGAAAACTGTGCATTTTAAGATCCTAATCGATCTATGTTCCCAGCCTATAGCTCTGACCAAATGAATTTTAGAAATCCTTAACATAAGTCGGTGATTAAATTTCATCATGTCCATAGGCTTTTTCCCTTCTTTTGTCTGCATGGATCATTGATTTCTATCAGAATCCATCAAGCTAAGTTGTTCCTCTCCAGCTCCTAACTAATTAAAATGATTTGTAACACTCACATAGAACAAAACAACCCTGATTTAAGTGCATTATAATTGGGGGTTAGCTTGCTCAGCTTCTCTCTTGTCGCCATGCCTCTATTTTCTGTACCAATTGTGCTTTCTTCTATAAACTGACAATTTGATTTTTGGATACATGATGCCAATTTTGTATGTTGTGTTATCTTGTTTTTTGACCCAAAGCACCTGTAGCATTTTTTTATAGACTTTGTGATCTAGATTCTCGTAGTCCTGTTAGCAGTTTTGAAGGTTATGCTTTGGTGCCGCAATATACTTGCCAGTGGATGGATTGTTTGATTGCATTTGTGTCATGCTTTGCTACCAAAACTGATGTTTGGCATGCCATGCAGATCTGGCCAAACAAATACACTCTGCTGACACTGATGAGGGGCGCCTGAACCTCCTGCGAAAATTCTTCTTCTGGTTGGAGGTTATTTGTGTTCACCATCCTAGCTATATATTTTTCTTGTGCATACTTATGATATCCTACAGTGGAAATTAACATTAATGATTTAAAAAAAAGGCAAAGGTGGGAAACCCACTGACCTCTGCACTGATTGATTGATTGGTGCATTCTAAATGATCTGAACGAATGATTTACCCAGCTAAGGTTTACAGGGGAAGCTGCTGAAGTAGGCATACATTGGGAAAATACACCATAAGGGAACTAGTTTGTTTTCCAATTATGTGCATTTTGGGTCATATCACATATTAGCCAGAGGGTTCTTTCGACGATCTGATGAGTGGTGACTAGACACGAATGCTCAGTTGCTCACGCTATAGGCATGATTTCGGTATTGCAACCTTGGTAGAGAGAAAAAAAAAGCAGTTCCCCATCCATTTAAATTGCTCCTCTCATGTGACTAAGGAAACTAGATATTTAGATGAACATGAACTAAAGCTGAACTATCTGCAGAACTTATCTCATGAGGGGGCATACATGCCATGGAAATCCAAGGGGCTAGCGTGTGATCCCATCGTAGCAGACGACTAGCTACAAAGCTGAACAAGTGGGGGCTCGCTGAGATGTCCCAGGACGAAGGGAATACTGAAGAACCTTTTGTTGCAGGGCCAAAGGGTGAGCCGAAGCCTCCACTCCTTGCAGCAATGCTCCCTGGACCGTTAGCCATGTAACCCGCCTGGAATGATACTATGCTAGTTTTTGTTCTGTGGCTTAGCCAGATCTGTGCAATCTTCAGTTATCTCTTGCTGTCTTGCAGTAGTGCTGCTGTGGAATGTGGATATCATTTGAGCAGTTTCTTTGGTGACAGACTGACAGTTGATGCTCTAGCATGCAGATGGGCACTGTGCCAACTGAATCAAGATGGTTGTTGTAGGCTTGTATGTATAGCGGCTGAAGCGTCAGATTAACTCTCTTTTTGTTCTGTCGCAAAACGAAATCTCTTTTGTTAGGGGAATCATCACATTATCGTGCGGCACTTCTTCTTTCGGGAAAGGTGGCATGCGCTGAAAGGAAGGAAACCACTGGCCCAAAGTGCTGACGCTGCTTTCAGCCTGCTGTGCGATCTAGTGACTCGTAAAACAGGCCTGTTTCGGCAGCAGTATGGGGTGGCCGTGCGTAGGGTCAGGGAAGCACCATGGGATGGGGAGAGAGGCCTTGATCGGTGCTCTAACAGAGCCCGTAAACGGACCAAAACCGAAAAATAACCGCCAGTTTACGGGTTCGGGCTGAAATTTGGCGCCGATCAGTGACCGTAAAAGGGCCAAAACCGAAAAACTTTTTTCGGTCCGAGACCGAAAACTCAAAACGGTATGTATTTGTAGGGGTCGATCGAACGAACCGAACGCTCGATCCCTATCTAGTGCGCGCTGAAATTTCAGCTGACGCAACCGCTCGCTCGCTCCTTCCCCGCGCCGCCACCACACTCCGCCGCCGCTGCCCCGCCCGATTCGCTCGAGCCCCGCATCCCGGAGGTAGCGCCGTTCGCCCCGCACCCCGCCCGCTGATCCTCGCCCAACTCCGGCTGCCGCCCCCACCGCCATCGCTGCCGCTCCGTCCGAATCGAGGATGAGCTCGGGCGACGAGTTCGATCTGTCGGATTCGTCGAGCTCCGACGATTCCGACCTCGACGAGCTGCTCCAGGACGACGAGATGGAGGCCACCATGCTCCTCCTCTCTGTCAAGGACCTGGAGGACCGCGCGAAGCTGCTGAATCGGAGGCACGGCTCCGTGTTCGGCCGGAACCACATCCAGCGGAATTTCCTCCTCGGCCACGAGCAGCTGATGGAGGACTACTTCGCCGAGGTACCTACATATCCTCCCCATTTGTTCCGTAGGAGGTATCGCATGCGGCGTAGCTTGTTCGTCCGAATCGTGAAGGCCTGCGAAGCCAATTCGAATTACTTCAAGCAACGTAGGAATGCCGCCGGGGTGATGGGTTTCAGCGCTTTCCAAAAGATCTCTGCTGCCATGAGGGTCATTGCTTATGGCATCCCTGCGGATTACACCGACGAGTATCTTCGAATTGGCGAAGATACTACCACGGAGTCAGTCCGCAGGTTTGCTCGCATGATTATCAAGTTGTTTGGGTCAACGTATCTCCGAGCTCCCAACGAGAATGACACCAAAAGGTTGATGGAGATAAATGAGAAAAGAGGTTGGCCTGGCATGATTGGTAGTCTTGATTGTATGCATTGGACATGGTAGACTCATCTTGTCTTGAGAAGTGTGATGTTATGGTAATAATAGCTAGTTATCACCTTACTCTCTTTCTTTCTTTGTTTGTATTGGGTTTCATAAAAAGAAAAGACATTGGTTGGATCAGGGATGCCAATGGGGAGGTCTAGATGGACAGAGCTCCTCCATGCCCCACATCCCAATATCCAGATATTTGTGGGGCAAAAGTGTAGTCATGATGTCTCTAACCTATTGGATTTTTAACCGATGGATATTCTTCATGGAGCAAATAGAAAAACAACAACAATAATTCATACTGCCTCTGTCAGAAGGATATATCTAGACACCCTTTAGTGTATAGATATATTCGAATTTAGAAAAATCTCTGACGTTCTTTTATGGATGGAGGGAGTGCAATGTTTAGTGAAAAGCCATTTTGAAACCTCCTTTTAATTTTTATAGAATCCTTTTGCTAGTTCGCATGAGGTTGGGGTAGGGTTTTAGGTTTGGGGTGTTGTGATCAAAGCCAACATTGATGGTGCGGTTTCCAGGAACATGTTCATGGGTGCTGTGGCTGGTGTTCAGAAATGGCTATGGTCTCTATACGGGCTATTTCTTGATTCGCCTTCTCTTGAAGGCCCTGCTTGTCGCGAGACACTCGCATTGTCGGCCGATCTTCAAGAGTTGCTGTTGCGAGTTACTGCAAGCAGATTATTATGGATATGGTTGATGCTAGTGGTGGACAGTATGCAGCTATCTTCAAGGAGATCAATTTACATCGATCAGAGTTTAAAAAGGTGATTGTTCTCATCTGAAGGAAGAAAATCAAATACGGAGGCTCATAGTTTAGCTCATTATGCTTAATCTTTAAATCCAGGCCACCATATGTGGTTGCTTAAGCCCATGACATTTTGTCAATTCCTGTAACTTTTAACATTTGATCAATAAAAAGTTTATCCGACAATTACACTTTGCCGATGTTGAAAAAACATGTATGCCAAGGGAGTGCATGTACTAGATTAGTGGCAAGGAGAAAACAAAATGGTGATTGACCAAAAGGAAAAAAAGTAAAGGAAGATAAAGATGAAGCACCGTAAAAAGAGGATGCAAGAGAGAGAGAAAAAGGAGGGACAGAGTACGTGCTGTATCCACTGATCAAACGAGGGCTCCTTCCCTCCAACGCAAGCTAAACCAGGTCAGCTAAAATCCAACCGCAACGGACCAAGCAGAGGAGCACGCGAGCAGTTTCCATTTCCGGCCATCCAACCCTGACGCAGTTCGAAAGCCCCCTCACCTCCATTCCCTCCATGGCGGCCACCCTCCTTTACTCCCCATCCTCCCCCAACCATGG
Organism: Lolium rigidum; assembly: GCF_022539505.1. NCBI lineage: Eukaryota > Viridiplantae > Streptophyta > Magnoliopsida > Poales > Poaceae > Lolium > Lolium rigidum. The sequence goes on along the minus strand of NC_061511.1, from coordinate 180,156,135 downwards.
CATTCACACCCACAGGCCACACCATAAAGATCCCCACCACCACGGCTTGCTGCTCCCAAGCGCCCAGAGGAGAGAAGGGAGGAACCGAGGAAGAGGAGTCGAGCCTTGGGGTTTCTTGTTCCTGCTCGGAGGAGGTCGAGATGGGGCGCGGCAAGATCGAGATCAAGAGGATCGAGAACTCGTCCAACCGGCAGGTGACCTTCGCCAAGCGCCGGGCCGGGCTGCTGAAGAAGGCGCGCGAGATCGGCGTGCTCTGCGACGCCGAGGTCGGCGTCGTCATCTTCTCCAGCGCCGGCAAGCTCTACGACTTCTGGACGCCCAAGACCACGTAAGCTCTCTCTACTCCCTTTTCTCCTCTCAGTGCTCTGTTGCCTCTGGAACTGATCACAGAGATGCAAACTGTGGCCTGGTTTCAGGCTGCCGAGGATCCTGGAGAAGTACCAGACCAACTCCGGGAAGATACTGTGGGATGAGAAGCACAAGGTTCTTGTCCGATCTATTCCAGCAATTTCTTTCAGCACCAATAATCGAATAAAAAGTATTCTGAATTTGGAAAACCCTGGAATTGTGCCAGAGCATCAGTGCAGAGATCGACAGGGTGAAGAAGGAGAACGACAACATGCAGATCGAGCTCAGGTGAGTGTTCCATCTTCATTTTTTTCTTCCTTTCCATTTTTTACCTGTAGCACATCAATGTTCGCATGACGCGACTGCGGTGGGTGATGAACGGTAAATGCAGGCACATGAAAGGAGAGGATATAAACTCCCTGCAGCCCAAGGAGCTGATCGCCATCGAGGAGGCGCTCCAGAACGGCCAGACCAACCTGAGGGAGAAGATGGTAATTTGGGGTTTCAGCCTTTCAGGATTCAGAGCTCTGATGGCATAGTTTGCAGCTTGCAAGTGCTGCACCTTTATTTTCTGGAAAACTGCTGCCTCTGATGTTCGTGCTGTCTCCTTGTTGCAGATGGATCACTGGAAGATGCACAGGAGGACTGTATGAGCCTAAATTTGTCACTGCAACTTGTTTTTATTTCTGTACACCATGGAGTTTCATGGACAAGGATTTTGTTCTGCAAATTCTGATCATGCTCCTCCTTTGTGATTTACTGCAGGAGAAGATGCTGGAGGAGGAGCACAAGCTGCTGGTTTTGAGGATGGTAAATTTTCAGCACTACCTCGCTTTCTACATTCTGCAATGGATCTCTCTCTGCCAACTAGTGAAATTGTCATATTCTCCAAGGACACAATCTTGGTTTCAGTACAGTGTTGCTAATGCAGTTAGACCATTGATCAGTACATAAAGCACCTGATCAGAATCGTCTACTCAGCAACCAAATCACTCAACACCACGTAGTTCAATTTTTCCAAACACCATTTCTATATCTGATACACTGCATATCGAATCACCTCTGCCCATACAAAAATAAATACTATCTCTGTCCGTAAAAGGATGTCGCAACTTTGTCTAAATTTAGATGTATCTAGAGTTTAGTGTACAGATACATCCGAATCTATGTAAATCTCCAACATCCTTTTATGGACGGAGATAGTAATTGAAACTATTATGAGACAACTCACTGCATAGGTTCAATTATCTGCTTTGCTGAAGATAAACCCAGAAGAGGAGAATTTACCGAAGTTTGCTCTCCTGTTTCCAGCACCAGCAGGAAGTCGAGCTGAGTGGCGGCATGAGGGAGATGGACCTCGGGTACCAGCAGAGTAGGGATCTTGCTGCCCAGATGCCATTCACTTTCCGGGTGCAGCCCAGCCATCCCAACTTGCAGGAAGACAAGTAGGCCACTGAACCCTACCAGGGGCTGTATGCACTGAAGCTCATTTACCTGCAGGCTGCAACTGCTAGCTTGCATTTCCTTCCGCAACCTTATTAGATGTATCTTCCTTTTCATGTCTGCCTTGAACTTAATGCCAGTTATCTCAGGGTACATTGCTTTAATTAGCAAAGTTGCTGTCCATGTCAAGATGTTCCTAGAATCCTGGTCTTAGGGCTGAATAATGTGGAGCTTGGTATCACATGCTTGTTTAGTTGCTGCCTATTCTCGTTGCCAGATGGTGGACAGATTGTCTTTGTGTTGGGGATGATGGCTAAAATTCAGAAGTAACAAAATTTGATGTGAATTCCATTTGCATCGTTTCAATGTCTCATACAGAAAATCAACATATCAAGAGGTCGTGACACACAATTATGGATTTAGCTGACCAAAAGAAACACAAGTATTACATCACCTAAGCATGTCCCCATTATCGATCAATGGCCCGCTGATGGCTGGTGAAGCACTGAAGTTGCTCCCTGCTTCGCTGAACATGAGGCTGTGCCCATATGGCAGTGGGCGGTCTGGTATCTCGGGTATATCCATGTCCCCCTCAAGCATCTTCACCGCCTCGGTGATGGTCGGTCGGAGCGCAACCATGACATGTGCGCACAGGATTCCGACAAGAACAAACCTCTCCATCACCTCTCCTCTTGGGCTCTCACCGGTCGACAACGCCTCGTCTAGCACCTCTCTCGACTGACCGGCCTTGACGAGCGTCCACGCCCAGTCGGTGATCAGCACCGGCCCTGCCTGAGCCGACATGTCAAGCACATGTCGTGCACTCAATATCTCAAGCACCAGAACGCCGAAGCTATAGACATCACTCTTCTCTGTCAACTGCCCGTAGAGCGCGTACTCCGGCGCCAGGTAACCATGCGTGCCGGCGACACGCGTGGTGAGGTGAGACTGCCCCTCCCTGGTCCTCCTGGCTAGCCCGAAATCCGCCACGCGCGCACGCATCTCATTGTCGAGCAGTATGTTGGTCGCCTTGATGTCCCTGTGATAGATTGCAGGCTTGACACCATAATGCAGATACTCCAGCCCCTTTGCCACATCCATAATTATGGTCCGCCGCTGCGCCCATGTCAACGCCGGCCGCTGGCTGCCCCCCTCTTTGTCCCGGAAGATGAACTCCTCGAGCGATCCGTTGGGCATGAAGTCATACACAAAGAACATCTGCTTCCCTTCGTCGATGTCGTCGTCGACAATGCAGCAGCCGCGCAGCGGCACCAGGTTGCGGTGCCGGAGGTGGCTGATGATCTCTACCTCGTTGGTGAACTCCTCGTCCCCGCCCTCCATCTCCGGGTTGAGCACCTTCTTGACAGCAACGATGGACCCGTCCGCGAGCACGCCGCGGTAGACGACCCCGAACCCGCCGCGGCCGATGAGGTTCTTGTCCGCGAAGCCGTCCGTCCCCTTGGACAGCTCGGCAATGCTGAATAGTATCGAGCCGGTGTTTGGCCGCAGATGCGGCCGCCGCTGGCCTGATGACCCCTCCTCAGGGATGTTGAGGTCTCGGGTTTTCTTGGCGTTGGCGTGCCTTCTTTTTCTCCAGAGAATGAATGCGATAGCTGATAGGAGCAGGATGATGGCGATTGGGATGGTGGTGGCGTAGATGGTTGTGCTGTTTGACTTGGAAGGGTGGGAGGGTTGGGTGGCTAGGCCGAGACCGAGCGTGCAGTTGGCGGTGGAGAGGGCGGTGGGCCCCTCGACGCTGGAGATGCCGGCGGCGTATATGACGGTGAGGTAGAAGCAGTTGCGCTGCGACTCGGCCGTGGCGTTGGCGTCGGCGGCGATGAGGTGGGAGGTGGCGACGATGCCGGCGGTGAGGCAGCTGTAGCAGACCGGCAGGGAGGCGAGCTCGGGCCCGCAGGCGGCGTCCAGGCCGGCGACGGAGTCGTTCCCGACGACGGCCCTGTACTCGGCGGCGGTGGTGACGCCGGCGCAGTAGGACGGGGTGGACACAAAGTCGGCCGGCGACGGGAAGCAGGAGCGCACGAGCGAGGCGCCCGGGAGGGAGGCCGGCGGCGCGGAGATCCCGTCCGCCAGGCCGGCGAGGCACGCCGCGGCGGCCCCGGCCGACGGGAGGCGGAACTGGCCCGTGGCGCGCAGCCGCCCCGCGAGGCCGATGCCCAGCAGGGAGAGCAGCGTCTGCCGGCACGCCGTGATGTTGGGCGCGCTCCCCGCGCACGGCGTCGGGTCCCACGGGAAGGACGGCACGTAGCTCAGGTCCAGCGGGCATGTCCCGTTGCCGGTGCCCGCTCCAGCCGCGCCCTCCGGCGAGCTGGCGAGCAGCAGCGCTAGGAGTAGCGGGAGGAGCCTCTGGGCTGGCATTTCGGCGAGCAGCTGGTGTTCGGTGAGGGGAGGAGTGGCTGAACAAGGTGGAAGCTTTTAGCTTAAACAAGCTTGGAGAGAGCTTTCGCCGCTCAGAGACAGAGAGAGTGGTTGGAGTAAAATGGGGCGGCTTCGCCCAGCTTGCGTGAAGGGAATAATTTTGCGCTTTGCGGCAGGATATTGGTGGCCTACCGGGTCAATGACGGGTGGGGCCTGCTTATCTGCGTGCGTTGGATTGATGGAGGCCTCTGGTAGTCTGGTGTCTGGATGCGAGGAGGTGGCACACCTGCGACTTTTCTGTTTGGTTGACATGGCGTATATTGTGGACTTTTTTACATTATTTCCCGGTGTGTTTATTGCTCCCTCTGTTTTTAGATTTAGGCTATATAGTTTTTTTTTAGAAAAAATCCAGAATACAAGATGTATTGCGTTGCCCTGTTTGTATAGGCGCTATTTTTAGAGATTTGATTAGGTTTTCTTATCTTATGCAAAGTTCTCTATTAGCTCACGTCAATTGTCTAGGGTTAAACCTAGCTAACATGGTCTAATTTTTCCTGAATGTGCGTCCTTTAATTTCCGTGCCAGAAACTATATGGTTTATATTTAGAAAACGGAGGGAGTAGTTCACAATGGATTTATTGATTTTGCATTATTATCACATGACAAGTGGGCCGCTTCTTTTTAAATTAATTGAACTTCTATGTTGTGTTTTTCTAATTTGACCGAGTCTGTGGAAAATAGCTAATATCTACAATGTCCAATATATTACGTACGAAAATATATTTTGCGGTGAGTCTAATAAATTTAAGTTGGCATTTTAGATGTTTATAATATTTTCTTTAAACTAGGTCAAAGATAATGTAATTTGATTTAGCAAAATCCTTAAAAAATCAATTAACTTGGAGTTGAGGGAGTTCGCTTTGTCGTAGTGCATATGTTTGATTGAGCTTTTATATCTCAAAGATACATATGGCGGACAAGTCTTTAAAATGAGAGTGAATTCCACATTTTTTTTTAATTTCTAGGTGTGTATTTGTGGCACTACTTACCCCCATTTAGTGAAAATTTCACCCGGTTACCCTGTTTAAGATACCTTGGACCCTTGTGCTCTGGTGTGTGTCAGCTAGCCCAGGTATGAGGCGATGATCAAAGTTCGAAAATATCATGAAGACAGCAAGGAATGAGGCAAATGGAGAAGAGAACGTTACTAATGACCCCTCTGAGTTTTTACACATAGTTGATGTCACATCGACCTAACATTTCGGTCTTATCTAATACAACCGGCAAAATGCAAAAATCGGATGATGCTAGGTTCAAAGTTTTTTAATGGGTAATCCAGTAGAATTTTTACTAAATGGGACAATACGTGGCACCAATGCACAAATCAGGGCTAAATAATGGAGTTCACTCTTTGCATCAAAATTGAAATAAAATGGCCCCAAAACCAGCCAAACATCCCCGTTCCATTCTCCCTACGTATGAATATTGTGTAGACTTAGCCAAGGGACGCACCACATTATCACGATGTATAGTATATCTGCCAAGGCTGGGGGATACCCCATTAAAAAAAAAGTATATCTTTCAAGCAAGGCAAGTGGGAGTTATTTTACAGATTAAAAATTGCGCTTTACACTAGTGCTGATATGATCGACAGACGTACAAAGTGGAACTTGGAATACAAAATTCTTTGGACTGAAGAAAGATGCTCAATACATTATTCTTCTTCTGAAAATTGTGGCCGGTGAGCCTAATTCGGTTCCATTTGGCAACAGAAACAACTGCTTTTTATCCATGCGACAAACTTGGGGGCTAGCTAACAGCCCGACCCGACAGATAGTCGGGGACACACATGACACACCAGCTCATTTCTACAGTAACGCATGATAGGGAGTAATTTCTTTGAACGTATGAATTTGGACATAGTTTAATGCTGAAAACCGCGGTCGCCGCTGACAGTTCCAAGGCGTGCATGATGCCAAAACACTCCAGTATCTTCATACGGTTGCGAACTTTCCTCAAGCCGCAATTATTTGGCCGTAGAGACTACCAGGGCCTGTTTGGTGGCTCGTATGCCGACATGGTTAAAATTCAACTTTAAAAAAAAAAGTTAAAATTTAATATTTGGTTAGATAGGTCGCATGAAATCTCTGCATCCCAACGGTTTTAAAACATCCCAAAAGTTAGCCAGCGAGGCACGGTTGATTCTGGCGTTTTTGCGTGGCCTAGCTTTCGCGGGCATGGCATGCCCTTTATTTGGGAAGTTTGGGAGGCGAGACGTTTCCCCGTTAACTCCCCACTCCATTTTCCTTACCGCTTAAACACCCACTCCTCACCCCATTCGGTGCCGCACCCATGGTCGACGCACCTCCGTTTCCGCCACGGCAACCCCTTTTCGTCCGTAAGAAGTTGGCGTAGGAAGTCTGGGCCACCAACAAACATCATAAGTTGGCGACCGACAATGAGCACAATTAGGCAAGGACGGTCAAATCGTCTTCCGCGGTGTTCTTGAGGCCATGCGCAACGGGGGCGGCGACAACAATTGCACCGGTGCCCACAACGGTGTCCGAGACCTCTAGTGCAGCCGCGGGGAATGCTCATGCGTTCGCATGGCCAACCCTGGCTGACATGGCGGGAATTTTGCACGTACGGTGACGGCCGCAACCCTATTTTAGTGGGCTTCGTCCACGGCTCCGAGGTCTTCATCGGCGGCTCCGAGGACTTCGTTTGTGACTCCGGCCCCCAATTTCCGTTGATTTGATAAGCGATAGGGTTTTTTAGGTCGGTTGATTTTACATCTCCGGCGAGCATCCGGAGTCCATATTGGTGGCTTAGCGTAGATGCATGTACATTGGATGTAGATTCGACTTTGATTTGTGTAGATTCGAGTCAATCTAGACATTGCAGATTCGACATTGCCAATGTATGTATGTCTAATTTGTGCACTACCAAAATTAAGAAATGCACAAATTGTTCAAGATATATGCATGATCTATAGTAGTTGTACTTGCAAAATTCCCAAATTGGACAATGGCATTGTTCTTGTGCATTAACCAAATTGGACCATGGATCTATGCATTGTTCTTGTGCTGCATTTGTTCTAGTACTTGTACTATATTTGTGCAATGGCATGATCTATTTGTGCACGGGCATGATCTAGGCGTGCCTTTGCATTGTCATGATCTACTTGTGCAATGGCATGATCTACTTGTGCATTGCATTCGCATGATCTACTTGTGCATTGGCATCATATATTTGTACATTGTTCTTACATCTTCGTCTATGTACCGACAAGGTCATTAAATTGGACTGCGAGACAATGGAGAGGGGATGTATCCCCCACTTGGTTAGTAGGATGAGCTTTCCTGAAACACTGGACGCAGATGTTTAAGCCGGAGGTGCCAAACAGGGTAGAGATAGCGACGGTGCCACCTCACACTCATTGTTGTCAGCCAAAGCTCGGGCACATCAGGGCCCTCATTCCTCACAGTTTTTACGCCCAGCTAGACATAAACGACTTACACATGCTCATCGTTCACTAGTAGGAAAAGCCTCATCAGTGGCGCACCAAAAATGGATTATGTGGCGCATGGGAGCTGCGCCACAGAAACGTCGCCACAAAAATAAGGTTTCTGTGGCGCACTTGTTCTTAGGTGCGCCATAGAAAAGCGTGCGCCACAGAATTGGTTTTTAGTGCGCCACAGAATTTGCTTGTATTATACACGATTTTGTTCTGCCTGCTATACACATGCAGTTTATAGACAGCAATACAGATACACAGGTTATATACAGCAACATTCAGATATAATATAAATATCATGTACATTGCACGGATATAACATAGACATCATCATCACATTACTTAGAACCCGATCGAGATACATATATAGTGGCAAGTGTCAAATGTTTTGCATACAACTCTTAATTCATACAAAATTCACAATTTCAAGATACAAAGTAGTCTTCATCCGGTTCCTCCTTTGCTCCGTCATCTCTACCCACCGAGGCTCGCTTGCATCGGGGTCCTTCATCCGAGTTCCTACTATGATGAAAATGGAAGAAAGTGAGACCAACAAGTCCGATGCACAAGAGAAATGGAATAAATGCCTCATATATTGTTGGTCAACACAAATATTAACATTCGAGGACGGTGTAAGTGAGACCAAGTCCGATGCACAAGAGATTGATATTTGTGCTATCTTACCAGGCTCACTTACGCCGCCCCCGAGTGTACGGTGACCAAACATTTTAATCATCGGCATTTTGAAAATCTCAAAGCAAATGGAATGACAAAATGGAATAAGTGCCTCATACATTGTTGGTCAACATAAATATTAACATTTAGGGATGGCGTAAATGAGACCAAGTCCGATGCACAAGAGATTGATATTTGTGTTATCTTACCAGGCTCACTTACGCCACCCCCAAGTGTACGGTGACCAAACATTTTAATCATCGGCATTTTGAAAATCTCAAAGCAAATGGAATGACAAAATGGAATAAGTGCCTCATACATTGTTGGTCAACACAAATATTAACATTTAGGGATGGTGTAAGCGAGGCCAGGTAGGATGCACAAGAGATTGATATTTGTGCTATCTTACCAGAGCTCACTTACGCCACCCCCGAGTGTACGGTGACCAAACATTTTAATCATCGGCATTTTGAAAATCTCAAAGCAAATGGAATGACAAAATAGAATATGTGCCTCATACATTGTTGGTCAACACAAATACTATGGTCGAAACCATAGTTGCAGTATACACCGCCGTATACTTTGCAGAAGGGCCCCCTTTCCCCGGTCGGCGTTCCGTCAACGGGTGCTTGACGACACAACAACGCCGATCCGCATCTCCGGCGCGGAACCACGCCGGTCCTCGCTGTCCGGTGAACGAGTCCTTGATGCAAAGACCGTGCCGGCCTGCCCGGCATTATGCCGGGCCGTGTTGCCGCGCTTCAAGCCGTGTGTCCCGCGCCTCGCCTTTGTTCGCCTTCTTGCCGGTGAACCAATAGGCTGATCGTTGGAATAAGGAAACCGATGACAGCCGGTCGCAAGATTAAATTGCGATCGGCCGTCATCGGCTTCCTTATTCCAACGATTAGTCTATTCGTTCACCGGGCAAAAGGCGAAGAGTGCAGGGCGCGTGATCGACACGGCTCGAAGCGCGACAACGAGGGTCGGCATGATGCTAGGGAGGCTGGCACCGTCTTGGCATTAAGGACTCGTTCACGTACTGGACGGCGAGAGAAGAAAAGTGGTGCTGCACCGGAGAGGCATGTCGGCGTTGTTGTCTCGTCAAGGACTCGTTCACGGAACGGCGGCTAGGGAAAGGGGAGCTCGTCTACAAAGTATATTGCGGCGTATAGGTGACCAAACATTCTAATCATCGGCACTAAAATGGAAGAAAGAGCCAAGTGGTATCTCAACTAGATATCATATGCCTCATACTTTGTTGGTCGAAAGAAATATTAACATTCGGGATGGGGTCGGTGAGGCCAGGTAGGATGCACAAGAGATTGATATTTGTGCCATCGCACCAGGCTCACTGGCCCCACCCAGAGTGTACAAGTGACCAAACAATTTAATCATCGGCACTAAAATGGAAGAAAGGCCAATGCAATTAAGAAGTAGCTAGTATGAACTAAATGGAATGCCTCATACTTTGTTGGTCGAAACAAATATTAACATCCAGGGATGGAGTAAGTGAGGCCGGGTAGGATGCACAAGATATTGATATTTGTGCCATCACACCAAGCCTCACTTGCTCCACCCCGAGTGTACGAGTGATCGACCAACCATCTAATCATCGACAAGTAAATCACTTGGGGTAATGTTAAAATGTTTGTCTCCATATTTGGGAGACATTTTTAATATTGGAGTCTAGCTAATGGAAATCAAGAACTAGTCTTGATCTCCAAATGGTGATTAGAGGGAATTTATTCATCTTAAGCAACATTAGGGACAAATGGGATCATGCAAGGGACTTGGGTCATTTGGATCATAAGGCATCAATTAAGGAGGCAACCGGGGACAAAGGGAAACATTTGCTGATCCATTATCATAGGCAACAAAGCGAGCAACTTTTTCCCCTCTAATCTAGCTAGAGTCCTTAAAAGAAATCCATCATAAGCATGGTCAAATACACATATATAGCATGGGGCGAGATGCTCCAAAGGGATTATATATTCATCACTTGGTAATTTGGAGAGCAAACAAGCGAGTAGCCATATCACTCAATCCAATAATATAGTAATTTGGATCATAAGGCATCAATTAAGGAGGCAACCGGGGACAAAGAGAAACATTTGATGATCCATTATCATAGGCAACAAAGCGACAACTTTTTCCCCTCTAATCTAGCTAGAGTCCTTAAAAGAAATCCATCATAAGCATGGTCAAATACACATATATAGCATGGGGCGAGATGCTCCAAAGGGATTATATATTCATCACTTGGTAATTTGGAGAGCAAACAAGCAGTAGCCATATCACTCAATCCAATAATATAGTAATTTGGATCATAAGGCATCAATTAAGGAGGCAATTAACCGGGGACAAAGGGAAACATTTGATGATCCGAGTAAGTGCATGACACTTTGAGCTACCAAGAATAAAGGCCAACGAGTGGATAAACATACGCAAGCAGCTCACACACACATGCAAACACATGTGTTGACGGTAACTAAACGACGAGAAGAACACCACAAGATATTCATGGGTACTTAGGATCGAGTAGGGAATTGATAAAGTACGGTGAGGAGCAAGCATACCATCGAAACTGTCCATTTGAGAGAAATAACATTGGGGTAATGTTAAAATGTTTGTCTCCATATTTGGGAGACATTTTTAATATTGGAGTCTAGCTAATGGAAATCAAGAACTAGTCTTGATCTCCAAATGGTGATTAGAGGGAATTTATTCATCTTAAGCAACATTAGGGACAAATAGGATCATGCAAGGGACTTGGGTCATTTGGATCATAAGGCATCAATTAAGGAGGCAACCGGGGACAAAGGGAAACATTTTATGATCCATTATCATAGGCAACAAAGCGGCAATCTTTTTCCCCTCTAATATAGCTAGAGTCCTTAAAAGAAATCCATCATAAGCATGGTCAAATACACATATATAGCATGGGGCAGATGCTCCAAAGGGATTATATATTCATCACTTGGTAATTTGGAGAGCAAACAAGCAGTAGCCATATCACTCAATCCAACAAAGTAATTTCGTCGAGCACTTTGTGCCCGCACGGGAGAGGAAGAGGGAGGGGAGGGGAGAGGTGGAGCTCACCGACGATGCTGTTGGAGGAGCGGCCGGGTAGAGGAAGAGGGAGGGGCCGGGTAGGGGTGGAGGAGGAGGTCGACGATGATGGCAGGGGCGGCGGCTCCTCCTCCTTGACGCGGAGCCGGCCCCTCCTCCTCCATGCGGCGGCCGCCCCTCCTCCTCCACGCCGCGGCGTCTTGTGCTCGCTGGTGGCGGGGATGGGTGGAGCGTGGCGGCATGCGGCCCTCGCGGAGGAAGGAGGCGGCGACGGCGACGGCGACGCTCACCATGGAAGGCGGCGGCGCGCGGCGGTAGGGAGAGGAAGAGGGGTGAGGAGGAAGTACGGGCGGGGGGGAGGGGGTTGATGCGTGTGGTTGACACGTCCGTTGGGAACCCCAAGAGGAAGGTGTGATGCGCACAGCGGCAAGTTTCCCTCAGTAAGAAACCAAGGTTTAATCGAACCAGTAGGAGTCAAGAAGCACGTTGAAGGTTGATGGCGGCGGGATGTAGTGCGGCGCAACACCGGAGATTCCGGCGCCAACGTGGAACCTGCACAACACAACCAAAGTACTTTGCCCCAACGAAACAAGTGAGGTTGTCAATCTCACCGGCTTGCTGTAACAAAGGATTAACCGTATTGTGTGGAAGATGATTGTTTGCGGAAAACGAGTAGAACAAGTATTGCGATAGATTGTATTTCGATAAAGAGAATTGGACCGGGGTCCACAGTTCACTAGAGGTGTCTCTCCCATAAAACAAGCAGCATGTTGGGTGAACAAATTACGGTTGGGCAATTGACAAATAAAGAGGGCATGACCATGCACATACATATCATGATGAGTATAGTGAGATTTAATTGGGCATTACGACAAAGTACATAGACCGCCATCCAACTGCATCTATGCCTAAAAAGTCCACCTTCGAGGTTATCATCCGAACCCCTCCGGTATTAAGTTGCAAAGCAACGGACAATTGCATTAAGTATGGTGCGTAATGTAATCAACAACTACATCCTTAGACATAGCATCAATGTTTTATCCCTAGTGGCAACAGACACAACACAACCTTAGAACTTTACGTCACATCGTCCCGTGTGTCAATGCGGGCATGAACCCACTATCGAGCATAAATACTCCCTCTTGGAGTTACAAGCATCTACTTGGCCGGAGCATCTACTAGTAACGGAGAGCATGCAAGATCATAAACAACACATAGATATAACTTTGATAATCAACATAACAAGTATTCTCTATTCATCGGATCCCAACAAACGCAACATATAGAATTACGGATAGATGATCTTGATCATGTTAGGCAGCTCACAAGATCCGACAATGATAGCACAATGGGGAGAAGACAACCATCTAGCTACTGCTATGGACCCATAGTCCGAGGGTAGACTACTCACACATCACACCGGAGGCGACCATGGCGGCATAGAGTCCTCCGGGAGATGATTCCCCTCTCCGGCAGGGTGCCGGAGGCGATCTCCTGGATCCCCCGAGATGGGATCGGCGGCGGCGGCGTCTCTGGAAGGTTTTCCGTATCGTGGCTCTCGGTACTGGGGGTTTCGCAACGGAGGCTTTAAGTAGGCGGAAGGGTGATGACCCACAAGTATAGGGGATCGCGATAGTCTTCGAGGGAAGTAAAACCCAAATTTATTGATTCGACACAAGGGGAGGTAAAGAATACTTATAAGCCTTAACAACTGAGTTGTCAATTCAGTACACACTGGAAAAGCACTAGCAACGAGGGTGATGTGAAAGTAGCAGGTAATATGAGAGCAGTAGTAACGAGTAACATAGCAGCAGTAATAGCAATATGAGAGCAATGGCACCAGAAGATAGTTGATACTACTTCCAATGACATGTAGAACAAGTATATTATGATGAGAGATGGACCGGGGTTCCCGACGATCTACACTAGTGGCAACTCTCCAATAACAAGTGTTGGGTGAACAAATTACGGTTGGGCAATTGATAGGAATCAAAGCATTAAGAAAGAACATCGGGCTTATTAATTATGTAGGCATGTTTTCCAATATAGTCGTACGTGCTCGCAATGAGAAACTTGCACAACATCTTTTGTCCTACCAGTCGGTGGCAGCCGGGCCTCAAGGGAAACTACTGGATATTAAGGTACTCCTTTTAATAGAGTACCGGAGCAAAGCATTAACACTCCGTGAAAACATGTGATCCTCACATCACTACCTGACAAGGTATCAACTTGTCAATGCCTATGGATTGTAGGCTAGGGTTTAGTTGGAAGTAGAGGGTAAGTAGATCTCGAAGGTTTCAGCCGAAAAGTACTCGACGATTATGAAAACTAGGGTTTGTAGACAATGATTCGATTCCTTCTTCGTCCCTCGACTCCCCCTTTATATAGGAGGTGGAGCCGAGGGATTCGTGCTGTACAAGTTACAGAGTCCGGGACGGTTTCTAACTCATCCCGCCAGATTACAAATAACACTTCCTATTACAACTCTTGACTTTCCTTGATATATCTTGGGCTCCCGAATCTTCTTATTCTTTGGGTAGTGGGCCTTCAGTAAACCCCGGGTACTATCTTCGGCAGGCCCATTTGGGATGCCTATGTCAGTAGCCCCCGAGATTTTGCTTGAATCGTAGAATCAGGGAAAATCTCCACTGTTTATTTTTATTCGAGAGCTTCAACTTTTTTATATTTCTTCACATAAAATTCTATATTGTACAGGGATAATGGTAATTGGGGCTAGTTCATCTGACGGATCAGGTACTAGTTAACTGCTCTAGTGGCAATCCGCAAAAACCTACTTCAAGATCACGTCCCTGGACATGATCTCGGGATACCGGTGTAAACTTCGACGAGTGCCGCTTAAGGTCTTACCATTCAGTCGAGTCCCGGTCAAATTTATCGGGTACCTAACGCGTCCGTTAGGATTTTTCTTCGTATCCGTTGATACGGATAAAGGTAGCGAGCGCAGTCTTTGGCGATGCCACGCCCAGCGAGAACGGATGCGGGGTCTTACCTTCGCAAATTTGCGGCATTCAGAAATTGATCGCAATTTCGGCGTTACGAGAATATATTGTCGAGTGCTTTTCCGATCTGTTGGAATGGCACATTTTATCGAGTCAATTTTGACTTATATTGTTCTCCCGATGGGAGTATATGTAGAGTTAATTATAACTCGAAATATACTCTCTTGCTTTTCTATTTTTCCTTTGTTAATTTCATCGGGCACGCGAACAGCGTTCCCGATGGGAGTAGCCCCCGAGGCTACAACCAAGAACTTGTGCTTGGTTGTAGGCTCGACATTTTAGTCCACCTTGTCGCTATATTGTCATTTTTTCCCAATATGATCTCTCTCTTCTTTTTTTATCTCTCGGGTGCGCGAACAGCGCTCCCGATGGGAGTAGCCCCCGAGGCTACAACCGAGGACTTGTGCTTGGTTGTAGGCTCCCGCAATTTCTATATTGTCATACTCGAAATTTTACTTTTTGTCGAAGTAGCCCCCGAGCATTTGGGCAAAAACTTGTATTTGATCAAAGGCTCCCGAAGTATTTAATAATTCTCCCTGTCGCCAATCTTCTTTTATTTTCCTTGTCGACATGCTTCCCTTAACCAAATTTACTTCATCCCTGTTGAATAGTCGTGATTTTTCTGCCCTGTGGGTCCATTGCTTCCACCACGTTGACACGTCGTGCAAGTGGGGGACACACGCCCTCCGCTTTTTCTGGCGCACGTACGGTAACGCCTATCTCAGTAAAAATACCTTTTTACCCTTGTATCTAGGAGATCTTTTTTCACCACACGATTTCTTCATCCAACGGCGCACTTGCTTCACCCGATTCTTATATAAACCTTTCTTCAACCTCCGTTCATCCCTCGCTTGCGCC
The DNA here is from genome assembly GCF_022539505.1 of Lolium rigidum. Classification (NCBI taxonomy): domain Eukaryota; kingdom Viridiplantae; phylum Streptophyta; class Magnoliopsida; order Poales; family Poaceae; genus Lolium; species Lolium rigidum. The sequence goes on along the minus strand of NC_061511.1, from coordinate 180,140,829 downwards.
GCTCATCCGTTCCTCTTCGCAAAAGCTTCCCCTGCGCCCAACTCTCTCCGATCGTCCGCACTCACGAGCATTGCTCCGCCCATTGCCGTTGATGCCACCGCGCACGCGACTCACTCGCCACGATACTCCGGAATCCAAGATGGCCGCCGAGGATCTTGAGTGGGAGAGATCTAAAATCTCCAACCAGGACATCAACACGCTGAAGAGGCTTGGCCTCATGAAGAAGGAAGACGCCATCCGCTTTCCCAGCGAAGAAAGCTACCCCAAGCCTCCAATGGAGTACCGGGTTAGTTTTGTTGATCACCTTATCCGTGGTCTTTCGACCCCAATTCACGATTTCCTCCGCGGCCTTCTTTTTGTTTATGGGATTCAACTGCACCAGTTGACCCCCAATTCCATCCTTCACATTTCTATTTTCATCACACTTTGCGAATGCTTCCTCGGAATCCCTCCCAATTGGGCTCTGTGGAAACGTATTTTCTGCCTCCGCCGCAATGGCTCCCACAACGTCACTTACAACATAGGTGGCGTTGTTATCTGTGTTCGTACTGATGTCGATTATTTCGACGTCAAATTTCCTGATTCTGTCCAAGGATGGCGCAAAAAGTGGCTCTACATTCACGAAGAAAGCGCCAACTCCGTTGAACACAACATAGTTCCTTTCGACGGAAATGCCGAATTCAGCGCCACCGCTCACGGGATGCCGAAGCTTCGAGGAAGAGAAAAAGGCGACAGAGGCACTCATGTCTCGTATTCATCAGCTTCAAAACACTCGAGGCAAAGAGCTGTCTGGTGTTCAAATCACTGCCTACTTCCTTAGGATTAGAGTGCAGCCTCTTCAGGCTCGCAAAAATCTCCTTTGGACGTACTCTGGCAAAAACGACGCCAACAGAATCTCCAACGATCTTTCTGTAAAGGACTTGGAGAAATTGGTTCGAAGAGTTTCTCGACTAGCCAAGAAGGATCCTATTCCCTCCTCTTGTCGAGTAGAACCATACAGTGCTTCCAATCCTCTTCCCGAGGTATTTTGTCTTCTCGAGTTTCTGTCTTGCTCCAAACTTTTCCTTGCATCTCATTGTATTGGTATCTCGCTAATTTTCTTTTGTCGCTATTTTCTTGCAGAACCATCCTACTATGGCTTCCCTTCCTCCTCTTCCTGAGGATGGAGAAGTCGAAGAACAGGCCATCATTGCCGAAGATACTCAAGGTTCTTCTATTCCTGAAAGTGAAGTCGCGGGTTCTCACAAATCTGCGGCTTCTCACGAAAAAGAAGTTGAGTCTGAAGCCAGTGAATCGACGCAATCCCTTCCTCCTGCTGTTTCTCCAAGGAACAAAAGGAAAAGGACTGATGCCGAGGATTCCGGCACTTCTAAGGCTGAAGAAGTTGTTCCTTCTCATCCGAAGGCAGCTTACGATCCTTATGTTGAATCCCTCGTCAGCTCGTAAGTCGTCTTTATTTCTCCCCCTTTTTTTTTACTCGAAATATTTATCTTGTCTTGCTTTTTATGCTGCCGATTTTTTGATCAACAGTGATGACGAGGAAGAAGTACCAACTACTGACGTGGCTCCTCGGACAAGCACGTCACGTACTGTACTTGCTTCAGACACGCTAGTTGAAGGAGAAGAAAACTCGCCTCCTCAACAAAACGTCGTCACCACTACTCCACCATCAAGCCCCCTTGCTCCTTCACCAAAAAGGACAAGGGTTGAAAAGATTGTTGAACCTGCCCCTCAGTTGGGCAGTTCGTCGACTCTGCTCTTAGATGATGTAAGCTTGTCGACATCTATATTTTCCTTATTTTGTTTTTTCACACCTTTTCTCTTTTTCATGCCGATGTTTCTCTTGCTGTGTTCACCTTGAACAGCCTATGATCAAAGATCTTCTCCGCATCGGTTCCCAATTTATTGGATACCGTGAATATGCTAATAGAGTCGAAGGTAACGACTTTTATACTTGCTGTTTTTCCTTGATTTTTTACTCCTGTTGCTTTTCGCGATTTTGATCTTTCTTCTCTCTCTTTTCCATATCTCGACAGAGAAACTTGCGGAGGCCAACGAACGCGCCAACGCACTTGCTCGAAAACTTGAGCAAAGTGAAGCGGCTCGCAAGAAAGCCGAACTCGCTGCTAGCAAAGCCGAGGCCGAAGCTGATGAAGCCAAGGCGAAAGCTGCTGGTGTCGAGGAACTGCAGAAAAAACTTGAGGATGCTACAGCTGCCTTGGATGAGCACAAAGCTGCGCAAGCTTCTCGTGAAGAAGGAATCCTCAAGCGCCTGAAAACTCAGAGTCGCCGCACTTTCAGTAATTTTACTGATCCCTTCTATTTCTATGAGAATCGTTGTTTCTTGTCTTTTCACTAATGCTTTGTTTCCTTGACAGCCCAAACAAACCAGGATTTTGATCTGACGAATCCTGTCAATGACCCTGTCCTTGACGCACTTTCCTATCTGGAGCTTCATGGATCCGAGATTCGTGAAGGTGTGTCGAATGCTAGCGCGGTGTTGTCGGCATTGTTCCCCTACTTCTTCCCGAAGAAAGAGGAGCCTGCGACTTTCCTCAACCTTGCCAAGATGTTCAATACACCGGAAGACCTTGGACTGAAGATGTGCCAAGAGAATATGAAGGTTGCCGTTGAGAACACCTGTCGCGTTGGTTGCTTGACGGTCGACGGACTATTGACTTGGATGAAAGTTGGCGACACCGAAGCAGATAGAGCAATCAAGATGGAGGTCGTTGATTAAGGCAGCCAAGCCCAACACGAAGAAGATCTTGGCCTATCTCGGGATCAAGCCAGCGTCGACTCCTAGCTCATCAAGGCCGGAGGTCTAGTTGCATGCCTCTTTATTTTTCTTTCTATGTTTCTTTTGCTCTTGTCGCCAAAGTAGCCATTTGGCGACACGTACTTCCTTAGCTCCACTGTAATGCCTTTGTAATTATTCGAGAGATCAATGAAAACTCTATCTTTGCTTGTTGTTTGATGTTGTCTTGTTTAAATTTCAGTTGATATTTGATAACTATACTCCATCTTCCGCTCCTTCCGATGTTTCGCCTTCTTCTTCTCGCGCGAGGAGAACTTTTGCTGATACTGCACCTGTCGACGATACCTTGTCGCAAGAACTGGATGAGCTTCGACAGCAGCTTCAGTATGCGAAGAAGCAAACACTTGTGATGATGGAACAATCTCGTAAGTCATCTGAAGCCGAAAAAGTTGCTCTTCAGCAAGCTCGCGAGGCCGTGGCTGCTAAGGAAATTGCTGCTTCCGAGGCTGAAAAGGCAACCACTCGAGAGAATTTCATGCTCGAATTAATGAATGAAGCCAGTGCAGATATGTCGGGTATGCTTGCTTCATCCTCCGATATCTTTCATCCTCATGCTATGTCTCTTAAAGGTTTCCCCTTCGTTGTTTTGATAGGTTCCTTTACTGATTCTGCTGCCGAGGAAGAGAGGGTAAATGCTAGGACGAACCTCCTTGTTAACCTTTCCCTGGACCATGGTTCTTTGTTTTGGGCTACCCCAGAGAGGACCCGACAAATTGTCAGATTCCAAGATCGCACCTCTCAAACTCGCGATTTCCTTGACTTCTGTACCAAGACCTTGTCCATGGTTTACAACTCCATGTTTCCTCGGAACGTCCAACCAAAAACTCTCCCTGAATTGATGGAAAGATTCAGGGATGCTCGCAGTATCCATGATTTTGTCAAAGCTCAAGCCGGTAGCTGGCGCCGATTTGCTCTTATCATGCTCCGGATCTGCCACTCCAATCTTGACCTTACCCAAGTTGTCGTAAAAGTTCATCAAAAGGTGCAACGTCGAAGAGTTGGTGTTGACGAGGATTAACACGAAGGTTACGCCTATAGCCGAAGAAATGATTGAGGACCTTCTTCGGATGGACGCCGACTTTTTTGCCGATGGCCATTATGCCGATTTTCTTGGTGCTGCTCCTGAAGAAAACAGAGTTACTCTTGATGACATATTGAATCAAGACTAGTTATTTTCCTCTTGTAGATACTTCTTCTTTGTAATCCATGACTATATTGTAAAGCAATCATTATATTTCTCTGTTCGTCTAGCCCCCGAGTGTTTCGGTGACTCTTTACTGTATTTGTATATTTGCGAGGTTTTGAACCAAGGCATTTATATATTTATGGCGAATATGAGTCCCCGAGCTTCTTTATTGAGTACTATTTTGTATTTTTACTGACTCACGAGGTATTTTAATACCAAGGCAAGGTTTTTTCTTTTTCGATGGACTATATTGAAATTCGTCGGAGCGAAGACTTTGAACATGTCGATAAAGAGAAAGGTATATTGACACTATCTTTATTATATTGCAGCACCGCGAGCCCGCCTCATTAAAAACCTTCTCCGGCCCCACTCGGTGCCCCGAAAAAGGAAAAGAGTGCGTCCGAAAACTCGCGGGCGTTTCGAGTATATTGAAGTTTTACAAGGACTATATTTCGACTCTAGGCGTAGAACCGCCTCGAGTTGCGCCACGTTCCAGGGGTTTGGCTCCTCCACCCCTGTCTTCTTGTCCTTTATCTTGTATGCTCCTCCTCCGATTACTTCAGTGACAATGTAAGGGCCAAGCCATGGTGACTCGAGTTTTTCATGACTTTTTGCGTGAGCCGAAGAACTAGGTCTCCCACCTGAAAAGATCTTGGCCGCAAACGTCGACTGTGGTAATTCTTCAAGTCCTGTTGGTATTTGGTTACCCGAGACAATACTTCGTCTCGGGCTTCATCAAGTGCGTCCACGTCGTCTTCTAGCGCTTTTCTCGACACTTCTTCGTCATACTCGACGACACGTGGAGAGTTGTGCTCTATCTCGATTGGTAGTACTGCTTCTGCTCCATGAACCAAGAAAAACGGCGTTTCCTGTGTTGCTGTGTTTGGTGTTGTTCGGATGCTCCACAACACACTTGGTAGTTCTTCTGGCCAGGTATGCCGAGCTTTTTCCAGTGGTCCTAACAAGCGTTTCTTGATGCCATTGCAGATGATGCCATTGGCTTTCTCGACTTGCCCATTGGTTTGAGGATGTGCAACCGACGCAAAGTGCAACTTGATGCCCACCTCTTCGCAATAATCTTTGAATTCGTGGGATGTGAAGTTACTGCCGTTGTACCGTGACGATCGTCGTGGGGCACTCCAAATCTGAAAACGAGGCCTTTTATAAATTTTACTGCGGATGCTCCGTCCGGTGAATTTATCGGCTTTGCTTCTATCCACTTTGTAAATTTGTCGACTGACTACTAGCATATACTCCTTTCCTCCTGGCCAGGATTTGTGTAACTTGCCCACCATATCAAGTCCCCATTGAGCAAAGGGCCATGACAATGGTATTGGTGCTAGCTCTGCTGCTGGAGAGTGAGGTTTTGCGGCAAACCTTTGACACGCGTCGCAAGTTCTTACTATGTCCTTGGCGTCCTCGATTGCTGTCAACCAGTAGAATCCTGCCCGAAAGACCTTGGTTGCAATAGCTCGACTACTCGCGTGGTGGCCACATATTCCTTCGTGTACGTCCTTCAGAATTATTCTTCCTTCTTCGGGTGTGACACACCTTTGCAAGACGCCTGAAATACTTCGCTTATACAATTCTCCGTTGACCACCGTGAAAGCTTTGGAGCGTCGAATTACTCGTCTTGCCTCAACTGGATCATCGGGTATTTCTTTCCTGAGGATGTATGATATGTACGGCTGCATCCACGGTATCTGTATCACCATGACCAGGTCCTGATCTTCTTCTTCTTCCTCTTGCTTTTCCTTGGTAGCCCCCGAGGGTTTCTTCTCCTTCTTTTTTGATTTTGTTGATTTGGTGGACCTCTCTGTTATCTCTTCCCAGAATACACCTGGCGGGACTGCAAGGCATTGCGACCCGATGTTTGCAAGAACGTCGGCTTCGTCGTTGCTCAATCTGCTAATATGATTTACTTCGCATCCATCGAACAACTTCTCGAGCTCGTTGTACACCTCCTTGTACGCCATCATGCTATCATTGACTGCGTCACATTGGTTCATAACTTGCTGAGCCACCAACTGTGAGTCGCCAAAGATTTTTAGTCGAGTTGCACCGCAAGCTTTTGCCATCTTCATCCCGTGTATGAGAGCCTCATATTCTGCTTCATTGTTAGATGCGTTAGGGAACGTCATCCGAAGGATGTACTTCAACTTGTCGCCTTCGGGTGATATGAGTACTACTCCGCGCCGGCTCCTTCCAGATCTTTTGGACCCGTCAAAGTTCATGGTCCGGGTTCTCGACAAATCCGGAGGTCCTGTATTTTGCAACTCCATCCACTCTGCAATGAAGTCCGGCAGTATTTGCGACTTGATTGCTTTTCTTTTTCATACGTGATGTCCTGAGGGAAAGTTCTATTCCCCAAAGGGAGACACGACCCGTAGCTTCGGGTTGTTCGAGTATATTTGACAAGGGAGCTTCATTGACCACTATGATCGGATGTGCCGAAAAATAGTGGCGCAATTTCCGTGCTTTGTCGCGAACACTCCATATGCTATCTTTTGGTGCGAGGATACCTTTGTTTTGAGGGCGATAAAACTTCGCTAACGAAGTATACCGGCCTTTGCACGCCGTGGAGTTTTCCTTCTTCTTCCCTTTCAACAACTAGCACCGTGCTCACCACTTGGGGCGTGGCTGCGATATACGGCGAGAGAGGTTCCCTTTCTTTTGGCGCCACCAAAATTGGTGGTGTCGAGATTGTGCGCTCCAAATCCTCGAAAGCTCGTCGGCTTCCTCGTTCCACCGGAATTTATCTCCTTGCTTTATCAAAGCGTAAAATGGTAACGCTTTTCACCCGGCCTAGCGACGAATCTGCTCAAAGCTGCGACTCGCCTGGTTAGTCTGTTGTATTTCTTTCAACTTTGTTGGCTTCCTCATTGTTACGATAGCTTGTATTTTATCGGGATTTGCTTCGATCCCTCTTGCTGAAACTAGAAACCCCGAAGTTCTCCTGCTCGGGACGCCGAAAGAACACTTCGTCGGGTTCGGTTTGAGGCGAGAACTTATCAAGGTTGTCGAAGGTTTCCTTGAGATCCTCGATCAGCGTTGCCCCCTTTTTTGATGTTATGACGACATCATCAATGTATACTTGCACGTTCTTCCCGATTTGTGTCGCCAAACACTTCTGCATCATCCTCTGATATGTTGCTCCCGCATTTTTAAACCAAAGGGCATTGTTCTGTAGCAAAACACGCCGTAAGGTGTAATAAACGCGGTCTTTACTTCATCTTCTTCTTTCAATCTGATCTGGTTATAACCAGAATATGCATCCAGGAAGGAAAGACGTTCACATCCAGCACGTGGAGTCGATAATTTGATCGATCCTCGGGAGGGAAAGTGATCCTTTGGACAATGTTTATTGAGACACGTAAAGTCGACGCACATGCGAAGGACCTTAGTGTTTTTCTTCGGCACCAGCCACGAGATTTGCTACCCATGTGGCTTCGTGAATATCTCTTTGATAAAACTAGCTTCTTGTAGTCGATTGATTTCGACGAGCATGGCTTTGCGGTTTGGTTCCGAAAAACGCCGCAAAGGTTGTTTGATTGGTCTCGCTAGTGGATCCAAGTTTAGGTGGTGCTCGGCAAGTTCCCTGGGTACTCCTGGCATGTCAGCTGGACACCATGCGAAGATTTTCCAGTGCTCACGGAGGAACTCGACGAGCGCGCTTTCCTATGCGATATCCATGTCGTTTGCGATAGATGTCGTCTTTTTCGGGTCTGTCGGGTGAATCTGCACCTCTTTTGAATTTTTCTCGGTGCTGAAAGTTGATTCTTTGTTTGGCCTTCCAACGTCTGGTAGTACGTCGTAATCAGTCATGCTTTTTGACGCCAAGTACTCAGCTTGCATCCCGAAAGTTTCTGACAGCCGGTGAAAATCCTTGTCGCATTTATCGGCTAAGGCAAAGCTTCCTTTGACTGTGATTGGTCCCTTTGGCCCAGGCAACCTCCACAACAGGTATGTATAGTGTGGCACCGCCATAAATCTAGCATATGCTGGTCGTCCCAACGGAGCGTGGTACTCGCGACGGAAAATCCACGACTTCAAATTCGAGCCTCTCGATTCTATAATTTTCTCGGGTCCCAAACCGAACGTCGAGATTGATCTTTCCCAATGGATAACTTGGTTTCTCCGGTGTGATGCCGTGGAACCTTGTGTCTGTTGGTTTCAAGTTTGCTAAGGATATGTTCATCTTCCTCAATGTATCTGCATACATAAGGTTCAAGCTGCTGCCGCCGTCTATGAACACTCGAGAGACATCAAATCCCGCGATAACCGCCGGCGGAATAAGTGCCGACCGCCTCGGTCGAGGAACTTGCTGCGGATGATCCGCTATTGTGAAGCCGATATCTTGTCCTCGACCAATTAAGGTACTCAACTCGTTGGTGGAGGCATTTTCTCTGCCATAAACACCTGTCGTGAGATTACTTTCCGAGCTCTATTGGACGGCCTTCCCTTCGAATCATCGACACTCTGCTCCATTGGAGTTAGGATCAACATAAGGTGGTGGTGCAGGTGCTGCCGCTATTCCGAGCTGATGTCGATTGTCGTCACGTGATCGCGGGAGGAGGCGGCGGGTGAATCTCGCTTCTAGGTTCTCGAGGATTTCTCTCGTGCTGCCCGCGCGTTAGCGTTTGCTGCGTACCGCAACATTGCCGAAAATTTCGACGCGTCTTTCCGCAAGTGCCCCGACTGTCTTTTACCGTTCGTTGTCGAGGAAGAAGTGCATCCGGCACGGTCCATTCATCATCTCTTCGGGGGACACGAAGGGTCTTGGGAACCTAGGCCCGCTATTTTGCCTGCTCGCGTGAATCATCCCCGTTATCACCTCGCTGTTCATTGCTTCTCCGGTAATCATCTCTGTTGCTTCCTCCTGTATTTGTCCGAAAACCTGCCGAAATTTGTCCTGGAGCGTCATAGTTCTGGTACTGCCGAGGAAATCTTCGCCTCGGTTGATAGTTTCGACCACGGTCCTCCTCTGGCGACCTGTGCCGTTTGTTGTGGACAGCGTCTTCTCCATCTGCCCATTTATTTGCTATCTCCATTAACGCGGATACTGTCTTTGGATTGGTCCTTCCCAAATCCTCGACAAAATCTCCACGCCTGACTCCTGCGACAAACGCATCTATCGCTCTCTCGTCAGATATATTTTCTGCTGAATTTTTGATGATATTCCATCTTTGGATGTACTTTCTCATTGGCTCATCTGGCTTTTGTCGACATGCTCTCAACTCCTCTAACGACGCGGGTTTTTTGCACGTGGATCTGAAGTTCTTGACGAACACGTCCTCGAAACTTTCCCAGCTGTCGATAGATCCTGGAGTGAGTTTCTTTATCCACGATCGTGCGGCTCCACTCAAATGCACTCGAATGCTTTGCATGGCTGTTGCCCTGGTTCCTCCCGTGAGCTTCACTGTCTCCAGATAGTCGACTAGCCAATCCTCTGGATCTTGAAGGCCGTCGAACTTTTTGAAATTATCGGGTAGCTTGAATCCTGAGGGGACTCGAGTTTTTCGGACTCTCCTCGTGAAGCATGGCAAGCCGCACATATCTTCGTCGTTAAGCTCCGGAGATTGCCGATGATCCCTTCCGCTTTGTCGTGCTCTGTCGACTCTTGCTTGTGCTGCCGTATCTCTTGCTCCACTTGGTCCTTCGGGGGCTGCCGCCGTTGCTGCTGCGCAGGTCGTGGACTATTTTGCCTTGCTCTGTTCCTTCGGGAGGCGTTGTAACGAACGCTGTCCCCATAGCACCAACTCTCGCTATCGCCATATTGTATAGTGTTTCCCTTGGATCACCTCGGAGGTGGTTTAGACGCGAGGATAAAAGCTTGTGTCGCCATATACCCAGCTTCGGTGTCTTAGGGATAATGTTTCCTCTTGTGTCTATCGACATAAAGGACATGTCGAGGTTTTGAACCAAGTGCTCTCTTTCGCTTCGGGTATGTGTTGTAACCTTGATCTTCCTCTCGTTCCGAGCCTCCCCGTGGCTATCACCCGAAGTTCTAGATTGTCGACTCAGATCTGCCCTTCTCCCGCTCGGATGCGTAGGCTGCTTCCTTTCTCCTGTTCAACTCAGCTGTCTGTTTTTCCAATTCCCTCGCAGCTCGTGCGAGCCTATATTGATATGCTTGCAATTTCTCTGGTGTGGCCGTGGTAGCCATTGGTTCTGTGCCGTTCATAGCTCTCGCGGCTCTGTCCCACGCTGCTTGTGAAAGTTGAACTCTATCTCGCGGCTCTGGCCCGACGTATTTGTTGCCCAGGCCTTGTCGCAGATTGGAGGGATCGACGTATGGATTTCCCGGATCGTCGAAAGCCTCAGATGTCTCCTCTTGATCTTCAATGGCGTAAATCTGATGATATTTTGTACTCGGATCTACGTTGGGTTTGGTGACATCATCATTGAGATTGATGAAGACCTTGCCCACTGTGATAGATTTGTCGATGAAGTCGTAACTGTCGACATCGCTTGAGCCATCGCTTATATATGAGTCCGCAGATGACTCAAACGACATGTCGTTGAAGATCTTGGCGAGTTTCTCTCTTGTTCTGGTGCTGACATAACGTGTCGCCGAGGTTTCTTCTTCTCCTGACTCGGTTGACGACGCATAGCTTGAAAAATCGGTATCGACCTTCGACGATCCCGACGAAATCGGAACCTCGACACGATACGATCCTTCCTTCTCGACGCGAAAGTGAAACCTTCCGAACGTCATCTCCATGGGCTCCGCCAGGATACGCATATGCATCCAAACGGGAGGGTGGGTGAGGAACAAAATCGACAAGACCAGCAGCGATCTGTTTACCTCGATCCATTGTGTTGCTTGCGGTTGACGATGTCGAAGATCTTGAGCGTGCCATCGAGATCAGATCCTTACGCCTCTAGTCCCCACGGTCGGCGCCAATTGACAAGGTATCAACTTGTCAATGCCTATGGATTGTAGGCTAGGGTTTAGTTGGAAGTAGAGGGTAAGTAGATCTCGAAGGTTTCAGCCGAAAAGTACTCGACGATTATGAAAACTAGGGTTTGTAGACAATGATTCGATTCCTTCTTCGTCCCTCGACTCCCCCTTTATATAGGAGGTGGAGCCGAGGGATTCGTGCTGTACAAGTTACGTAGTCCGGGACGGTTTCTAACTCATCCCGCCGGATTACAAATAACACTTCCTATTACAACTCTTGACTTTCCTTGATATATCTTGGGCTCCCGAATCTTCTTATTCTTCGGGTAGTGGGCCTTCAGTAAACCCCGGGTACTATCTTCGGCAGGCCCATTTGGGATGCCTATGTCACTACCATCCCCTCCGGTTGTCCCGATTTCTGTCACTTCGGGGCCATTGGTTCCGGACAGTGACATGTGCATACAACTTGTAGATACAATCTAAGCAACAAGTATAGAGCTCAAATCTAAGATCATGCCACTCGGGCCCTAGTGACAAGCATTAAGCATAACAAGATTGCAGCAACAATAACTTCACAAACTTTATAGATAGACTAATCATAATGTATCATCCATCGGATCCCAACAAACACAACACCGATTACATCGAGATGAATCTCAATCATGTAAGGCAGCTCATGAGACCATTGTATTGAAGTACATGGGGGAGAGTATACCGACATAGCTACTTGCTAGAACCCGTAGTCCATGGGGGAACTACTCACGGAGCATGGTGGAGGCGATGGCGTTGATGGAGATGGCTTCCGGGGCACTTCCCCGTCCGGCGAGTGCGGGACGAGACTTCGTCCCCCGAGTGGAGTTTCGCGATGGCGGCGGCGCCCCTGGAGTCTTTCTGGAGTTTCGTCAATTGGTACGGTGTTTTTAGGTCGAAAGGGCTTTTATAGGCGAAGAGGCGGCGCAGGGGGGCACCTGGGGGCGCCACACCCTAGGCCGGCGCGGCCAAGGCCTGGCCCGCGCCGCCATGTGGTGTGGTGGCCCCTCGGCCCCTCTCCGACTCTTCTTCGATGTTCCGGAGCCTTCGGGAAAAATAGGAGGTTTGGCGTTGATTTCGTCCAATTCCGAGAATATTGCCCGAACAGACCTTTCCGGAACCAAAAACGAGCAGAAAACGAGAACTGCACTCGTGGCATCTCGTTAATAGGTTAGTTCCGGAAAACGCATAAAAACATCATAAAGTGCAAGCAAAACATGTAAGTATTGTCATAAAACAAGCATGGAACAACGAAATTATGGATACGTCGGAGACGTATCAGCATCCCCAAGCTTAGTTCTGCTCGTCCCGAGCGAGGTAAACGATAAAAAGAATAATTTCTGTAGTGACATGCTACTTACATAACCTTGATCAAACTATTACAAAGCATATGAAATGAATGAAGTGACTCAAGGCAATGATCTATAGTTGCTAACAAATAGATAACATATAGCAAAACTTTTCATGAATAGTACTTTCAAGACAAGCATCAAAAGATTGCACAAGAGTTAACTCATAAAGCAATAAATTCAAAGTAAAGGCATCGAAGCAACACAAAGGAAGATATAAGTTTCAGCGGTTGCTTTCAACTTTCAACATGCATATCTCATGGATAATTGTCAACACAAAGTAATATGATGAATGCAAATATGCAAGTATATAAGAATCAATGCACAGTTAACACAAGTGTTTGCTTCTAAGATGGAAGGAAGTAGGTATACTGACTCAACATAAAGTAAAAGAATGGCCCTTCGCAGAGGGAAGCATTGATTGCTATATTTGTGCTAGAGCTTTGGTTTTGAAAACATAAAGATAGCATAAAAAGTAAAATTTTGAGAGGTGTTTGTTGTTGTCAACGAATGGTAGTGGGCACGCTAACTACCTCGCCAACCGGACTTCCAAGAGCGGCTCCCATGAATTATTTTTATGTTTATGCGGCAATCCTTCCAACCTTTCTTTCACAAACCATGGCTAACCGAATCCTCGGGTGCCTGCCAACAATCTCATACCATGAAGGAGTGCCTTTTTATTTTAGTTTTATTATGATGATGACACTCCCCCAACCTTTGCTTACACAAGCCATGGCTAACCGAATCCTTCGGGTGCCTTCCAACAATCACATACCATGGAGGAGTGTCTATTTAAGTTAATTAATTCGGGACCTGGGAATCCCATTGCCAGCTCTTTTTGCAAAATTATTGGATAAGCGGATGTGCCACTAGTCCATATGAGAGTCCGTCAAAGTAAATGACAAGGTTGAAAGCTAAACACCACATACTTCCTCATGAGCTATAAAACATTAACACAAATTGAGAAGCATTTTGAATTGTTTAAAGGTAGCACTCAAGCAATTTACTTTGGAATGGCAGGAAATACCACATAGTAGGTAGGTATGGTGGACACAAATGGCATAGGTTTTGGCTCAAGGTTTTTGGATGCATGAGAAGTAATCCCTCTCGATACAAGGCTTAGGCTAGCAAGGTTGTTTGAAGCAAACACAAGTATGAACCGGTACAGCAAAACTTACATAAAAACATATCGCAAGCATTATAATACTCTACACTGTCTTCCTTGTTGCTCAAACACTTTTACCAGAAAATATCTAGACCTTAAGAGAGATCAATTATGCAAACCAATTTTAACAAGCTTTACGGTAGTTCTCCACTAATAGGTTTAAACCACATGAAAAAAACTTATGATCTACTTGAGAGCTCAAAACAATTGCCAAGTGTCAAATTATCCACAACATATGAGGCATTTTCTGTTTCCAACCAAACAATAAGTATTGTAGCTTCCAACTTTTATCATTGAACATTAAAAGTAAAACGAAGAACAAGTGTTCATATGAAAAAGCGGAGCGTGTCTCTCTCCCAAACAAGGATTGCTAGGATCCGAATTTATTCAAACACAAACAAAAATAAAAGCACACAGACGCTCCAAGTAAAGCACATATGATGTGACCGAATAAAAATATAGTTTCGGGGAGGAACTCGATAAGTTGATGAAGAAGGGAATGCCTTGGGCATCCCCAAGCTTAGACGCTTGAATCTTCTTAAAATATGCAGGGATGAACCACGGGGGCATCCCCAAGCTTAGACTTTTCACTCTTCTTGATCATATATCATCCTCCTCTCTTGACACTTGAAAACTTCCTTCACAACAAACTTCTCATAAACTTCATTAGAGGGGTTAGTACTCAAAATTTTTTTTGAATCCACCTTGGTCCTGTAGTGGCACATTTCAAGAACTGAATAAAACATTAGCTACAGCCCTCTACATCTAGAAAACCTCGCTTAAAGTCCACAAGAGACAATGCAAAAAACAGAGACAGAATCTGCCAAAACAGAACAGCCAGTAAAGACGAATTTTAAATAAATACTTCCGTTGCTCAAATCAGAAAACTCAAAACTAATGAAAGTTGCGTACATATCTGAGGAACACGCACGTAAATTGGTATATTTTTCTGATTTTTCTACAGAGAAAACAGCCCAGATTCGTGACAGATAGAAATCTGTTTCTGCGCAGAAATCCAAATCTAGTATCAACCTTCGATTAGAGGCTTCACTTGGCACAACAAAACACAAAACTAAGATAAGGAGAGGTTGCTACAGTAGTAAACAACTTCCAAGACACAAATATAAAACAAAGTACTGTAGCAAAATAACACATGGGTTATCTCCCAAGAAGTTGCTTTCTTTATAGCCATTAAGATGGGCTCAGCAGTTTTAATGATGCACTCGCAAGAAATAGGAATTGAGGCAAAAGAGAGCATCAAAAAGCAAATAAAAAACACATTTAAGTCTCACCCACTTCCTATGCATAGGAATCTTGTGCACAAATAAATTCATGAAGAACAAAGTGACAAGCATAAGAAGATAATACAAGAGTAACTTCAAAATTTTAAGCACATAGAGAGGTGTTTTAGTACCATGCAAATTTCTACAACCATATTTTCCTCTCTCATAATAATTTTCAGTAGCTTCATGAACAAACTCAACAATATAACTATCACATGCATCATACTTTTCATGATCCACAAACATATAATTTTTATCAAGTTCAAGAATAGTGGATTTAAAACTTTCAAACTTACTTTTATTAATAATATAACAAGATAGTTGATCAATCTCAAGAGATATGGGACTCATAGAATAAGTCAAGAACTCTCCAATCCCATTTTCATTAGTAGTACAATTAATATTATCAAGTAACATAGGACCATCATCTAGAGATTTATCATAAACATTTGCTAAGCAAAATTCTTTAGTACCATGCATTTCGACATCAGGCACAAACAAAGCATTATCATAAGATTTATCAAAGTAGCATGGATTATCATATATAATAGTAGCATAATTATTCTCACAAGTTTTACTCATAGGGAATATTTCAAGAGAATCCACAGGAACATAACATTCAACCTCTTTTGGTAAGCATGGAGGACAATCAAATAGTGTAAGAGATGAAGAGTTACTCTCATTAGAAGGTTGGCATGGGTAGCTAATCCATTCTTCCTCCTTTTGTTCGTCGCTCTCCTCTTCTTTTTCATCCAATGAGCTTTCAGGTTCATCGATTTCCTCCTCTTTTTCATCCAATGAGCTTTCGGGTTCATCGGTTTCTTCTTCCACGAGTTCCTGCAAATTGTGAGTGCATTCTTGTGCATTAATGAGTCTCTCTTTATAATCAATGATATAAGGATTATTACCGAAGCATTCTATGCAACAATTAAGGATAGAAGAGACATAATCTTTAAGGTCCTTACAAACAACACAAGTTTCATAATTCTCAACCATGAAGGATTCGATCTCGCAGGCTCCCATAAACACGACAAATTGTTCTACCTCTTCGAACCCATAATGAATATAGCAATTCCGATTATAGTTCTTAATTAAAAATTCCTCACTAAAGCCACATTAAAATTTAAGATGTTTAGTATCCTGTTGAGAGCAACAGTTTATATCATGGCGTTTAAGCAAGATTTTAGCAATTGTATTCACTTTTTCTACCATAGCACACATTACTTCACCAGCACTTGATTTTCTATAATTATTATAACATTCTATAAGCTCCAAGTAGGTTGTTGGTTCTCCCATAACAGCAGTTTTTAATTTTTAGGTTTTTCAAATTTTTATGGATTTTTGAGTATATGAGGAAAATAAAACAAAACTGAAATAAACTAGACAAAAGTAAACTAAGCAAAATAATACTAGACAGAAATAAACTAAGCACAAGTAAACTAGGAAAAAGTAAACTAAGCAAAACAAAATAAAATAAAACAGAGAGAGAGGTAGAGTGTACTCCCCAGGTGAACTTATGAGTAGAGCTATGCCTCCCCGGCAACGGCGCCAGAAAACAGTCTTGATGACCCACAAGTATAGGGGATCGCGATAGTCTTCGAGGGAAGTAAAACCCAAATTTATTGATTCGACACAAGGGGAGGTAAAGAATACTTATAAGCCTTAACAATTGAGTTGTCAATTCAGCTCGCATCCGGAAAAGCACTAGCAACGGGGTGATGTGAAAGTAGCGATAATATGAGAGCATGAGTAATACGATAACACGACGACGAGTAATAGCAATATGAGAGCAATGGCACCAGAAGATAGTTGATACTACTTCCAATGACATGTAGAACAAGTATATTATGATGAGAGATGGACCGGGGTTCCCAGCGATCTACACTAGTGGCAACTCTCCAATAACAAGTGTTGGGTGAACAAATTACAGTTGGGCAATTGATAGGAATCAAAGCATTAAGAAAGAACATCAGGCTTATTAATTATGTAGGCATGTTTTCCAATATAGTCGTACGTGCTCGCAATGAGAAACTTGCACAACATCTTTTGTCCTACCAGTAGGTGGCAGCCGGGCCTCAAGGGAAACTACTCGGATATTAAGGTACTCCTTTTAATAGAGTACCGGAGCAAAGCATTAACACTCCGTGAAAACATGTGATCCTCATATCACTACCATCCCCTCCGGTTGTCCCGATTTGTCACTTCGGGGCCATTGGTTCCGGACAGTGACATGTGCATACAACTTGTAGATACAATCTAAGCAACAAGTATAGAGCTCAAATCTAAGATCATGCCACTCGGGCCCTAGTGACAAGCATTAAGCATAACAAGATTGCAGCAACAATAACTTCACAAACTTTATAGATAGACTAATCATAATGTATCATCCATCGGATCCCAACAAACACAACACCGATTACATCAGATGAATCTCAATCATGTAAGGCAGCTCATGAGACCATTGTATTGAAGTACATGGGGGAGAGTATACCGACATAGCTACTGCTAGAACCCGTAGTCCATGGGGGAACTACTCACGGAGCATGGTGGAGGCGATGGCGTTGATGGAGATGGCTTCCGGGGGCACTTCCCCGTCTCGGCAGGGTGCCGGGACAGAGACTTCTGTCCCCCGAATTGGAGTTTCGCGATGGCGGCGGCGCCCCGGAGTCTTTCACGGAGTTTCGTCAATTGGTACGGTGTTTTTAGGTCGAAAGGGCTTTTATAGGCGAAGAGGCGGCGCAGGGGGCACTCGGGGGCGCCACACCCTAGGCCGGCGCGGCCAAGGCCCGGCCCGCGCCGCCATGTGGTGTGGTGGCCCCTCGGCCCCTCTCCGACTCTTCTTCGGTGTTCGGAGCCTTCCGGGAAAAATAGGAGGTTTGGCGTTGATTTCGTCCAATTCCGAGAATATTGCCCGAACAGCCTTTACGGAACCAAAAACAGCAGAAAACGAGAACCGGCACTGTGGCATCTCGTTAATAGGTTAGTTCCGGAAAACGCATAAAAACATCATAAAGTGCAAGCAAAACATGTAAGTATTGTCATAAAACAAGCATGGAACAACAGAAATTATGGATACGTCGGGGACGTATCAAAGGGCAGGTCAAGAGGCGGCACGAGGGCCCCACACCACAGGGCCGCGCGGCCAAGGGGGGGGGGCCGCGCCGCCCTAGGGTGTGGCCCCCTCGTGGCCCCTCTTCGTCTCTTCTTTGGACTTCTGGAAGCTTCGTGGCAAAATAGGACCCTGGGCGTTGATTTCGTCCAATTCCGAGAATATTTCGTTACTAGGATTTCTGAAACCAAAAACAGCAGAAAACGACAAGCGGCACTTCGGCATCTTGTTAATAGGTTAGTTCCGTAAAATGCACGAATATGACATAAAGTGTGCATAAAACATGTAGATAACATCAATAATGTGGCATGGAACATAAGAAATTATCGATACGTCGGAGACGTATCAGCATCCCCAAGCTTAGTTCTGCTCGTCCCGAGCAGGTAAAACGATAACACAGCTAATTTCTGGAGTGACATGCCATCATAACCTTGATCATACTATTTGTAAAACATATGTAGTGAATGCAGCGATCAAAACAATGTATATGACATGAGTAAACAAGTGAATCATATAGCAAAGACTTTTCATGAATAGCACTTCAAGACAAGCATCAATAAAGTCTTGCATAAGAGTTAACTCATAAAGCAATAATTCATAGTAAAGGTGTTGAAGCAACACAAAGGAAGATTAAGTTTCAGCGGTTGCTTTCAACTTGTAACATGTATATCTCATTGATATTATCAACATAGAGTAATATAATAAGTGCAATAAGCAAATATGTAGGAATCAATGCACAGTTCACACAAGTGTTTGCTTCTTGAGGTGGAGAGAAATAGGTGAACTGACTCAACATTGAAAGTAAAAGAATGGTCCTCCATAGAGGAAAAGCATCGATTGCTATATTTGTGCTAGAGCTTTGATTTTGAAAACATGAAACAATTTTGTCAACGGTAGTAATAAAGCATATGTATCATGTAAATTATATCTTACAAGTTGCAAGCCTCATGCATAGTGTACTAATAGTGCCCGCACCTTGTCCTAATTAGCTTGGACTACCGGATCATCACAATGCACATGTTTTAACCAAGTGTCACAAAGGGGTACCTCTATGCCGCCTCGTACAAAGGTCTAAGGAGAAAGCTCGCATTGGATTTCTCGCTATTGATTATTCTCAACTTAGACATCCATACCGGGACAACATAGACAACAGATAATGGACTCCTCTTTTATGCATAAGCATGTAACAACAATTAATAATTTTTCTCATATGAGATTGAGGATATATGTCCAAAACTGAAACTTCCACCATGGATCATGGCTTTAGTTAGCGGCCCAATGTTCTTCTCTAACAATATGCATGCTTAACCATAAGGTGGTAGATCTCTCTTACTTCGGACAAGACGGACATGCATAGCAACTCACATGAAATTCAACAAAGAGTAGTTGATGGCGTCCCCAAGTGAACATGGTTATCGCACAACAAGCAACTTAATAAGAGATAAAGTGCATAATTACATATTCAATACCACAATAGTTTTTAAGCTATTTGTCCCATGAGCTATATATTGCAAAGGTGAATGATGGAATTTTAAAGGTAGCACTCAAGCAATTTACTTTGGAATGGCGGAAAATACCATGTAGTAGGTAGGTATGGTGGACACAAATGGCATAGTGGTTGGCTCAAGTATTTTGGATGCATGAGAAGTATTCCCTCTCGATACAAGGTTTAGGCTAGCAAGGCTTATTTGAAACAAACACAAGAATGAACCGGTGCAGCAAAACTCACATAAAAGACATATTGAAAACATTATAAGACTCTACACCGTCTTCCTTGTTGTTCAAACTCAATACTAGAAATTATCTAGACCTTAGAGAAACCAAATATGCAAACCAAATTTTAGCATGCTCTATGTATTTCTTCATTAATGGGTGCAAAGCATATGATGCAAGAGCTTAAACATGAGCACAACAATTGCCAAGTATCACATTACCCAAGACATTTATAGCAATTACTACATGTATCATTTCCCAATTCCAACCATATAACAATTTAACGAAGAAGAAACTTCGCCATGAACATTATGAGTAAAGCCTAAGGACATATTTGTCCATATGCTACAGTGGAGCGTGTCTCTCTCCCACACAAAGAATGCTAGGATCCATTTTATTCAAGCAAAACAAAAACAAAAACAAACCGACGCTCCAAGCAAAGCACACAAGATGTGATGGAATAAAAATATAGTTTCAGGGGAGGAACCTGATAATATTGTCGATGAAGAAGGGGATGCCTTGGGCATCCCCAAGCTTAGACGCTTGAGTCTTCTTGATATATGCAGGGGTGAACCACCGGGGCATCCCCAAGCTTAGAGCTTTCACTCTCCTTGATCATGTTGCATCATACTCCTCTCTTGATCCTTGAAAACTTCCTCCACACCAAACTTAGAACAACTCATTAGAGGGTTAGTGACAATAAAAATTAACATATTCAGAGGTGACACAATCATTCTTAACACTTCTGGACATTGCATGAAGCTACTGGACATTAATGGATCAAAGAAATTCATCCAACATAGCAAAAGAGGCAATGCGAAATAAAAGGCAGAATCTGTCAAAACAGAACAGTTCGTATTGACGAATTTTATCGAGGCACCAGACTTGCTCAAATGAAAATGCTCAAATTGAATGAAAGTTGCGTACATATCTGAGGATTACTCACGTAAATTGGCATAATTTTCTGAGTTACCTACAGGGGAAAACAGCCCAGATTCGTGACAGCAAAGAAATCTGTTTCTGCGCAGTAATCCAAATCTAGTATGAACTTTTCTATCAACGGCTTTACTTGGCACAACAAAACACTAAACTAAGATAAGGAGAGGTTGCTACAGTAGTAAACAACTTCCAAGACTCAAAATAAAAACAAAGTATTGTAGTAAAATAACACATGGGTTATCTCCCAAGAAGTTCTTTCTTTATAGCCATTAAGATGGGCTCAGCAGTTTTGATGATGCACTCGCAAGAAATAGTATTTGAAGCAAAAGAGAGCTTCAAGAGGCAAATTCAAAACACATTTAAGTCTAACATGCTTCCTATGAAGAGGAATCTTGTAAATAAACAAGTTCAAGAAGCATAATGCAACAAGCATAGAAAGATAAAACAAGTGTAGCTTCAAAAATTTCAGCACATAGAGAGGTGTTTTAGTAACATGAAAATTTCTACAACCATATTTTCCTCTCTCATAATAACTTTCAGTAGCATCATGAGCAAACTCAACAATATAACTATCACATAAAGCATTCTTATCATGAGTCTCATGCATAAAATTATTACTCTCCACATAAGCATAATCAATTTTATTAGTTGTAGTGGGAGCAAATTCAACAAAGTGGCTATCATCATATATAGGAGGCATATTGTAATCATAAAAGAAAATTTTCTCCTCAATGCTTGGGGGACTAAAAAGATCATGCTCATCAGAGCCAGCTTCCCAAGCTTAGAATTTTCCATAGCATTAGCAACAATGGTGTTCAAAGCATCCATAGTAATAACATTCCTATTAGCATGCATATAAAGTTCCATGGGTTTTTTAATTCTCTCTTCAAACACATCATGTCCTAATTCAAGATAAAGTTCATAAAGATCTCTCATATTTTTATTGTTTTTCATTATGCTTAACTAGTGAAATAGAAACATGCATGATATTAAGTAAAGTAAAACAAGTAACTAATTTTTTTGTGTTTTTGATATAGCAAACAAGATAGCAAATAAAGTAAAACTAGCAACTAATTTTTTTGTGTTTTGATTTAGTGCAGTAAACAAAGTAGTAAATAAAACTAAGCAAGACAAAAACAAAGTAAAGAGATTGGGAAGTGGAGACTCCCCTTGCAGCGTGTCTTGATCTCCCCGGCAACGGCGCCAGAAATTTGCTGCTGGCGTGAAGTTGGCGTGGGAGATAGAAATCTTTGTGGTGTAACTTTTCTTCAGGTCCCCGGCAACGGCGCCATAAATTTGCTTGATGCGTTTAATTGACACGTCCGTTGGGAACCCCAAGAGGAAGGTGTGATGCGCACAGCGGCAAGTTTCCCTCAGTAAGAAACCAAGGTTTAATCGAACCAAGTAGGAGTCAAGAAGCACGTTGAAGGTTGATGGCGGCGGGATGTAGTGCGGCGCAACACCGGAGATTCCGGCGCCAACGTGGAACCTGCACAACACAACCAAAGTACTTTGCCCCAACGAAACAGTGAGGTTGTCAATCTCACCGGCTTGCCGTAACAAAGGATTAACCGTAATGTGTGGAAGATGATTGTTTGCGGAAAATAGTAGAACAAGTATTGCAGTAGATTGTATTTCAAGAAAGAGAATTGGACCGGGGTCCACAGTTCACTAGAGGTGTCTCTCCCATAAAACAAGCAGCATGTTGGGTGAACAAATTACAGCTTGGGCAATTGACAAATAAAGAGGGCATGACCATGCACATACATATCATGATGAGTATAGTGAGATTTAATTGGGCATTACGACAAAGTACATAGACCGCCATCCAACCGCATCTATGCCTAAAAAGTCCACCTTCGAGTTATCATCCGAACCCCCTCCAGTATTAAGTTGCAAAGCAACGGACAATTGCATTAAGTATGGTGCGTAATGTAATCAACAACTACATCCTTAGACATAGCATCAATGTTTTATCCCTAGTGGCAACAGCACAACACAACCTTAGAACTTTTCATCACTCGTCCCAGTGTCAATGCAGGCATGAACCCACTATCGAGCATAAATACTCCCTCTTGGAGTTACAAGCATCTACTTGGCCAGAGCATCTACTAGTAACTGGAGAGCATGCAAGATCATAAACAACACATAGATATAACTTTGATAATCAACATAACAAGTATTCTCTATTCATCGGATCCCAACAAACGCAACATATAGAATTACGTATAGATGATCTTGATCATGTTAGGCAGCTCACAAGATCCGACAATGATAGCACAATGGGGAGAAGACAACCATCTAGCTACTGCTATGGACCCATAGTCCAGGGGTAGACTACTCACACATCACACCGGAGGCGACCATGGCGGCGTAGAGTCCTCCGGGAGATGATTCCCCTCTCCGGCAGGGTGCCGGAGGCGATCTCCCGGATCCCCCGAGATGGGATCGGCGGCGGCGTCTCTGGAAGGTTTTCCGTATCGTGGCTCTCGGTACTGGGGGTTTCGCAACGGAGGCTTTAAGTAGGCGGAAGGGCAGGTCAAGAGGCGGCACGAGGGCCCCACACCACAGGGCCGCGCGGCCAAGGGGGGGCCGCGCCGCCCTAGGGTGTGGCCCCCTCGTGGCCCCTCTTCGTCTCTTCTTCGGACTTCTGGAAGCTTCGTGGCAAAATAGGACCCTGGGCGTTGATTTCGTCCAATTCCGAGAATATTTCGTTACTAGGATTTCTGAAACCAAAAACAGCGTAGAACAAAGAATCGGCACTTCGGCATCTTGTTAATAGGTTAGTTCCGTAAAATGCACGAATATGACATAAAGTGTGCATAAAACATGTAGATAACATCAATAATGTGGCATGGAACATAAGAAATTATCGATACGTCGGAGACGTATCGGGGTACGGGTGGTTATAGAAGGCGCTATTTCTGTGGCGCACCAAAGACAAGTGCGCCACAGAATCAACTACTTCTGTGGCGCACCAGAGCCAGTGCGCCACAGAAACACTTATTTCTGTGGCGCAGCAAGCCATGTGCGCCACAGAAATACCTACACTAATAATTGGTGGTGGCAGGATGTGGGCCCCACATAATTTTTGTGGCGCACGGCGCAGTAGTGCGCCACAAAAATAGCTTATTTTTGTGGCGCATTCTTCCTCGTGCGCCACAAAAAATCTTTCTGTGGCGCATTTATTCTGGTGCGCCACAGAACTAAGCTCCGCCTATAAGCCTTTCCCTACTAGTGGTTCCACCAGCGTCCTAGCGGGGTTTGAGGGAGTGGATCAAGATCCCACCACCTTGTAGCGTCGGGGGGTCCGCTTGCCGCTAGTGCGGCGAGTGGGTGCAAGTCGCCTATCATGGCGGCCAGATGGTGTTGTGGAGGAATTGGCTAGAGATCGTCCAGAAGTACGATCTCCAGTACAACAACATGGCAGAGTTTAAATTCGAGCCTTTGTTCTGAAGACGATGATCTACAAGTCCAACAGCTCCACCGCCATGCAGTACGCCTACCCTAACCACGCCTTGGCCACGACATGCTTGTTTATCTATGTTTGTTTGTAAGTAGTAATAGTTTAGCATGGTGAATTAATGAACCTATGAACTAATGAACTAATTATGTGGTGCCTTTTGGTCAAGGGTTTAACCCTTGATGTTTCAGGGGCATGAGATACGCCGCATGATGGTAGCTTTTCATAAGGGGCATGTGAGCCCCCTGACACATGTGTTAACCTGCATATTAATCTGATGTCTAAGTGTAGTACCTATCTCCATCCTAAGGGTTAAGGCCTATATTTTTTTCAGAAAATTAAACGAAGTAAAGTTTGATCAAATTTTTAGAAGAATTTATGAATAAATATAATATTTTGTAGGTACCATATGTAAATATATTTCATTATCTATCAAATGATATTGATTTTGTACTTTTCGTGTTGATGATTTTTGATAAAAACTTAGTCAAATTTAACATAGTTTGACTTTCTAAAAAAAAATAGACCTTAAGCCTTAGGATGGAGGTAGTATGTGTTATGGGTGCTACTTGCGTGTAATAAGCTTTGAGTCTCACCACATTTGAAGTTGGTAACCATAACATAGATTTACGTACTATAACCAATCACCTTAGTTTCTCTCTAGCACCAAGTTAATGGCACCTACGCGGGTAAACAAACAACGGAAGGAAACTCCGCCAAAACTCATTGTTGGCATTCAAACGAAATACAGAGACAAACCAAAGCTCGGTCTGGCAGACCAAAACCTAAAAAAGGAAAAATCTATGCGAGCAATCAAACTGACACGTGAAGCTCCGCAGTGCAAGAAAGGGTCACCATTTAATAATTAAGGAAACAGGCCAAAGAGCTATATCCTAGCTTTCAGATGAAGCATCAGCTAGCGTCTGCATTCCATCCAAAAGACTATTGTATGATTCTCTTTTTTTATTTTATCATTGGATTTTTTTGAACTTCGTTCTTTAATAAAAGATATGACTGTGTGTATCTATTGATGCAGAGGCCGGAGCAATGGTCACATATCGAAAAATCATTGGACTGTCTGGCCAACAAACACGAGCTTCGGCAGTGTAGCGTCGGCTATGACAAGCTGCTTAATTACCAGCAAGACAGCAACCACTTGAAGTTTTCCTTCTACGGGGAAGCAACCGCTCAAGTTAACAGTGACACCCGACACAGCCTTCTATCCGATGACGGGGTCAACCAGCTGACACACGGACGGCCGGGCTGTAGAAGAAAACTAAGAAGCTAGAATCCATCGACGAGCTACTCCTCCAAGCATATGCTGACAGAGTGAGCCTCGAATTCTTTCGTCCATGGCGAAGATACTGTATGCGTCGTTGTCGCCGGCTAATCCCTGGGAAACGAACGCGCCCAGAAGTTTCACATATCTGCACACGCGCGGCTTGATTACCGCCGTGCGTCTCGCTTGATTTCTCCGATGGCGACGGTCGACGGAGCTTTGGTTGGGTTCATCTGGAGCACGTGCGTCAAACTTGGAGATGGACCTAGTCACGACGCATGCGCTCGGCCTCACCTCCTACGTAGACAGCATCCACGTGCTAACTCTTGTGAGATATCAAAAGGTCTTTGCATTGTCTAAATTGTAGAACCGTAATATTTTATTTCGTGTTTGTTTTGGTGACTCTTATAGAATATATATAGAATATATATATATTTGGAGTACAAGATATTATAGTTCCTGGGCCTTCCGCAGGAAGAAGATTCCCTAGGGCTATATGGCTAGTCATTTAAGTAGATTCTACCTTAGAGCATCTTCACCGGTAGCCCTTAAATAGTCGTCGGCAGGGGCGCCGACACTGTCGTATGGGGGGCGCTGGCACAACATCCTCTATTTGGGGATGCTGCTCCCACACCGGCGCCTCCCATCCGCCAGTCCCGATAGATTTTGAAATTTAAAAACCGAAATTCATACGAAATTTATACAAAAGTAACTCGAATTTAAACATAACTAAAACTTAAACTTAATCCTGATCTACTGGCCGTCGGTTGGGGCACTCGACGGTCCTACCTCGTCGTCGTTCTTCGCCATTGCCGCCTGCGTCCGTGCCCGCTTCTCATCCCTTGCTTCGCGCATCTAGCGGTGGAGCATGGCGGCCGGTGTCGCAGGAGCTTGCCGACGATGCTATCCCCGCGCTTCCAGCCTCTCCCAAGAAGCTTCGATCTCGGCGCGCCTCGCCTGCTCGCGGGCGAACGCCTCGTAGTGGCGATGAGCGTTGAGCTCTGCGAGCTTCTGTCGCTCCGCCTCCATGAGGAGGCGTCCCACCTCCTCCGTGTCCGCTCGCTGGTGCGAGATCTCGAGGACGTGCTCGAGGTTTGCGTCGTTGACGAACTCACGCGCCTCCTCCTTCAACCGCTGGTAGCGTTGGGCGTTCAACGACGCGAGGATCGCCGCCTGCTCCGGGTGGGCGGGGGCCTGCGTCGGCTCGCCCCACTGCGCCGCCTCTGCTTCCGCGTCTGCGACGTAGACCTCGTGCCACGCCGCGAACCGTGGGTCCTCGTCCTCGTCGGAGCTGTACTCCGCGTCGGGCTGCGGCTCCGGCTGCGGTGGTGGTGGAGGCAGCGCGCGGCCGTTGAGGCTAAGCATCGAGTAGGTGGTCTTCAGACGGCGCGGCATTTTGAGGTGTAGATGAGAGAATGGAGCGGCGGCGGTGGTTGACAGCGTACGTACTATATAGCGGTGGCAACTACCCACATTTCCAGCGGCGTAGGCGACTGGACGTCGTGTGGCCAGTCGCTGCCCTCATGGCCGCCTCGGTTTCCGCGTGGAGACCATTAAACGCCGACGACCAACCTTCCCGCGTCGCGGCCGATGCAAACCGTCACGTCCTCTCGCTGACAAGGCGCCCCTACCCGCGAAAACCGTCGTTCCGCGAGGCACCGGCGCACCCGATTCGCGCCCTTGGCGAAGGGACCGGCATGGGGATGCCGGCGATTCTATTGAGCTCGAAAACTAGCCGGCGCCGTTTGGGGCGCACGGTGCGAGCCTAAAAACGACGCCGACCCCCAAATCGCTATCGGGGCCGGTATCGGGGCTGCCGGTGGAGATGCTCTTATACCTGTTGGTAATATTTCCGGCAACTAGCTAAACACGGTGTGGACCATAGGTTTAAAATACTTACCTGGTCGCTATGGCTATGTAGAAATAACAAGGTTTATAACGGTACTACAGGGAGTTTCAAGAACTATTTATGGAGTTGTCTAACGGTTGGATCGGAGAACACGACGAGGGATACTTTTATCCAACATGGTTGATGGTGTGATCTTCGGATTGGTCCTTCAACACCGGTGCCCTACAGCTTACAGGGTCGAGATGATTTATCATATCTTGCCATACTTTCATTTTTTGGTATTAGTTTTAGGAGGTTATGTGTATCTTAGTTATGCAAAGATTGAATGTAATGCTTAAGTAATGAAATGCCTTTTTATCGGTTTTCTTTAGTTTTTTTTCCTTTCCTTTCTAGAACAGAATACTACTCCCTCCGTCCATAAATAGATGCAAAAAAATTATCTAAATTTACATGCATCTATAAATCGTAACTAGATACATTCAAATTTACACAAATTTTTGTCATCTATTTATGGACAGAGGTAGTACTGTTTTTCCGAGGAGACTGCCGTGAGCGGTGGGCTTGCCTTGCCACTCGTGGGCTGAAAAAGGTACTTATAGGCCTATTAATCCAACTAGCAGAGCTAGTCGTAAACCCTAACATCCTTTGGCAGTACGCACCGACGAGCCGCCGTAGCTACTCTGTCTCGCCGGGGGAGTGACAGCGACTCGTGCATCTGCAGGGCCTAGCGCAATTGCGGCGCGGCTTGTCGGCGCAGCCGCGCAGAACGGTGCGCCCAGAGACGGCGCCGTGCGTGGGCACGGGAGCGTCGACTTCGTGCGGTTCGGGGACCTGCAGGTTTGCCCTCGGCTACACGATCTCAACTCTGAACCTTCAATCAAGTGCCTATGGCGTTCTAGTTACTGGTAATTGAGTAGATGCTACCAATTGACTTGCAGATTCGCTGATCATTATGTCCTTCGCTGGAGTCTCGATCTTAACCAACGGCGAGCTTTGCCCTTCCACCACATCGGTCACGGATGCCGGCGCCGCCAGCGGGTACCACCTCCTCGTGGTCGAAGGCTACTCGCATACCAAACGCGCACCCAATGGCAAGGGCATCAGTTCTCGCCCTTTCATGGTAGGAGGCCATCGCTGGTACATCGTGTACTACCCTTGTGGTGACGTCCCACGCAATGCCGACTTTATTTCTCTATACATTGTCCTTCATGATGACAATATTGCAAAGGACGTGAAGGTGCAATGGGAGTTCAGCTTCGTCGATCAGGTTGTGTGGCAAAATCCAGCCTACATTCGTGAAACCGGAACGTTCATCTTCTCCAAGAGTCGTCCTGGTTTGGGCCACGGGGGGTTTATCAGAAGATGCGCCCTTGAGCAATCAAAGAACCTCAAGAATGATTCTTTCACCATCCGATGTGATATCATGGTGAATGAGGACCTTAGCAGAGTCGCCGAGGTGCCGCTTTCTGGCATATTTCAGCATTATAACCATCTCTTTCAGACTAAAGTGGGTGCCGATGTGACGTTCGAGGTCAGCGGCGAGACAATCGCCGCACACCGGTGTGTGCTTGCAGCCCGATCTCCAGTCTTCATGGCAGAACTCTTTGGCCCCATGAAGGAGGGTGCTATGTCTACAGCCATACAGATCCAAGACATGGAGGCAAACGTGTTCAATGCCATGCTTGGTTACATCTATACGGACTCATTAGATCCAAACTTGCAGATGTATGGCATGGAGGAGGAGGACAAACCAGACGAAGATTTTTTTTTAGATAAAAGGCAACAACGTGCCCGACTTTAAATTAATAAAGCCCTCAGGTTCAACAAGGTTTACAGTGCTGCGGCATACAGCTTAGCCAAACGGAACGACAAACTAGAGGAAGAACAAGGGAGAACTAGACGAAAACACAGAAGTAGCAGGGGCATGCTCCAGGGACAAGATAAACTAAGTCTTCACTGGCTTGGTTGTCCTGGTCTCACGGCGGCGTATAGCTCCCTCAGCTTGTTCTCCACCCACCGGAGGCCCTCCCTGTCGCTTGACTTTGCCTTGCCGCTCCATAGCTGTATAAAGAGAGCAGTTTTGAAAATCACGTTAGCGGGATGGTTAATCACTTTCTTTTCGATAGTGAGTTTATTACGAATGTTCCACAGGGCCCAAGATTGGGTGAGAAAGAGAAACCACAAAAGCCTACGGGCCCTTCCCGCAAGGTTGGAAAGAATAGCATGGAACTGTGGGAAGTTTCCAGGGTTCCGATTCATGGTCGAGGATCTCACGGATTGCACTCCAGGCGAATTTTGCAAGAGAGCAAGCGAAGAAAATATGGCCCGCATCTTCCATTTGGCCACAAAGGGCGCAGTTACCCGAGGCGGGGCCGTGGCGCGTCGCGATTTGCTTGCTGGAGGGTAGTCTGTCGAGGATGAGCTGCCAAGCGAAAATTTTAATCTTTAGAGGAACTTTGGCTGACCAGACGTCCTTGTGGAAAGCAACCGAAGCCCCTTGCGATAGTTTGGCATACAAAGATTGTACGGAGAACTTGCCCGAAGGTTCTAAATGCCATGATACTTTGTCTTTGTCACTCGAAAGGGAGAAGGGTTCAATGAGCCTCCCGGATCGCTCCATTGCCGCCGTCCTTCCAGATTGAGAGAGCGGCGAAAGGTGATATTGATGTCCCCGGCATCTAGGGCCGCAGCCACCGTGAGGTTTGGGTTAGAGCAGATGTTGAAGAGATCTGGGAACAGCTCTTTGATGGGCTGGTTACTGCACCACCGGTCAGACCAAAACAAAGTGCGACGTCCATCCCCAATGACGTGTTTCGCACCCAGCTTGAAGAAGTGCTTAATTTTGTGTAAGCTTTTCCAAAATTGCGAGCCCCCGTGTCCGGTGCCCTCGAACAGGTTATCGGCGTCGCGGTATTTGGCCCTGATAATCGTCGCCCAGATAGAAGTCTCATCTTGATACAGCTTCCAAATCCACTTGGACAGCAAAGCAATGTTCATCTTTTTTGAGTTAAGCAAGCCTAAGCCTCCCGCGGATTTCGGCCGGCAGACCGAGGGCCAGTTGACCATATGGTATTTACGCTTGTTGCCCGCTCCTTCCCAGAAGAATTTGGAGCGGTGCGAGTCGAATCTAGCATGAATCCCATCATGTAGAAGGAAGAGACCCATGGCAAAAATGGGAATACTATCAAGACACGCGTTGGACAGGATCGGACGTCCCCGGAGGTGAGAAGTTTATCGAGCCACGGTTCAATCCTGCCGGCCAGCTTGCGGACCAAGAACAGCCATTGTTCCAGTCGGAGCTTCCTGTCCGAGATAGGGAGCCCAAGATACATGAAAGGGAAGGCGCCGCATTTACAGTTAAGCTTATTCGCGACTCTTTGCTGTTCCTCCAAAGGCTGGCCCATAACAATGACTTCACTCTTATGATAGTTGATTTTCAAGCCGGACATGTCTTCGAAGCACATAAGCAAGAATTTGAGGTTGGCTATGTTGTCTTCCGTGTTTTGGATAAGGATGAGCGTATCATCCGCATACTGGAGGTGTGAAATCCCGCCAGGGATCAGGTGGGGTACCACACCCTGAAGGTGGCCTGCCGCCCCCGCGGCAGAGAGGATACCTGACATAGCCTCGCCGATGAAGTTAAACAGGAGAGGAGATAACGGGTCCCCTTGGCGCACCCCTCTTTTGTTCCTGAAGTACGGGCCAATCACACCGTTGATTGAAATGGCCGTCTGCCCGCCGGAAACAAGCTGAAGCACTCGTGGATATAGGCTTCTTCAAAGCCTTTGCACCGAAGCACTTCGGCCGGGAACTCCCAGTTAACCCGGTCGTAAGCCTTCTCGAAGTCGATCTTAAGGAGAACCCCTCCTAATTTCTTAGAGCGCAACTCATGCACAATCTCAAGGAGTGCGAGAGGGCCTTCCAACAAGTTCCTTCCTTTGATGAAGGCCGTCTGATTCATACTGATGGTTTTTTGCGCAATGGGGTCTAGACGAAACGCAAACGCCTTAGACACGATTTTGAAGATCACGTTAATGAGGGCGATTGGGCGAAACTGGGCGACATTGTCCGCCCTCGGGACTTTGGGGATCAAAGTGAGGATGGCGAAGTTAAGGCGAGAGATGTCTATGCGTCCCGACATAAAATCATTGAGAATGTGGAGAACCCCCCGTTTAACATTGGGCCAGAAACGTTTGAAAAACAGAACAGGGAAACCGTCGGGGCCCGGGGCCGTGTCAGATTTCATCTCCCGGACGATAAGATCAAGCTCCTCCTCAGAGAAAGTCAGCATCAGCTGGTTGTTGTCCTCGATCGAAACTTGGGCGTTTGGCGCCCAAGTCCTTGGGGATAGGGTACAGGATCGGCTCCCCTCCGATCCGAGCAGGGCACGGTAAAAGTCATAAATGGCAGCTTGAATCTTCCTGGGGTCATTCGTGATTTCGTTCCCAAGATTAAGCGAAGAGATCGAGCACTTTCGTCTCCGTCCATTGGCCACCGCATGGAAGTAGGCCGTGTTGGCATCCCCTCGGAGGGCCCATTTGATCCTTCCTCTTTGGCGCCAATATTCTTCCTCCGCACTCACGATTTGGAGGAGTTGATCTTCAAGGTAGTATCTAAGCGCCCAATCATCCTCATCCAGCCCACTGGAATCGGCTTGCACATCCAGCTGCATGATTTGGGTCATCAGGTTTTCTTTCTCCCTTTTGCTGGCCATGCCCAAGTTGCGAGCCCAACCTCGAAGATGTTGGCGAAGGCTACCAGACATGAACTGCCACCAGTCAATGATATCCCGGCCTCCCACTTTGGCCGAGAGATTGTTCCAGACGTTGTGGAGCATGGGCAGGAAGTCCTGGCGTTCGAACCATCCCGATTCGAAGAAGAAGCGATTACTTCGCTCCGGCCGCCCTTCGCCGGAGTCAAAGATGAGTGGGGTGTGATCAGATCCCAGGCTCGTTTCCGCAGAGAGAGAGCACAGAGGGAAAAAACCTTCCAAAGACGGAGAGATGAAAACACGATCGAGGACCGAACGCACTGGGTTGAGCTGGCGGTTCGTCCAGGTGAACCGAGCCCCGGAGCGCGGAATTTCCCGAAGAGCCCAGGCAGCAATGTGCTCGTTAAAAAGATCAATGAGTCTCCAGTTCAGACGATCGTTGTTCTTGTCGCATGCTGCCCTGATAAGGTTAAAGTCTCCGCCCATGAGGAGGGGAGTGTTGGTTCTGGCCACCTTGGCCGAAATTTCCTCAAGGAAGACCCCGGATCGCCCATGATCCGCAGGTCCGTAAATCCCAATGATCGTCACGATGCGCTTGTTCGCCCGATTGAGGATGGAGGTGCTAAGGTAGAATTGACCCATATCCACCACTCCAACCTCAAAGCTACTGTCGCGGACTCCCATGAGCATGCCCCCGGAATGCCCATTAGCCGGGAGCCAGCACCAGAAGAACTTGTCTCCCACTTCCAGGCTGCGGAGTTCCAAGTCAGTGAAATCTTGCTTGATGGTTTCCTGGAGAATCACTATGTCAATCTTGTGCTCACGGAGGTAATCCTTCAGGAGAGTCCGTCGCCCCCTACGACCGAACCCCCGGATATTCCAAAATAGGCATCTCATTAGGAAACCCTCCCTAGAGCCCGTGCTTGGCGGGTTAGCGGTCTTGGTCCCACAGGGTATTGTTTCTTCGTCACCTTCCTCTTCCTGGCTGGTTTGTCCTTGGGATCAACGAAGGAGTTATCCTCCCCAATTTGTGCCACAGACCCTTCTTGTGGCACCTGGGGGTCCTGCTCCGTCGTGGCCGACGCCTGAGCCTTTGCCGCCTCAATCTCCGCGTTGTGTCTTGCCGCTGCCAGATCAGCTTGAGCAAGCTCCCTAGCTTGTATCAAGGAGATAATTTTCTCGGGAGGGCCCAGAGAGGAGGAAGGGAAAATAACACAGCTATCGTGCGCCACCGAAAGCAATTTATCAATAGGAACGGATTGGAAAGCAGTAAAGTTGGATGCGTCGACGTTACCTGGGTTGGCAGAGGGGGAAGCGTTTTTGACAGCGGCGTGGCGGATGGCTCTGGCCAGCACAGGCTCGTCCGCCACCCCCGCACTCCTTGCGCTCTTCCTTAGAGCTTCAGCGGTGGAAATCTTGGTACGGGGCGCACGGGCCACCGACGCCCCCAGCGCCGGAATGGGAGATTCATCCAGAAGAGCTTGCGGAGTTGCTGAGACGTCCTTGATGGCAGGGGCCTGGTGCAGCGAAGTCTTTGTCACGTCCGTCCCGGAGACGTCGATTTCCTCAGCGAAGAGTTGTGACCCAGCGGCTTCCAGCATGAGCTTCCTAGATGGACGGTCATTGTTGCTTTT
The DNA here is from genome assembly GCF_022539505.1 of Lolium rigidum. Classification (NCBI taxonomy): domain Eukaryota; kingdom Viridiplantae; phylum Streptophyta; class Magnoliopsida; order Poales; family Poaceae; genus Lolium; species Lolium rigidum. The sequence continues at coordinate 180,107,397 of NC_061511.1, read as the reverse complement.
GCTGCGTCTTTCACTGGCCCGAAGAGCGGAGGCCGTGGATTCCCCCGAAGCCGGGCTGTGCCAACCTATCTCTTTTTTTTCCTCGGCCCCCAAGGCCAGGGCCTTCCCCGGCGTGAGATAGGATTGTCCCTCCTCCGTTTCTTCAGACAGAGAGGTAGAAAGCTGTATTTGTTCCAAGTCTGAATGTCGTGGGGATGAGGCAGGCGGGGAGACGAGCACTTGCTTGATTATGTTGGCCACAGTGGGAAATATGTCTCCATTCTCCGTGAGATTCGAACCATACTGAGTGAAAGCAGTTGCCGGGAGCGTGATCATCTTGGACTGAGAGTCCTTGGAGCGACGAGCGAGAGGGTGAGCAGGGGAGGGGTACCCTTCACGTGGTCATTTGCGGAACAGATTTCCTCGCAAAGCCCTCCTTTCCCCCTGCCGGAGCGGAAGCAGGGGTGTTCTTGCCCTTGTCGGAGTGTTTCTTGCGTCTCTGGTCCCACCTGTCTTCATCTGTCTCTTCTTGGTCTTCCTCTTTGTCATCTTCTCCGTTTCTGGCCGGTGGGGAGGGTGGGTCGTTGTTTGTTTCCACCGCCAAGTCCTTGGAGATGGGGACGATACGGATCCGAAAGCCTTGCATATTCACAAACAGCGTGATGTGCTCTTGCAGCTGAACAGGAACTTGGCATCCAAAAGCCATCTTGATGGGGCCATTGGGATGGTCAAGAGACTCCACGTCCACCGCGATGGGCCTGCCCACTTCGCGGGTGCTAAGGAGGAGGCGATCTGCGCGACGAAGGAGAGGCGGAACTCCAATGAGGTGAACCCACACCTCTTCCAGCTTCTCCACCACCAGCGGGTCATCCGTGGGGATAGTAACGATGGCCTTGGTCTTGCTCATGGGTAAGGTGATGCCGCCGCCTCGGATCGCCATCCGCAGGCTTTCTTTGGACGGGAAGACAACGGAATAATCTGTACCGTTCAGCTTGCACACCTGCCAAGTCCAGTTATCGTCCACCAAATCTTTGAGCTCATCCTCCAGTTGTTCTTCATTGAGTCCCTCTTTCTCAAGGATGATAAGGGCGGCGTTGGTTGCGGGTTGGTACATCTCCTCATCGGGAACCTCACAGCAGACGAATCCTCTGCGGTTTCCTCCGAATCCCGCCCAGTAGGGATCCAGGCTCTTGGAAAAGGAGGCGCACATAGCTGTTGGATGACCGTGCTTCTTGCATTTCACACAGAATGCTTCCGCGGTACATTCTGCCTGGACATGTCCTTGGTTTCCGCAATTGTAGCAGGTAATGTGAGTTGCGTCCTGGCCGGCGCTGTTGGACCCTCCAGCAGCCGGACCGGGAGCCGCCAGGGCAGCGCCAGCCCCCTGAGGGAGTCTAGGCGCACGATGCTGTCTCTTCTGTCCTCCCCGAGCATGGTCGCGCCCTCGCGGTCCAGCTGGGGGAGGAGGAGGCGGGGGAGGATATTGCGTGTGCTCAGATCTGCGGGGTTGGTTGTAACCAGAGCGCTCCCTGTCTCTGGCAAGGTCGCGATGGGCTTGCTGGCGGCGATGTTCTTCTTCTTCTTCGCGTTCCAGACGCTGGCGGAGATCGCGGTCCCTGGATCTCTCGCGGTTGTCGTCGATGGCCTCGAACGGGCGCTTGCCCCTGTAGCTGCGCTCCCGCTCCATGGGGCTCAAGGACCAGACAAGCTCGCCGGAGGAGGGGTCAGTGGAGTGGTGGAGGGATTTGGCGTGGCGGCGGTTTCTGCGGATGTCTCGACCGGGAGCAGGAAAGCCAAGATCTGGATCTAGGGTTCCAACTCGGAGCCACAACCACTTAAGTACCGACGGCGGAGGGGTAGAATTGTCCCAGTTACACACTTTACCCCCGGAGGTGATCTCAGCCGTCGATCCCAGCCCTAAGGACACGTGTGAGCCATCCACAATCGACGCAGGTGGGTTGGGCTGCGCACCAGGCACCGAGGCCAGAGGCCCATCTGCCCCTTGGCCCAACAGGCCTGGCCGGCCCAAAGAGGAGCGGTCTGCCAGGACGGACCCGCCCGCGTCCTTGGGGAACAGGAACCCTAGAACTCCGCCGCCGGGCGGCGCCGCCGTCGCCGGCGCGGACAGGCAGACCTCCAAGGGCACAGACACCGCCCCGATGCGGATCTCCCGAGGCGGAGGCGGGAGGGAAGGAGATCTCCCCCGCTCACCATGAGAGGGGAGAGGAGGGAAATCCGTGCTGGCCGGAACGAAGACCGGCGGCGGAGGACACCCGCCCGTCGGGGTCGCCGCGGATTCCGGAGGAACAGGCGCGCAACGCGCCGGCGACGAGGGCTCCCTCAGCCCAGGTCCCGTGAAGAAGCAGCCGAGCGAGATCGGAGAAGGGCGGGGGAGAAAAACTGCGTCGTCATCGTCTTCGGAGAAATCCCCATCGGAGGTGGCCAGGAGGGCGGCGTACCTGTTGCCGGCCAACGTGGAGGACCTGGCGAGGTGCAGCTCGTCGGAGCGCCGACCCCGGCGGCGGCCGTCCGCCCACCGGAGGCGCGGGGAGAGGGGGGAGCCCGTGTCGCCCCCCAAATCGCCCGAGCGTCGCCCAAGACGCGGCGTGAGGCACATCTTCCTGGAGATACCAATGCATGCAGGGAAATGTGTGATAGTGGTTATGAGTTGGATGCTGTAATGTGGATGCAACATTTGTTTGTAGCGGCAGATAGATATGGTCTTCAACGTCTGAAACTTATCTGTGAAGAGTATTTATCCGAGCACATGACGGTGAACTCGGTGATGTCCACTCTTGCTCTCGCTGACCAACACCAATGCCCTGACTTGAAAGAGGCGTGTGTGCGGTTCCTCCGAGTCCAAACTATTGCATGCCTGCAGAATCTAATTGCAAATGACCGCGAGCATATAACTAGAGCATGTCCATTTTGTTCTAAAGGAGCCCGGTGCCAAGCTTGTTTGAAAAGTGTAATAGATCAGATAATCGCAACTATTCGTTAAATAGAATTCCATGATTATATGTGACACCTAGAAAGAGATAGTAAACATTGTGACCTGCTTTCGTTTCATCGTGCCATTTTCCTATATGTTTGGTCAGAAAAATTGTCGTGTATTCATTGCATGAATCATCTGTAAGTTCAGGTGTAAGCGTGTAAAACGCATTCCTGCAAGCTGCAATGCGCCTGCAACTTCCTCTGCTAGCTGATCCATTTTCATACTATTGTGGATTCATGCATTGTAGGCACACTTTGTGCATCTCCACAATGGAAGTTTAACATCGATGATGGCCAGTATATTCAGAAGCCACGGATGTTAACCCAGCTTTAACTCACATGCAAAGCCTGAGCTTATTTAGTCTAAAGTTCTTTGCTGAACTGTGTTATCTTCGAACATCAATATTTAATTCGGTCACCGAATATGATGATACCCTGCTGGTTTCTATGGAAATTTCATGCACATAATTTAGAACACTTTGAACTAAATGTTTGTTTAAATATTAGGTACTCATTTTCCAATGGGAGCAGACATTGTATCGAGTAAAAATGTATCTGTATCTACAGAATTGTTGAACAACATAAATAATCTATTTTTCTTATGAGACGATTGCATCTACTGTGAAGTGATACATCGAAACTACGACTTGCAACTATGGTGAAGTGATACATAGAAACTGAGACTCTGATTCAATTCCATCATCATGCATTTTCAATAATCTTTTGTAGAGAGATTGAATAATCTAATGTAGTTTTAACCTATGGCAATATGTAACACCTGATGGTGCTGCAGATATTTGAGTGCTATTAGCTACAAACATGCATCATGAGACAGATATTTTACCTTCATGCATATAAGAGACGAGTTGTTCCTAGAAGCATGCAGAAGCGCAGTGTTTCAAAATTGAAGGACAGCTTGTATTCATTTGGATAAATATACAAAGGGGGATCTGACAGACTCTTAAGACTGTTGGAGTACTTCTACAAATTAACGTTGACATTGTTGCTGTCTTGCTGATGTGAACCTTGTCACTCCCGTGGTTTGTGGCTCAGGGGGACTTGGTGTAGATTTGCTTAGCAGCATTTTGTCAAACAATTGCAGGGTAGAAAGAGCATCAATAACCAACGGATTTCTAAACATCAAACTGGATGAACCTGTATCTGGGCATTAATGATAATAATAGGAAGAATGAGAAAATAAATATTTGATCGCCAGATTGCACACATTCAGAAGAGAAAGAGAAAGAGAAATACACGTCTGAAGGCACTTCCCAACTTTGGCTGTGTAGCTGAAACATAGACAGGTTTAAAGAAAGCACATAGTACTTTTAAAGTCTTGCAAGGCTGTATCGCCGGTGATGCTTAGATACAGTACCCGTCTAAAGCGTCGTCCTGCCCGGTGAATAGAACCAGAGCAGCGAACCATTTCCGCCAGAGCAGGCAAATTAAGGAAAGGGCGTGAGGAGGAGACAGGATAATGATGACTAAGACGTAAATAACGACGAGGGAAACCGAGCACGGGGTGGACACAAAGGTGTTTTTTTTTTTCGAAATGGGGAAATATCGCCCACTTTCTGCATCCAGGGATGCACATGATTTTTTATTAGATTGTTCACAACACCTTACAAGAAGCAATACAATAGATCAAAACTCGAAGCCACCTCGCTAAACCTACGGTGGGATGAAGAGGGTGACAATACACCAACTCACATCATCCAAAAAACCAAATGCCTTCCCAGGCCGCCCAATAGCAGATGAGAAGCGCATTCAGTCAAGCAAACTCTCAACGCACGCCAACGCACACGCCACAGAAGCTGGTACCGCCGTCTTCCTCGACTCCATCTTCAAGAGGGATCATCGCATTGACCTTGCCAGGCCTGCCATCGATGCCGCCACGGCGCCAGACGACACCACCATCCTGCGCGCGTCCATAACACTGCGTCCGTCTCCGAGACACCACTGCACCATGCCGTGGAGACTCGATGACGCTGACACAGCAAAGAACACCGCTCCACCTCAGCACCACCACCATTCGTTGTCTGCTCCAAAACGATGCTCCCAACAGGTAGAACAGCGTTGCACGTCGCCATCGTCTGATCCGGGAGATCCGATGACCACACGCCGCTGCCCGCAGAGGCCCGTCCATCCCCTCCACCCGAGCCCCATGGGGACCGGATCAGATTTGGAGAAGCCGCCGCTGCATCTTGCAGCCACCGGATCCGATGTGGCCGCCGACCCTTCGCTGGACCGACGCCGCGTGAAGAGAGGACGAGCGCCGTCGTCACCATCAACTCGGCGCCAGGAGGACGTCCGCCGCCGCTACCACACCGCCCAGGCTTTGCCTGGTGATGTTCCCGGCAGCGGCGGCGGCGGCGGAGAGGAGCACGACTGGGAGGGGCTGGAGTGGCGGGTGGAGATGGGCGCCCCGGCGGCGGCGCGGCGCCGGTGGATTAGGGTTGGGAGGGAGTCAGGGCGGGTTTCACGTGCTCAGTGAATTGGTCGGGGCGGGTTAGGGTTCCAGTTGAGGCCAAGAGATTGTTCCGTGGCTTTGAGGGACACAAAGGTGTGGGGAGAGTTTTTTTTTTGCGAAAACACCACCATATCTATTAGCCCGCACAGTGAATACAACACACCCCAAAGAAAACCAATATTACAGTAGAGTCCCTGGGAACCTAGCTCTGTACCGACACCGACGCGGAAAGGGAGACGCGCCGCCGCACCGCCGTCCCAGCACCCTCCTGGTGCCGGCGCAACCTTGAATGCCGCAGGCGGGATCTTCGTGGCCGGGAAGTCGCCCTTCTCACCCTCTGCGTGCTCGCACGACGGAGCGAAGAGAAGCACCATTGAACTGGGAACGCCATCCTCGCCGGCCGGCTCGGAAGATGAAGATCTGGAGCAGGCCGACGGATCTGCAGATCCCCGACCTCCAAAAGTCGCACGCGGCTAGGCTCCACGGACCCTCGACGCAGAAGGGGAAGCGCGTCGACACCAACCATCCCGCCGGCAGCATCACCGCCTCCATGACACCGTCCACCGGAACCCTACCAAGCCCTACACTATGTGCAGGCCCCCACCCTCCCGCCGCCGGAGCGATGCCGAAGGGGAAGGTACCCACGAATCGCGCGGCTGCGAGGTGGACTGATGGGGAGCTTCAAAAATTCGCCTCTCAGATCTACTGTAGATGGAGAGGAGAGCTTCGGCCGAGCTTTTTAAGGTGTGGGGAGAGTTGACATAAGTGAGGTAACTAGTTGGAACTGCTCCATCGATAAAGGCAAGGGCAGCTCCTTTAATACACGCCTGCCGATTAATCTTTGCTCCAAAACATCAAAAGGCAGAAGAAAATCCACAAATGAAGCCCGAGCTCCATGGTAGCCGTTTTCTTGAAAATTCCGACAACGTAAACATCTGCAACTTTAAAAAGAAAAACCAGATCTAAATAATAGGTTTAGATAATGTTGTATTCTACTAGCGCACAAAATTTCAACTAAACTTCTATGTATTCTAGGCTCCACAGAAATAAAAAAAATCAATAAATTTTCAAGTTATGAAAATTTGCACCGCGCACCGCACCAAGGTCTACACATTTGTCTTGTTTTGCTTGGCCTAAAATACAACGATTTTTTGGATTGGTTTTTTTTTTGCACACTAGTAGATTTCATTATTATCTATATTTGAGATTTTTTTTTGGGTGTGTCTATGTTTCAGTTGACTGAGATTTTCTTAAGTTTCAGTCACCTCAGAAAAGTGTAACTGCAGTTTAAAAAAAAGTGCAACTCGGTTCAGTTGCACGTGATAGAAAAGTTCAATTGCACTTTTTAATAGAAAAATGCAATTCAAAGCATTTTTTGTAATTGATTTAGACTTAAAAAAATCTCAGTTAACTGAGACATAGTAAAACCGTTTTTTTGTGTGTGATCTTCTTGAAACCTCTGAATTCATTTTCGAAGGTCCACAGCTTCATGGGCGGACCTACAGGGTGGGCCGGGTGGGCCGTGGCCCACCCCAAATTTTCTGAGATTCTTTTACTACACTACTTTTCTGACCCACGAGAAATAGGCATCGATGCTCCTGGTGGATCCCCATCCCCTCGTCCGCTCCTCGCCTCCTCCAGGCTCCAAAGTCCAACCAAACGGCGCGGCGGCAGCGGTCGACCCCCCTGCCAGCGGACGGCCGACGGGCGACGGCGGTCGATCCCCGCCCCTTCTCCTCGCCGGCTAGCGCGCGCGCGGTCAGGTCGTCGATCCCCGCCCTTTCTCCTCGCCGTCGCCGAACGGCCCGGACGGCCGGACCCTCGCCGACCTCCTCCCGGACCTGGGCTCTCGCCCGCTCACCGATCTCCTGGCCGAGCTGCTCCGTTGGACGCTGCCGTCGGCCCTCTTGCAGGTTGGAGCTGGACCAACTGCCACTTCCGGCTCTCTCTGTTTGCATTTGGGCATTTGGCAATCTTTTTTTTTTGCCTAGTATTAGAATTATTTGATATTTGTGTTGTAGCAGCTGTGTAGATTGTAGAATTAGAATAGATGATATACATGCTCTACTTCTTGTAAACAACTTGTAAACCGATGTGTAGATTGAAAATGGCAATCAATATCTTATACAAATTTTATTGTTTCTATAATTATATTGTTATTGTAGAATTGATTATGAAGAGGCAAGGAGATAGCATGGGGGATAGTAATTTTGAACTATTTGTATTGTAATTTTGCACATTTCATATATATATATATATATATAATGAACTTTAATGTTGACATTTAATTAGCTATGCATGTTACTCATTTAGCAAAATTTATCACATTTAGGGAGGTGTAATTTTTTTTTTTTTGAGGTGTGCCCATCCTCCAACTTTTTCCTGCGTCCGCCACTGCACAGCTTAGAAGCCATTTGTCCGTGCCCATGCATGGCACTTGGCAGTATGACACCGATGATGAATTCTGTGTGGTGATGGACGATGAATGACAAGGCTAGGCTCCCGGCCGCGGTGTCGCATGGTGAGAGATGAGTTCACCACCGCGATCCGCTTTTTTTAAACATAAGGCTCAAGAGCCCAGCTTTAAATTAATAAAGCCATCAACCGGCTAGGATACAATGGTGCTGATTACACAAACTTGAACAAGGTAAAAGAAAGAGGCAAAGCCCTAGAGGAACTACAGAGAATTCCACTCGGCAGCGCCACCAAAGAGCCCACAAGAACAAGCTACGGAGAACTGCCGCGGACGGAATGAGGCATGCCAAGCGAAGAGGGGAAGCACCAGCGTCAAAGAGATGAAGATCCGGCTCGAAGACCGCCTCGCCTTGCTGCCGCCGAAGGAGGGACCCTTCCCATCTCATCGGCCAACACAGAACATAGAGGTGGTTGAGCGCCCAAAAAAGCCTTGAACTTGCTGACTGCCGCCATAGGCCTCACAAAGACACACCCAAACCGCACCACCGTCATTGTCACCACACCGATAGCCCTCTGTCCCCTCGACCCAAAGCGGCGCCTCCAAGGAGGAGAACGACGCATTGCCCCATCGTCGCCCGGCCGTAGCCTGAGTTTTCACCCGGGAAGAAGAGGAATAGGGGGAGGGTTACCTCATCAGCCCTTCAAGAAGGAGAACGGCGATAGAATCGTCGCTGCCGATGTGGCTGGCACCGGGCCAGCCAAGAGTTTCCTCCGGCAGCTTCCCACCGTACTCGCACGGACGCAGAACGGGCAGTCCGAGGACCAACCATGCCGTATCTGGCGCAGAGGTACCGGAAAGTGGAGACGCAAACGGACAGACGAACAACGCGCCGGAGCACGACAACGCCGCACCCAGCCAACGCCGCGATCCGCTTTTACTTTGCCAACGTCGCATGGTGAGAGATGAATCCCTTGATGGTACACGGTCGGTGATCCTTCCATCCCAGCTGCGCTTTTGTTTCCAAGGAATCGGAAGGGTCATCCCAGGCTCCCGGCCGGCCCCCTTATCTAGATCGGTCCCGTAAGGCCATATATAACGAAAGCAGATCGGCGCACGCAGCAGCAAAAGGCTAACGATAACCGATAAGCCACTGCTGCTAGTCCTAACTACTGTCCACAGAGCAAAGCAAGTGTCCCTTCCAGTTCGAGTACGTGGTTCATCATTGCCAAAAGCTACTCCTGGATCACCATTCCAGCAACAGAAGGCTGGCTCGGAGAGGCACGATCGTTGACAAGCGACGACGCGGAGGCGGAGACCGCGCGCGCGCGGAGCGGCAAAAGCTGAACGTGTTCGTGGATCACGAGCTGAGCAGTGCGGCTGATGGTGGCCGGCGATTATCTGCTGCAGCGGACCGGCGGACCGGCCGGTCGTCCACTCGCGCGAACTGATCATGGCAACGAGATCCGTATTTATCAGATCCAGAATGTGCACACACACGCGCGACCTCGCTGCACTGGATCGGCTAGTTCACATCAACATGTAGATTTTTTCCCCCATCTGCTAGCTGTTGCTCAAATTGCATGGCTGGTTGGTTGGTAACGCGTCCTGCACGCTCAAGTGGGGAATTTAGGTACAAGGAAACAGTGGCATTATCATATAAATCTGGCTGCGTACGTGCAAGTTGAGTGAAACTTGTTGATGTATGATCGGCCATGTGGCTGCCTCTCGATCGTGCGTCTGGGGCACATCGGCTTGCACATTTGCTGCTACATATAGGAGTAGTATATGTCGGCGTGTGTTAAGCACTGCTAAACTTGCTTAGCTATACCAGTGTTCAGTCACTACTCCCTCCCTTTCATAACTTTTGTCGTGCTTTTAGTTGAACTAAAACGACAACAACATTTATGAAACGGAGGGAGTAATGATTATTTCTGAAATTCCAGCATGATGACCTTTTACTTTTTCGCACTAAACCCGCAGATGGCTCTTCGGATTTGATAACTGATTGACAAGATCGACCATCAAACGTCCATCCATGTCAGCGTTTATATTGCTTTGTCCCCAATAATGCACATACCTAAAAGGCTAGAACGCTCTCAAGAACGTCGTCGGTAGTCAAACTATTATGTTATGCCTAGTTGCACAATTCCACTCAGAGAACACACAATATGGTCAAATTAAGGCTAGCTTAGGAATGTTACGATCCATTGATCCCGCTATCATGATGGAATCTCGCGTTATCACCGTTGCTTTACTACGGCGCGTCAATGAGGGACTAAATATTACTAATCGAAAAGGAAAGTGAACCGGCCAAAAGTGCATATACAATAGGGAGTAGTTATATAGAGCGACGTGGTCAATGTATATGTAAGCTATATGTGTGGTGACATGGGCGATGCAGCTACAAAAGGATACTTTGAAGTCTTTTTTGTGTATCTTTTGGCGTCTTTGTATCATCAATTTGCCGTTTAGTAAAAGCGTTGTGGGCATCTTAATGATGGTATGCACGTTCATGCATGCAAGCTATAATTCTAATTTAATAGTAAGGTTCTCAAGTTTCCTGAACCAAGATAAACATCAAACACACATTTTAGGGTTGAGTGAATTTAGATCATTATTTTATAGATACTATATGTAATAGAAGTCTCTCCCAGCTTTTGCATTAAGATGCACAACTAAATTACTACAACGTCCATACACAAGGTTCACCAAGAGATGTGAAAGGCAGTAGGTGTCTTTCGGGAAAATGGGTAGCTCAAACAAACTTCTGATGCGGGTATTGCTACATCAAGGATAATGATCCCAACCAGTTGATACATGCAAGTAGACAACCGGGAAGAATGTACTCCAACATAAGCATTTTGAGTCAATACCAGAGCATCGCGGCTTACTTAATTGGAGTCATGACAACTTAAGTGCCCGCTGGCCCTAAAAGACTTGACGCAGATTTATGCAAAACGTAGGCTAAAATCTATTTAGGTTCATTTAACCCATGGCAAGTATTTAGGGCCGAAGGGAATCTTTTATTGGGGGTTAAAATGGTTGTCATAATAATTGTTTGAGTAAATTCAATTTTTTACCCCTTAGTTTATCATTTGTGATAATAATTACCCAATTTAACAATAAATACTTCTAGCTACACATCTCCGATGCTACGTAAACAAGACCCCAACTGACAGAACGTTTTCAACTCATAAATGGGTAAAATGTGGCACAAACTTCACTAAATGGGGTAAGTGGAAGGAATTTTTTCTTAATGGGGTAAATGGTGTCACAAATGGCAAATTAGGGGGTAAAAAATAGAATTCACTCTAATTGTTTACACAATTATTTTTGGTTCAAGGTGTTTATAAGTTATCCCTCCAGCTAAATATTGTTGTTTCTCCTTCAACGAGTGACTACCATATACTAGGTCTATCTCTTCTACGATTTGAAGGTGTGGTGGACTGTACATATATTTCCCACGCACTGGATAGATCAGTTCCCAAAGAATCTCAACATCCTATAAATACTTTTTGTGAACCTAATTTTACACCTAAAAAGGATATGTAGGTTGTATAGATACTATTGCATAGTTTTACCATTTCATTGCCTCTGAATGCCAGGAAACCCGGGGTTACGTTTCATGAGGTGTGGTGGTGGGATGATGTCGGACTTTGCCAGGAGGTGGGTTTTGGGGGACACAATGTACCCTCTTCATGGCAAAGCGGAGGCAAACCCTTTGCTCTGTTCCGGTTCGGCACCTTCCACTTGGCGGGGCTATTGTTGGTGGAGAGCAACATCATGTTTTCTTGTTTTCTTAGATGATTGATACATGTATTGAGTATTGACCCTGTGTGATCCACGATATAATTATTTGTAAGATAAAAATTTAGTAAGATAATAAAAGACCGCATGGATCCATAGATGCAGGGGTTGTGGCCTCCGTTCTGAAAAAAAAAAATGGAGCAATCTTGTGGAAGTGGTGGGTCTTGACGCAGCGGCCGGAAAGCCTTTTGTTTCATCGCCCACCACGCGGAATTCAGCATCAGTACTCTGCCGTCAATCGCTTCATGAGTATACTTGTATGGGATCTGGACATACTGTGCGATCAAAGGATCTAAGATTCTAGGCCACTGGATGTGAAACTTGTGGTACCGATTGGATTTTCGGAGTTGGTGGTTAGTTTTGCAAATAACACCATATTGTCCATTGTATTCTGATTCCATGCCCTACAGTCCGACCTCGTTCAGTACTCATATTGCCATAGAAAAATACTACCAGTCTGAGACAGAAGTACGGGAAGTACAGTACCTAAAAAGGCTATCTCGCGGCCATGCGGGTCAGGATGTGGATCTTCCTGCACAAGGAAGAGGATCCAGCTGAGAAAAGAGGATCTGGGCATAGAAACACGGGCCTTGGAGTCCCAATTCATTTCGCCTCCGTCAAGTATTCCGTCGGCGGCGTTCGATATTGGCTTGACGAGCTGTAGGCACCATCGTTCTCCTTTGCCACAAGAGAGAAGGGGCGAGGGAAGGATCATCGCCATCTCCCTCGATACACGTCGTCACCAGATGGAGACGGGCTGGATCTGGAGCCGCCGCCGTGGAGTTGGCTTATCCATTTTTTCTTAGATTAGATGCGGCTTCGCCGATTTGGGAACCAGGTTCAACTTCAACGTGATGGGAATGAATGGTACAGAACTAGAACTGCAATAAAGAGGATAACGGGGTCCTATTTGCAGAAGTGTCCCACCAACTCCAGAAAATCCGATCTGTACCATACGTTTCACATCCGCTGGTCCAAAATACAAGATCTTTCGATCGCACGGGATGCCCAGATCTCATACAAGTCGTGCCCATGATATACACGGGGATCACTCCAACCTCCATCCACCTGCGCTTTTTGTTTCCAAGGAATCGGAAGGATCAGTCCGGCAGCCTTCTTATCTAGATCGAAATCAGATCGACGCACGAGGTAGCAGCAAAAGGTCGATAAGCCACTGCTGCTATACCTAACTATTGTCCATTGTCCACAGAGCAAGAGGTCCCTTCGATCGGTTCATCATTGCCACAGCGCTGGCCAAAAGCTACTCCTAGATCATCAGCAACACAGTAACGGCGCTGGCAGCCACGATCGTCGAAGATTGTTCGTGGATCGCCGGCGATCGAGCAGCTGCATCGGATTCGGATCGGGCGGACCGGTCGTCCACTCGCGCCAACTGATCATGACAACGAAATACGTATCGATCATCAGATCAAGAAATGCACACGCGACCTCGCTGCAGTATGTGGATCGGCTAGCACTGTCAACACGGAGCAAGCACCTGACGTGTAACCAGTGGCTGATCTTGATCAAGAGTTCATGTAGATTTCCTCTTTTCTTTTTTCCTCTGCTGTTGGCGAGCTACATGGCTGGTTGGTACGCGTCCTGCAAGCTCTAGTAGTGGAGAATTTAGGTACAGAGAAACAGTGGCATTATCATACACATCTAGCTACTGTGTGCAAGTTGAGTGAAGCGCTTTTCGATGTATGAACGACCGTGTGCCTGCGTGTGGGGCATATGCCTTTCCAAATATACCCATGCATCGGCCTGCACCATAGCAGTATAAGTATAAGTATATATATATGTCGGCATATGTTGCGTACCACTCCCTCTGATTCAATAATTCTTGTCGTGGTTTTGAACGGAGAGAGTACTACCTCCGTTTCAAGGAATAAAGCGCACACGTATTTTAAGACGAACTTTGACCATAAAAATTGAGCAACAAAATCTTGATTATATTATATGTATATAGTCGAATCCCCTCTCTGGCAATCGCTCGCTCGAGCGCTCAGTTTCTGTCGGCGCGGCGCGCGACTTTTGTATCATGTAGTGTTTTAATTGCGTTCACACGTGTTCACACTAACAGCTTGTATTACTACTTTACAAGTTGCATGCAGCCAAGAGCGTTCACACTGCATGCATGCACATGCACAGAGCATCTCATGGATTTGCATTTAATGAGCCAACTTTTCAGCACTGTTTCATAAGTTGTTGCATGCATACACATAGCATCTCACTCTTTTTTTTCAGCACGAGGCAGACTTGCAATTCTCTTTTTATAATTCCCTTTTAGGTTTTTTTTTCGTACGGTAATTCATATTTAATGGGGTCCTTTTGCAATTCCCTTTTTCGGGCCAGTGGTTTTTAAGGGGGAAAATAACGGGTGGGAAGATCCACTTGCAACTCAAATGAACTACCACTTGCTACTCAAATTAAGTATTGTTTTAAGTTGTAAGCTAACAAAAGTTGCTAAAAAAATTCTTAATGAAAATTACTTTTTAGGGTTGCTAGGTATTTATATTTACCGTTGATAAATAACGGGGCACCGGGTTGATAACTTGTAAACCAAAAAAGAGTCGCTACATATTTTAAATTAAATTAATTTTTTAGGGTTGATATTTATTTATATTTACCATTGATAAATAGCGGGTCACCGGGTTGATAGCTTCTAAACTAAAAGAGAGTCGCTAAAATATTCTAAATGAAATACTTTTTAGGGTTATTATTTATTTATATTTATCGTTGATAAATAATGAGGCACCGGGTTGATACCTTGTAAAATAAAAAATGTTCGCTAAAATATTCTAAATGGAATACTTTTTAGGGTTGGTAGTTATTTATAATTATCATTGATAAATAATGGGGCACCGGGTTGATAAATTGTAAACTAAAAAGAGTCGCCAAAATATTCAAAATAAAATTAGATTTTTAGGGTTGGTAGTTATTTATATTTAATGTTCACAAATAACAGGACACCGGGTTGATAGCTTCTAAACTAAAAAAATATCGCTAAACTGTTTCAAATAAAATTAACTTTGGGGTTGATAATTTTATATATTTACCGTTGATCACTCAAGTACGGAGGGGTTGATTATTCAGATAGAGAGGGTTGATAACTTTTAGCCCGGAAAAAAGTTTCTCGAAACATATCAACATGGGTGCTAGTTTTGAAGATCTCGTCGAGACGGATTTATTGGTGAAAGCGAATCTTAATTTGGAGTTGTCGTTTGAAAGTTAAAACGTTTTGAATTTACAAATTTGGAAAAGATTCCGCTGACATCAGCATATTCGTCTATTTGTGCATGCATGCATGCAGAACTTTCCCTCAATAGCCTACACTAGGTTGATAATTTTATACATTCACCGTTGATCACTCAAGTACGGAGGGGTTGATTATTCAGATAGAGAGGGTTGATAACTTTTAGCCGGAAAAAAAGTTTCTCGAAACATATCAACATGGGTGCTAGTTTTGAAGATCTCGTCGAGACGGATTTATTGGTGAAAGCGAATCTTAATTTGGAGTTGTCGTTTGAAAGTTAAAACATTTTAAATTTTCAAATTTGGAAAAGATTCCGCTGACATCAGCAGATTCGTCTATTTGTGCATGCATGCGTAACTTTTTCTCAATAGACTGCACCGGGTTGATAATTTTATACATTCACCGTTGATCACTCAAGTACGGAGGGGTTGATTATTCAGATAAAGAGGGTTGATAACTTTTAGCCCGAAAAAAAGTTTCTCGAAACATATCAACATGGGTGCTAGTTTTGAAGATCTCGTCTAGACGGATTTATTGGTGAAAGCGAATCTTAATTTGGAGTTGTCGTTTGGAAGTTAAAACATTTTAAATTTACAAATTTGGAAAAGATTCCGCTAACATCAGCAGATTCGTCTATTTGTGCATGCATGCAGAACTTTCACTCAATAGGCTGCACCAGGTTGATAATTTTATACATTTACCGTTGATCAGTCAAGTACAGAGGGGTTGATTATTCAGATAGAGAGGGTTGATAACTTTTAGCCCGATTAAAAGTTTCTCGAAACATATCAACATGGGTGCTAGTTTTGAAGATCTCGTCGAGACGGATTTATTGGTGAAAACAGATCTTAAATCGGAGTTGTCGTTTGTGAGATAAAACATTTTGAATTTTTCAAATACGGATTTAGAGTTGCTAACATGGCTTTCTCTAATTGGGCTGGGGGAAACCGATCGCTCATTCTCTTCCTGGCGATCGAGCGCCAGCTAGGGCCGCCCGTATATAGTATCGTTGGATTCATATTGAAAAGCACTTTTTAATGATACTAATTTCATACAAATAATCTTTATCTATTTGAAGTAATTCTTGGTCAAACAAAAAGCTCGTAAAACGAGGACGCCTTATTACTTGAAACAGAGGTAGTAGTTTACAACACTAGTTTACATTACTACTACCTCCGTTTTAAGGAATAAGGCACCCTCGTTTTACGAGCTTTTTGTTTGACCAAGAATTACTTCAAATAGATAAAGATTGTTTGTATGAAATTAGTATCATTCAAAAGTATTTTTCAATACGAATCCAACGATACTATATACATATAATATAATCAAGATTTTGTTGCTCAATTTTTATGGTCAAAGTTCGTCTTGAAATACGCGTGCGCCTTATTCCTTGAAACGGAGGTAGTATTATACTATATGAGTAGCTAGCTTGCTTAGATATGCCAGTGTTTAGCCACTACTTGTTCTTTTCAAATTCCAACATGATTACCTTTTGCTTTGTCGCACTAAACCCGGCTCCTAGGATTCATCCATGTCAGCATTCATCGTTGCTTTGTCTAGGTAATGTACATACATAAAAGGCTAGAACGCTCTCAAGAACATCATCGGTTGTCAAATGATTATATTGTGTCTAGGTGCATGATTCCATTTCCAGAACCAATAATATGGTCAAATTAAGGCTAGCTTAGGAGTGCTACGATCCACCGGTCCCGCTATCATGTCGGAATGTCGCGTTATCACCGTTGCTTTACTTCAGCGGGTCAACGGGGGACTAAATATTACTAATCGAAACGGAATGTGAGCCGGCCAAAAGTGCACATAATACGCAGTAATATATAGCGACGTGATCAATGTTATATGTACTCTTTTTCGTGTGGTGATGTAGACGATGCAGCAACAAAAGGAAACTTTCTAGTCTTTTTCGTGTGTCTTCTGTCGTCCGTACCAACAATTTGCTGTTTACTAGTAGGGTAAAGTCTGTTTTAAACCTTGAGTTTGTAGGGGTGGTTGGGATCAAACCCTTAACTTTCAATCCCCGAAATTAGCACCCTGAACTCACGGATCCCGGCCATTCCCTGCCTGGCGCTCGTTTCCACCGGGATTTGTTGATGTGGCAACAACTAGGAGCCTGGGACTGCAGACTCTACAAATCTGGATAGGAAACCTGCAGTTAATTCCTCTCCATGGTCTTAGCAAGCAACGGCGAGCATTTGATCCAGCATACCACAGCACGGGCACACACGAGGATGTCCTGGCTGCACATATGTTGCCTCTGCAGCCCGAAGCCGACTTGCATTACGCGCTCATCTAGACCACGTACTTGCCACGGAAGATGACGAGAACGCCACGGTCCAAGACTGCAGACGTGCGCCGTCCCGGAGAGTCCTCCAGTGGTGTCCGGCCAAGCGTGCCGCGGGTCTACTTGGAAGTGACTCGATGGCAGAAGGCTGATCGATAGCAGCATTTGCCATCAAGGTCGTCGCTGACCAATGCGCCCGCCACCTCAACTCATGCGCGTGCGGCCTCAGCTCCTGCATCGGCATTGATAGTCAGTTGTACTTAAGCCATGCCTCGCCCGCATCTTCTCCCCCACTCCCACCGCTGCCACCACTACTCCCACACGCACGACCTCGCCCACGGCGAGGACGATGACGAGGAGGACCGACAACGAGATGGAGGATGTGGCTCCAGCCGCTGTGAAGCTGGAGGCGGTTCTCTCGAGCAAATACAGCGAGGATGCGGACACAGTCGCGGCTGGAGGACGTCGTCCAGCTCTCGCAAATGGTGGCGGAGCACGTAGCCTCCCTGCCGCCTCCACCATCGCTACCGCCGCACGCGCCACCACAGGCAGCGTGAGACGGCCATGAGGTTCCATCGCCTCCGCTGTACGCATCACCAGCGACACCACCACAATTCACGCAGCCGCTGCCGCATCGGCAATACGCATCTTGTCCGCGGACCGACCCAAATGGACAAAAACGAACCATTTAGGTCGCCGATTTGGGTCGACTCGCTGGAGATGCCGTTAGCTCTATAATGGCTCTCGAGGAGGCCTCGGCCTTCGAGAACCAGGATGCCGTCGCAAGAATGTGAAGCTGCATAGGATCGTCGGCTCATGGCTAGTATCTCCTAAATTCAGAACGTACTCTGGCCTGAACTCCAGTAGAGAAGAAAACATAAGAAGAAATTTTAACTAGCACGAGCATCAAAGTGCTAAGAGCATGCAG
Source organism: Lolium rigidum (assembly GCF_022539505.1). Classification (NCBI taxonomy): domain Eukaryota; kingdom Viridiplantae; phylum Streptophyta; class Magnoliopsida; order Poales; family Poaceae; genus Lolium; species Lolium rigidum. The sequence goes on along the minus strand of NC_061511.1, from coordinate 180,089,248 downwards.
CAGTTAAGCACCGAAGATAAGACATCATCGGCATATTCTACGAGCGCGGCCGCATGTCCTGGCCTTTTATCAGGATATGACACACGCGCCATAGATAGCAGCAACAGGAAATTAGACAACGAGTGCCAAAGTCAGCGATCCTACCGTTTGGGACCGACATAAATTCAACGTTAGACTGGGAATGGTAAGTTTAGGTGGTGATTTCCAGGATTAGGAGTTCAAGGTTTAATCTAGACATCCTCTATGAGTTTAAGGTTTATTTCAGACTTTACTCTTACTAGTAAAGGTGCTGCGGGCGTCTCAATGAAGGTATGCACGGTCATGCATGTAAGATATAATTCTAACTTAATGGTAAGGTTCTCAAGATTCAAACAAGATAAACATCAAACACGCATTGTAGGGTTGACAAAATTTAGATGAGTATTCTATACATAATATACTTCCAACAATCCATATTAAGTGTCGATAATTTAGCATAATGTTGTTCTAAATTAGCGGCACTTGATGTGGATCGGAGAGAGTACGTAATAGAGGTCTCACCCGGTTTTTTTTTGCATTAAGATGCACATAAATAAATTACTACAACGTATATACAAGGTTCACCAAGAGGTGTCAAAGAGTGGTTGGTTTCCTTGGTAGCTCCAAAAACTTTTGATTCTGGTATTGCTACAACAATGATGAGGATCCCAACAAGTTGATACAAGTATACAGCTTGGAAGAAATGTACTCAAACTTAGGTATTTTGAGTCAGGCCCTTTTGAGTCAACACAAGAGAAGCATAGCTTACTTAATTTGAATCATGCCAACAGAAGTATTTTTCTGTTGGTTAAGATAATTGCCATAATAATTTTGTATACTAATAATACATTAAAGAATGTAAAAGTGGGTTATTTTTGGCTTAAGGTGTTTATAATTTATCCCTACAGTTCAATATTGTTGTTTCTCCTTCAAGGAGTGACTGCCATATAGTAGGGCTATCTCTTTTACGATTTGAAGATGGTGGACTGTACATATATTTCCTGCACACTGATTAGCTTAGCCCCCAAACAACCACAACATCCTAGAAATAGTGAAACCTAATTGATACTTAAAATGGACATCTAGGTTGTATATATATATATATATCCTATTGCATGTTGTATTATTGCTCCACTGCCTGTAAATGCATGGGGAAACCCCAGGATCAGCGACTGTTTCGGACAGAAGCGGCATGGTGATATCACACTCCTTTCGGAAGGAGTTATCAGAATCCGTTTTTCATGAGGCGTGGCTCCGGAGAGATGTTGGACTTCGTCAGTGTTAGAGTTGTAAATTGATACGGTTTGTGTATTAGGTCCGATCTGGTACACCGAACCGGATATATCCTTGTATGCCCTGATAAGGGCCTCTTCTAATTCTAACATGCAAAAAAAGCCTGAGATAGGCCATCGCTTTCCGCAAAGGTTCATATGGTATCAGAACTAAGAGGTCTTGAGTTCAAGATCCTGTTCACGCAGTATTAAAAATAAAAGAAGAAGATTTTGCGGCTTGTGCACCGAACGCACGTTAAAACTAAAATAGCCTAGATGTGAAGGGGGCGTTGAATATAAATACACTATCCAGTATATTTTCATTAATTTGGACTTTTAGTTTAATTGGCTAGTGCATCAATCTTTCAGTTCAGCACCTAGGTTTTGGAGGACGCTAGGATGATGTCGGACTTTGTCAGGTCCTATGTTTGGGAGGGCGCAATGTACCTTCTACATGGTTGGCTAGAGCAAGGGATATTATCAAATCATACATCGTACAACTATCAGATAGAAACTGTCGTATGTACATAAATTTCGTTTGACCACATATGTAGATCTGCATAACCGTACAAATATAGATCAAACAACTTAGATATTTTTGCTCTATGTAAACATAATGTTAGGAATTCATGGTACATAAATGAAAGATTGCTGGTGGATCTTGTTTTCTCTATCTTGTACTCTATAGGCAAAGTTTGACCAAACTTTTCAAAAAAAATATCAATAAATATTGTATTTTCTATATATCATATGAAAATATATTTCATGATGTATCTAATGATATTGATTTTGTATTTTGCATGTTAATGACTTTTTGCTAAAACTTGGTCAAACTTTAGATGGTTTGAATTTAAAAATAATAATATAAGTCTTATTCATTGAAATGAAGGTAGTAGTCTCGTTCTTAGTTTGGACCACTCCTAGCAACTCCCTAGATTAAGGATTGTAAGGCGGGAGAGATTTTCTAAATTGTAAGAATTATAAAAAAGTTCACTCATTTATTGTCCTCTCTCCTTGGATGCATGTTCTTTTCTTTTTTTCTCCCTCTTCTCTTGGTCCCAGCGAATTGGCTCGCTGGCTTTAGGGCATCTCTAGCGGTCCGACGCATTTTGGAAACGATTAATTTGTGTCAGTTTTTGGTCGGGCCACGGACACGAAGATGGCTTTTTTCAACTTGTTTGTAGGCGTCTGCCCCTGCTCCCTGCCTGAGCAATTAATGCATTTTCTTTACCTCAAATGGCGGGCTAGTATGGGCCACACACTAATTAGGAAGGAGAGAGGGGGAGATGTCTTTTGAGTGGCTAGCACATGTGCCATGCATTAATTTGGGAGAACAGAGAAGGGCCATGCAGGCCATAGGGATGCGAGGACCGTGTCCTCCTAGACGAAAATGTGACCCATATTTGATCTAGAAATGCGTCTGCGCGGACAGGCCGATCACTATGTGTCCGAACGTTGGGTTGGGGGAGACCTTTTTTATCCGCACAGACGCAAACACGTGCTTTTGGTCTGTTTGTTTGCGTTAGGTCGTTGGAGATACTCTTATCCTTAAGAGCATCCTCGTTGCATCCCCGAAAGGCCCCCGAAATGGGATTTGGAAGCTCCGGTACCCTCCAAGCCATGTAGGCAGCGCAAGCAAGATTGTCAGGCACTACCATGCCGACCCGGATACATAGGAATCCGACAGGGCCACGCCGACAACAGTCCCCATGTTGAATTGGCTGTTTGGGTCTCTCTCGACAACAAGCTACCCCTGCCCCCGCCGTCTTCCTCCCCCCTCGACCATTTAGTAGGCCATAGCCTCAGCTTCCTCGTCTCCTCCCGACCACCAGTGTTGCTGCCAAATCGCCTCTGTCGCCTCCTACGATTCGACACGTCGGAAGTGAGCGTCTTGTACGGTTCAGCAGTCCATAGCCTCGGCTTCCCCCGTCTCCTCCATACAACTAGTAGGTATAAGCTTATACGCATAAGTTAACTAGTAGTGCACCCTACTAATCCATACCCACTAGTAATATTAGTAACATAGAAGAAAGCGGTGCGCTACTAGTAAGGGCTAACTAGTAGCGTACAAAAATTGGATATGCTACCAGTATAGACATATTGGTAGCACGTCAAAGTTTGGAGTGCTACTAGTAAGGACATATTGGTAGGGTGCCAAAGCTTGGTACGCTACTACTAATCGTAGAGAAAAACGAGAGGCCCCGTGCATTTTGGTTGCACCACACGTTTCCCTCCTGCCTTATCCTCTCCCTCACCCACCAACCTCACCCCCACCTCGTCCTCTCCATCCACATCTCTCCGACAGCACCGCCCGTGCCCATCCTCGCCCAACAATAGCCGCCGCATCTTACTGGCTCCCACTCGCGTGCGCCCTCTTCCGGGTGGAAGCAAGCGGATTTGCGGAGGCATCATGGTCGTGGATGTGACATCCCAAAACCGGTGCCATGAGGATTCCAGCGATCCCGCAAAAATCCGCACGATATTGATTCTGAGACGCCCTCCCACGAAGTGCGCGAAGAATAACACACGTGTTGCAAGAGGATTTGCCACGAGCAGAAACGTTACAACAAGTTTACAATAGATCCCACAAGAAACATATATTACAACAATGACTTCAACGAGTCAAGAATACAAATATACAATACAAAGATCCAAGTCACAAATAAATAAACAAAGCATCCGAGTACGGACAAGATACAAATTGGACTAAGAGTCCTGAAGATAACCAGTGGCGTCCATGACTCTGTCCAGGCCAAGCCGAAAGGGTAACCTTGCTAACGTCTTCATCTCATACCTGTCAAAAGTCAGGCCAAGGGTTGCCGATAAAAGGGGGAGAAGACAAAAGAGGAAGAAAGCGGAGCGTAAGTACCATGGCACGTACCAAGCGAGACTAGAACGGCTATGCTCGCCGGTGGGCTATTATTGCCCGGCTATATGGTGGGTTTAGCGGCAGCAAAACTAAAACCAATAAAGACACGCTAAAATGTCTAATCAGTGAAGATAAGAGAGCGCATAAGGTAACGGCTAAATACTGCACAAACACATAATCCAGCCGATTACACATATTCCCTTCAACAAAGCGAAGAAGCAATGTAAAAGGCACTCAACGGTTGACAATTTTATTATATATTGGTTGTAGTAATGATAGATTACTACGCAAGTTATTAGCAAATTAATAACAACAAGTATAAGGTGTAATTTGTTCTATGATCAAGCCATACAATTTCAAGTCGTCCATAACCGCAGACACGGCTTATCGATAAGATGTACACTATGTAGGGGTTTCCAAAATGTAACCATACGCACGCTCAACCCTGCTGGATCAAAACAGAGTCTAACGACAAGACCGGTTCCAGTTCTACAAGAATGTTTAAGGTGAGCCACCCACTAAGCTACCCGTGATGAAGTTCGGCCGTACTCCGATACAGACCCAGAGGTTTGTGCGAACGGCTAAGCTAAGTGTGAACAGCATGCTGTCGCTTATCGTTCCACGAGATGAATACAATACATAATATAAACACCCGAAGGCAACATGAAATAAATCGTACAGATCGTGCATATGGGCAAATAAAATCAAGGCTGTGGCTCCCAATAAACAGACTCGAGGAAAGGTAGTGGATGAAGGGGGTTCCATTCCCCCACGTATGGGTAGAGCGCTCAATCTCGGAACAGATAAAAGAACTCGGGTCCTAGGGGACACAAATGGTTGACAAAGGTGTCGTCACCAATGCCTCTGCATTAAGTTATTCCCACATCAAATTTTAGTTGCAACAATTATCATAATTAACTTCACCAACATTAACCATATATGAAACATGTATCAACCCCAACATATCCCGATAACATATCGAGATAACAACAAAACGTAAACTCGCGCTACGACTCGTAGGCTCAAACAACAAACAATGACTATAGGTACGGAATGATATATAGGTTATATATCATTAGGGTAAACAAGTGGAATAGGACATGTGACTCGATAAAGAATCTCAACATAAGGATAGCAATAGAGATAGAGAGCAAAATGTAAAGGGATTTCTATTTTCGTGCCCCCAGGTCCTTAGTTGTACTCAGTTTTCCCCAGCCCCTTAGTTGTTCCTCAGTTTTTCCCTCCTCTAGTTTGAAACACTCGCAAGTGCTGGAATGGCCGGTAGCCGTCAGGTCAGAGGCCTTGACCGTTAGTCTGACCGGGTGGGGCTGCACAGGGGCAGCTCCTCCCTGACCGTCTCGTGCTGACGGGTAGGGTCAGGAGACACGTCGGAGTAGCTATCCATCTATCGCTGACGTGTGGGCCGTTTTATTTCATGATTTTATAGGCGGTGCTGCCAATGACAAATGGGGCCGCTCTATAGGGCTGCCGCAGCCAATGACCAGTGGGGTCGTCTATTTTTCAGGAAAAGACATATGTTGCCTCTTTGTGGGGCTGCCTCAGCCAATGACCAGTGGGGTCGTCAGTTTATTTTTAGAAAATCATATATTGCTGCTCTGTGGGGCCTCCGCAACCAATCACCAGTGGGGTCGTCTATTTTTCAGGAAAATACATATATTGCCGCTCTGTGGGGCTGCCGCAGCCAATGACCACTGGGGTCGTCTATTTATTTACAGAAAAACATATATTGCCGCTCTGTGGGGCCTCCGCAGCAAATGACCAGTGGGGTCGTCTATTTTTCAGGAAAAGACATATATTTCCGCTCTGTGGGGCTGCCGCAGCCAATGACCAGTGGGGTCGTCTATTTATTTATAGAAAATTATATATTGCCGCTCTGTGGGGCCTCCGCAGCAAATGACCAGTGGGGTCATCTATTTTTTAGGAAAAGACATATATTGCCGCTCTGTGGGGCTGCCGCTGCCAATGACCAGTGGGGTCGTCTATTTTCTTTTAAGCTAGACCCATCAGGTGACTATTTTCGCAGCTTAATCTAAAGTGAATTTTATGCTAAACATGCTGGAACCTAGTGTTGTGTATCTCATTAGTCACCGGAGAACCGTTGGCAGCTCGTTCCCCACCCTCGAACGAAGCAGCCATCGCCGGTGCCTCGTCGCACCGCCGGCTCTGTCCCCCAGCGGCATCGGATAGACTGCGGCGGTGTACGTCAACCACGGCTCCAGCACTTGTTTCATCCGCACGCATTGTACCCACCGCAGGAAAGTCCGCCGCAAGCAGATCCACCGCCCAGGACAACCGGGATATGTTCTACCGCTTGATAAGACCTCCGCTTCTGCCTCCACCGCCCCCTAATCGATTCGGTTCCCGTAATTTATTGGAGTTTGCAGGTGCGAAATAGTCGTCAATGTCTGGTCGTAGCGGGTACACCGGCGAGGGTGGGGATTCGATCATGTCGTGGCCACGTTCTACTTCTCCTACCTCGTCGGAAGTGCAGGTATCTAGCTTCTGCTCTCTGTACTACCATTTAATTTGAAGAGCCGCCATGGCCTCGTTGGAGTGATTTCAATTGTTCTTTTTTCCATTATTGTTACGATTAGCCAGGCAAGCCGATGATCCATGGTACATTGCATACCAAGATGAATCAACCCAGTGGTGTAGCCAGAGGATGGATTTGGAGGAGAAGGTAGGCAATTTAGGTGATGAATTGGCCCGTAAAAACCTGATGATATTCGAGCTGAAGCGTACTGTGGAGGAAGAAAAGAAGAATTCAAAGATTTTTCGCAAGGAGAAGTTGAGAGTTGAGACAGATCTTGCCGTATTTGATCAAGTGGTAGAAAATCTAGAACATGAACTTCAAGTGATGGGAGAGGAGGAAAGTAGATTCATCTGGGCAGTTTTATTAGTTGTCATCCCTGTACTAGCAGTTATGTGGTTGTGGTAGACGATTTAGATATTATAGAATTTTTATTCAGTAGATGGCTCTAACCACTGTATTTTGTTGTGGCTCTAACCACTGTATTTTGGCGTACAATTTCCTAGTTGTGCTAAGTAATGCGCGCGATGATTTTAGCATGTACCAGCCTCTCGGATCAAATACATATCAAGTTGGGATAGAATTCAAATCATACATATGGATGTACATGCACACATCAAGAACGTGGAGAAGTTTTTTTTGAGACGGAGGTAGTAGTTCGAACAATTTTACCCCAATTGAAATTGAAAAATAAAAATTTATCATAATTTATCCCAATTTGCGTCGTCGAACACGGCCTCGCAGCGATGGGCAAGAATGGCCGGGATGACGGGCGGCTGAGGGGTGGTCATCTGCGCCATCCGCCGTCGAAGCGATGCTGTAGGCGATGGCTTCAATGTTCGTGGCATCGATGACCACTGTCGGCACCGCCGCTGTCTTGGTGTACTTCATCAGCGATGGATCTGCGGAGGGCTGGATCGGAGGCTTCGCAGCGCGGTTGTAGACGATGGCTTCAATCGCCTTGGCATCGATTCGCACTCTCGGCACCGGAAGTGAGACATCAACAGGCTCCATCATTGAAGGCTGGATCTGCGCCGTCGAAGCGATGTTGTAGGTGATGGCTTCAATGTTCATGGCATCGATGACCACTGTCGGAACGGCCGCCGTCTTGGTGTCCTTCATCAGCAACAGATCTGAGGAGAGCAACGGAAGTGAGACATCAACATGATCCGACATTGAAGGCTGGATCTACGCCGTCGAAGCGATGTTGTAGGCGATGGCTTCAATGATCTTGCGATCAATGACCACTGTCGGCACGGCCGCCGTCTTGGTGTTCTTCATCATCAACAGATCTGAGAAGAGAAACGAAAGTGAGACAGAGAGACATTTCAACTATTTCTGAGGGTTAGATCCTCACCGGCACTCTTAGATCCACGCCGCCGCACGGTTAGATCCGCGCCACCGCACGACGCCGCATGCACGGTTAGATCCGCGCCGCCGCGACCGCCGGAGTAAGAGAGGAAATAGGAGAGAGGAAGATGCGACTGGAATATGCGATTGCCAGGGTTGGTAGGTATGTGCTCTGCTCTTCTCTCTGTATGCGTCCATCATGGTAGAGAGAGATATACAGGCCATCCGATCATAAAAGATCGAACGGTGCAAGCGTTCGTTGAGCTTTCAACTAACCAAGATCCGTGTGACATACATCTCGACCAATCAGAGATCAGCCAGTGAGTACAAGTGAGGAAAACTGAGTAGAACTAAGAGGGGGAAAAGTGAGGAAATGTTTACCGGAAGGGAAAAACTGAGTAGGACTGAGTAAAACAAGTGGGCCGGAGGGGGGAAACTGAGTAACACTAAGTAAAACAAGGGCACCTAAATAATAAATGGACTAAGGGAAATTGAAGCTTTTGGCATAAAAATTGTAAAATTGTGTTATTTAAACATTATAGTACATTTTGGCCGATGTGATATTGTTTGCAATTCAAAGATACACAAGTGTGACGAATTTGGACTCATTTGGACGAAGTTTGTAAGCATAGTGGGTATTTGGGAGGTGTGTTGAGTAGAAAGTCCTGCATCTTCATAGCTAGTAGCTCATGGACTAGGAAGTGGTTTTGAAGCTTTTGGCATAAAAACTTCATATCTCTATATTTCCTTTTCCATTATTATTTCTCTAGGTTGTAGGTAACATAACAAGACTCCATGGGAAGGTTCCACCATGTTTTGAATTATTTTGAATTAAACCATAAAACCCTAAAACCATAAACCCTAGAGAAAATGATAAATGTGGCTTAACACATATATTCAAGGGATCCCTACATTCAAATTGTTGAATACTAAGGGAACCCCAATACAAATTGTTCATACAAATTCAAATTGTTCAATACAAAGGGATCCCCAATACAAAGGGATCATACAAATTCAAATTGTTCAATACAAAGGGATCCCCAATACAAAGGGATCATACAAATTCAAATTGTTCATACAAATTAAAATTAGTTGTTCAGAATAAAATCTTTCTCTTGCTCCCGGTGTGTCTCGCTGGGGCCACCACCTTACTCTCGGGTAACCCTACCAGGGATATTACCGGTGTCTACCTTCCTTTTGCCCTCTTTCTTGTTCTTCTTCTTCGCGAAGCTTGTACTTTTTCTTCTGCAATCTGCTCTTCGAAGTTAGCACTCGACTCGGGCGCTAGTAAATTCAAGGCAATCTCTCTCATACTTTTCCCTCTCCTCTAGACTCATCGGTTCAAGCAGCTCTCGATCCATCGGTTCAATTTCCTCATGTTGAATTGCTCCTTCAATCTCCTCATGCTGAATTGCTGCTTCAATCTCCTCATGCTGAATTGCTGCTTCAATCTCCTCATGCTTTGAATTGCTCGCTTCAATCTCCTCATGCCGAATTGCTGTCTTCAATCGCTCATGCTGAATTGCTCGCTTCAATCTCCTCATGTTGAATCGCTGCTTCATTCTCCTCTCGCATTTGCTTCGCTCCCGCTCGATCTTCCATTCCATGAGCTGGGTCAACACCATTTTTACAAAGCCTAGCAATGTGTCCAGGGATTCCACAACATTTGCACTTACGTCTTCGAATCGGTGCACCGCCCTCTGCACTAGCTATGATCCTATTCTTCCTCGGCCTACCTGCCAGTCTAGTCAAAACTGGAGAGTACAGTTTGAAGCCTGGATCGACTGTCATCTATTGGCATTTTCCCAACAAGGTAGGAACATTCATAGAATATGCAGCCCTAAATTTGGCAACAGAGAAATAATCTGACACATACTGATCAACTTCACCTTCTTCACCCCCTATAACACTCATGAAAAACAATGCGTGTATGCAGGGTATCCCACGGATCTACCATCCCCTACAATGGCATTTCCTATCAACCAAACTCACTGGATACCTCAACTGCATGTTTTTACTGTCAGTGTAGATTACCTCAGCCTCCATTCCTTTTCTGACGCATTGCATCTTCAATTTTTTTGCCCTGTCATGCAAAGACTTAATAAAAGATGGGAGCATGAGATGGCCAGCATATTGTGTGGATGCAATTCTTTGACGCAGATCAATCTTTATCATGATCATCTGCCTAATCTTGTCAAATATTTGCCACAACATAAGCCCTTTCAATGACTTGACCTTTGAATTGAAACTCTCCGCAAGGTTACTTGTTACATAGTCTACCTTGCAAATTTCATTGAATTGGCTTATTGACCACACCCTACCATGATGTTCATCCAAGTACTCCTTCACCCCAGGTTTTTGTTTATACAACACATTCAAATGAAACAGATGCTTCCTAGAGCTGCATGTGTATGAAGCTGGCCATAGGTTGTCAGTAAAAACTTTACCCTTGAATTTCTTTGTAAAATTCTGTACCAAGTGTCGCATACATTCCCTATGCTCCACTCCAGGGAATACTGCTTCTACCGCACTCTCCAAACCTTTGCAAGCGTCTGTGTGGATAACAAGTCATGTTGGATGACCTATAAGGTCGCGCAAATTCTGTAGAAACCAAGTCCAACTTTCCTCTGACTCAACCTCCAAAACTCCATAAGCAACAGGGAACATCCAACTGTGTCCATCAAATGCAGTAGCCGCAACTAGCTATCCTTTAAACCTGCCATGAAGAGTTGTTGCATCCACGGCCAAATAAGGCCTGCAACCGTCCAGAAAGCCGTTCCAGCAAGCTTTGAAACAAACAAAAACCCTTCTAAAACATTCCTTGTGCATTACCTTCCCGCTTTTCAATTTGTAGATAACGGTATGCTTGTCTATCGCTACAACACTGCCTGGACTAGCCATCTCCACTTCAGCTTTGAAAGTGTAAAGAAACTGAAAGCTTTCATTCCATGGACCATTGATCTTGTCAAGAGCCATTTCCTTTGCATAGAACATCCTCATGTAAGGTACTTTTATTTGAAACTTCTCAAAAATCTTTTTCTGGAGTGCTGTTGGACCAAGTGAAGGAGTTTCTCTCAGCCAATCTTGGATTCTATCTACCAACCACCTAGTCTTCGCTAGCTTTGTTTTCACCTATGGCTCTCCCCCTCGAGGTGGACACCTATGGACCTCCTCATTCTTCTTTATATGAAACATAATGATAAGGGATGTCAGTAACAGTTAACAAATTTTACACCGTGATCTAAAATACACAACTAGTTGGCGTAGTACCTGAATCAAGCTGCTTCTGCGCATTGTGGATGCATGCAGCCTCCACCTACACCTCTTGTATGGGCATTTAACTGTGAACCTACCTGGCTCACTTTTAATAACCTCATAATTATTCTTAGAGAGAAGTCAATATGTAGTAATTGCATTACGGCAGTCCATCATCTTTTGAAATACGGTGCCTGCTGCAAGCTGAGGATCATCCCTATTCCACTCAATTGATGGCAAGTCATCACCTTCGTAATCAGCTAAAACGAGGCTGTCATTGTTCTCATTCCTCTCTTCATCATCAGTGTCATCAAATCTGGCACCAAAAGCAATATCTTCCATGTATTGATCTTCCATTGCCTGCTTACGGCATCGATCTACCAATTCAGGAAACATCAACTCATCCTCATCATCTTCAGGAGACTGATCCCCAATCTCTGCATCATCCTCCACATCGACCACAGGAACGATCTGGCTACCACTAGCACTGGGGACAGATGGTGCTGATGTGGACCTACAAGGAGGGCGGCGGCGCACACTATTAGCGAAGCGAGCAGCGAGAGAGACATGATGCCCGACCACCCGATGATGCCCTAGCACCGCGATGATGCCTGGCCCCTGTCCACATGGATATGAATTTTACCGAACCGGCAAGAAGCATTCAAAGCAAAAAAGAATTCCCAGATCGTCGTCGGAAATTAGTGGAACAAATCTTCGCTCCGTGCTGTTGAAATATTCGAAATGAACTGCATCGAGAGAGCTCCAGGTGTACTTATCGTAGATGTTAGCTTTGAAATCCCTCAACGAGATGGTGGTTTCAACCACCGCAGGGAAGTAAAACCCATTCTTATGGCGTTTAGAATCACGGGTAAAGCTAGAATCCAGCCTAACCACTAGCCGAAAACCAGCGCTGGATCCATCCTATTCGAAAAGCAACGCAGTTAGTTGAGCAACAACGATTGGCGCTCAAAAACTGTCTACTGTTAATTCACATAGGCAGACGATGCTTATCCAGATGGAATCCATGCGTTAGATCCCTCTGATTCCCAATCTTCTCCGCGGCTGACGGGAAGAGGAGGCACACCAGACGGAAATACAAACTCTACCTCGACAGGGGTGATACGCGTACAGCACGCGTCCGTTGGGAACCCCAAGAGGAAGGTGTGATGCGTACAGCGGCAAGTTTTCCCTCAGTAAGAAACCAAGGTTTATCGAACCAGTAGGAGCCAAGAAGCACGTTGAAGGTTGATGGCGACGGAGTGTAGTGCGGCGCAACACCAGGGATTCCGGCGCCAACGTAGAACCTGCACAACACAACCAAATTACTTTGCCCCAACGTGACAGTGAGGTTGTCAATCTCACCGGCTTGTGATGTCTACGCCCCCTCCTTTTCCTGTAGACAGTGTTGGGCCTCCAAGAGCAGAGGTTTGTAGAATAGCAGCAAGTTTTCCCTTAAGTGGATCACCCAAGGTTTATCGAACTCAGGGAGGAAGAGGTCAAAGATATCCCTCTCATGCAACCCGGCAACCACAAAGCAAGAAGTCTCTTGTGTCCCCAACACACCTAATAGGTGCACTAGTTCGGCGAAGAGATAGTGAAATACAGGTGGTATGAATAAGTATGAGCAGTAGCAACGGTGCCAAAAAATAGCTTGCTGGCGTGTAGTTGATGGTGGTAGTATTGCAGCAGTAGTAACGCAGTAAAACAGTAAACAAGCAGCGATAGCAGTATTTAGGAACAAGGCCTAGGGATTACACTTTCACTAGTGGACACTCTCAACATTGATCGCATAATAAATAACTCCTTCTCATATGTGCTACATACACTCTTTTGTTGGATGATGAACACATTGCGTAGGATTACACGAACCCTCAATGCCGGAGTTAACAAGCTCCACAATAATGTTCATATTTAAATAACCTTAGAGCATAATAGATCATTGCAAAATAAACCAAGAACTAACATAGTGCACACACTCGTCCACATTACACTATGAAGGAGGAATAGATCACATCAATACTATCATAATGATAATTAACTCCACAATCTACAAGAGATCATGATCATAGCCTACGACAAGAACCACATGGTGCACACACTAGTCACCTTTACACCATGCAGGAGGAATAGACTACTTTAATAACATCACATGAGTAGCACACAACTAGTAGCGATACAAAGCTCATCATATGGATCTCAATCATGTAAAGCAGCTCATGAGATCATTGTATTGAAGTACATAGGAGAGAGATTAACCACATAGCTACCGGTACAGCCCCGAGCCTCGATGGAGAACTACTCCTCCTCATGGGAGCGAGCAGCGGTGATGAAGATGGCGGTGGATATGGCAGCGGTGTCGATGGAGAAGCCTTCCGGGGGCACTTCCCCGTCCCGGCGGCGTGCCGGAACAGAGACTCCTGTCCCCCAGATCTTGGCTTCGCGATGGCGGCGGCTCTGGAAGGTTTCTCGTACCGTGGCTTTTTTTTCTCGAGGTTTTAGGTCAGGGACCTTTATATAGGCGAAGAGGCGGCGTCAGAAGGTCGAAGGGGCGACGACACCATAGGGCCGCGCGGCCAGGGGGTGGGCCGCGCCACCCTATCATCTGGGGGCCCTGTGGCCCCCTCCGGCCTCTCTCGTGTGTTCTGGATGCTTCGGGGATTCTAAGATCTTCGGCGTTGATTTTGTCCGATTCCGAGAATATTTCTTTACTAGGATTTACGAAACCAAAAACAGCAGAAAACAGGAACTGGCACTTCGGCATCTTGTTAATAGGTTAGTTCCAGAAAATGCCCGAATATGACATAAAGTGTGCATAAAACATGTAGATAACATCAATAATGTGGCATGGAACATAAGAAATTATCGATACGTCGGAGACGTATCGGCTTGCTCGTAACAAAGGATTAGATGTATAGTGTGGATGATGATGTTTGCGAGAAAACGGTAGAACGAGTATTGCAGTAGATTGTATTCGATGTAAAGAATGGACCGGGGTCCACAGTTCACTAGTGGTGTCTCTCCCATAAGATAAATAGCATGTTGGGTGAACAAATTATAGTTGGGCAATTGACAAATAAAGAGGGCATGACCATGCACATACATGTTATGATAAGTAGTGTGAGATTTAATTGGGCATTACGACAAAGTACATAGACCGCTATCCGACATGCATCTATGCCTAAAAAGTCCACCTTCGAAGTTATCATCCGAACCCCCTCCGAGTATTAAGTTGCAAACAACGAGACAATTGCATTAAGTATGGTGCGTAATGTAATCAACAAATACATCCTTAGACATAGCATTGATGTTTTATCCCAAGTGGCAACGAGCACATCCACAACCTTAGGGGTTCGTTGTCACTCCCAGATTTAATGGAGACATGAACCCACTATCGAGCATAAATACTCCCACTTGGAGTTACAAGTATCAACTTGGCCAGAGCCTCTACTAGCAACGGAGAGCATGCAAGATCATAAATAACACATAGATGATAGATTGATAATCAACATAACATAGCATTCACTATTCATCGGATCCCAACAAACGCAACATGTAGCATTACAGATAGATGATCTTGATCATGTTAGGCAGCTCACAAGATCCAACAATGATAGCACAATTAGGAGAAGATGACCATCTAGCTATCGCTATGGACCCACAGATCCGGGGGTGAACTACTCACACATCACTCCCGGATGCGACCATGGCGGTGAAGAGTCCTCCGGGAGATGATTCCCCTCTCCGGCGAGGGTGCGGGAGGCGATCTCTGAATCCCCGAGATGGGATTGGCGGCGGCGGCGTCTGCCGGAAGGTTTTCCGTATCGTGGCTCTCGGTACTGGAACTATTATCGATGAAAGCTTCTTATAGGCGAAGAGGTAGGTTTAGGGGCGACGCGAGGGGCCCACACGCTAGGCCGGCGCGGCCAGGGCCTGGGCCGCGCCGCCCTAGTGTGTGGCCGCCTCGTCGCCCCACTTCGTATCTCCCCCGGTGTTCTGGAAGCTTCGTGGAAAAATAAGATCCTGGGCGTTGATTTCGTCCAATTCCGAGAATATTTCCTTACTAGGATTTCTGAAACCAAAAACAGCAGAAAACAGCAACTGGCTCTTCGGCATCTTGTTAATAGGTTAGTGCCGGAAAATGCATAAATATGACATAAAGTATGTATAAAACATGTGAGTATCATCATAAAAGTAGCATGGAACATAAGAAATTATCGATACGTTGGAGACGTATCAGCATCCCCAAGCTTAGTTCCTACTCGTCCCGAGTAGGTAAACGATAACAAAGATAATTTCTGAAGTGACATGCCATCATAATCTTGATCAATACTATTGTAAGCACATGTAATGAATGAAGCGATTCGAAGCAATGTAAAGACAATGAGTAAACAACTGAATCATATAGCAAAGACTTTTCATGAATAGTACTTTCAAGACAAGCATCAATAAGTCTTGCATAAGAGTTAACTCATAAAGCAATAAATTCATAGTAAAGGTGTTGAAGAAACACAAAGGAAGATTAAGTTTCAGCGGTTGCTTTCAACTTGTAACATGTATATCTCATGGATATTGTCAACATAAAGTAATATAATAAGTGCAATATGCAAGTATGTAGGAATCAATACACACTTAACACAAGTGTTTGCTTCTTGAGATGGAGAGAAGTGGGTAAACTGACTCAACATAAAAGTAGAAGAAAGGCCCTTCGCAGAGGGAAGCATCGATTGCTATATTTGTGCTAGAGCTTTTATTTTGAAAACAAGAAACAATTTTGTCAACGGTAGTAATAAAGCATATGTATCATGTAAATTATATCCTACAAGTTGCAAGCCTCATGCATAGTATACCAATAGTGCCCGCACCTTGTCCTAATTAGCTCGGATTACCAGGATTATCACCGCAATACATATGTTTTAACCAAGTATCACAAAGGGGTACCTCTATGCCGCCTGTACAAAGGTCTAAGGAGAAAGCTCGCATTGGATTTCTCGGTTTTGATTATTCTCAACTTAGACATCCATACCGGGACAACATAGACAACATATAATGGACTCCTCTTTAATGCTTAAGCATTCAACAACTAATAATTTTCTCATAAGAGATTGAGGATTGTTGTCCAAAACTGAAACTTCCACCATGGATCATGGCTTTAGTTAGCGGCCCAATGTTCTTCTCCAACAATATGCATGCTCAAACCATTCAACTCATGGTAAATCGCCCTTACTTCAGACAAGACGGACATGCATAGCAACTCACATGATATTCAACAAAGTTAGTTGATGGCGTCCCCAAGAACATGGTTATCGCACAACAAGCAACTTAATAAGAGATAAGATGCATAAGTACATATTCAATACCACAATAGTTTTTAGGCTATTTATCCCATGAGCTATATATTGCAAAGATAAATAAAAGAAATTTAAAGGTAGCACTCAAGCAATTTACTTTGGAATGGCGGAGAAATACCATGTAGTAGGTAGGTATGGTGGACACAAATGGCATAGTGTTTGGCTCAAGGATTTGGATGCACGAGAAGTATTCCCTCTCAATACAAGGCTTAGGCTAGCAAGGTTATTTGAAACAAACACAAGTATGAACCAGTACAGCAAAACTCACATAAAAGACATATTGCAAGCATTATAAGACTCTATACCGTCTTCCTTGTTGTTCGACCCTTACTAGAAAATATCTAGACTTTAGAGAGACAAATCATGCAAACCAAATTTCAACAAGCTCAATGTATTTCTTCACTAATAGGTGCAAAGTATATGATGCAAGAGCTTAAGCATGAGCACAACAATTGCCAAGTATCACATTATTCAAGATATTATACCAATTACCACATGTAGCATTTCCCGTTTCCAACCATATAACAATTTAACGAAGCAGTTCAGCCTTCACCATGAACATTATGAGTAAAGCCTAAGGACATATTTGTCCATATGCAACAGCGGAGCGTGTCTCTCTCCCACACAATGAATGCTAGGATCCAACTGTATTCAAACAAAACAAAAACAAAAACAAACAGACGCTCCAAGCAAAGTACATAAGATGTGATGGAATAAAAATATAGTTTCACTAGAGGAACCTCGATAATGTTGTCGATGAAGAAGGGGATGCCTTGGGCATCCCCAAGCTTAGATGCTTGAGTCTTCTTGAAATATGCAGGGATGAACCACCGGGGCATCCCCAAGCTTAGAGCTTTCACTCTCCTTGATCATATTGTATCATCCTCCTCTCTTGATCCTTGAAAACTTCCACCACACCAAACTCAAAACAACTCATTAGAGGGTTAGTAAATAATCAAAATTCACATGTTCAGAGGTGACATAATCATTCTTAACACTTCTGGACATTGCACAACGCTACTGAAAGTTAATGGAATAAAGAAATCCATCAAGCATAGCAAAACAGGCAATGTGAAATAAAAGACAGAATCTGTCAAAACAGAACAGTCCGTAAAGACTAATTTCTAAGAGGCACCAGACTTGCTCAAATGAAAATGCCCAAATTGAATGAAAGTTGCATACATATCTGAGGATCACTCACGTAAATTGGCAGAATTTTCTGAGTTAACTACAGAGAATTCAACCCAGATTCGTGACAGCAAGAAATCTGTTTCTGCGCAGTAATCCAAATCTAGTATGAACCTTACTATCAAAGACTTTACTTGGCACAACAATGCAACAAAACTAAGATAAGGAGAGGTTGATACAGTAGTAACAACTTACAAGACTCGAATATAAAACAAAAGTTCTGTAGTAAAATCATGGGTTGTCTCCCATAAGCGCTTTTCTTTAACGCCTTTAAGCTAGGCGCAGAAAGTGTGTATCAAGTAACGTCAAGAGACGAAGCATCAACATCATAATTTGTTCTAATGATAGAATCAAAAGGTAACTTCATTCTCTTTCTAGGGAAGTGTTTCATACCTTTCTTGAGAGGAAATTTATATTTAATATTACCTTCCTTCATATCAATAATAGCACCAACAGTTCGAAGAAAAGGTCTTCCCAATATAATGGGACAAGATGCATTGCATTCAATATCCAAGACAACAAAATCAACGGGGACAAGGTTATTGTTGACCGTAATGCGAACATTATCAACTCTCCCCAAAGGTTTCTTTGTAGAATTATCAGCAAGATTAACATCCAAATAACAATTTTTCAATGGTGGCAAGTCAAGCATATTATAGATTTTTCTAGGCATAACGGAAATACTTGCACCAAGATCACATAAAGCATTACAATCAAAGTCATTGAACTTCATCTTAATGATGGGCTCCCAACCATCCTCTAACTTCCTAGGAATAGAAGCTTCGCGTTCTAATTTCTCTTCTCTAGCTTTTATGAGAGCATTTGTAATATGTTTTGTAAAGGCCAAATTTATAGCACTAGCATTAGGACTCTTAGCAAGTTTTTGTAAGAACTTTATAACTTCAGAGATGTGGCAATCATCAAAATCTAAACCATTATAATCTAAAGCAATGGGATCATTGTCCCCAATGTTGGAAAAAAATTCAGCAGTTTTATCACAGGCAGTTTCAGCAGTTTCAGCAGTTTCCGGCAGTTTTGCAGGCTTTGCATTAGAAGTAGAAACATTGCCAACACCAATTATTTTACCATTGATAGTAGGAGGTGCAGAAACATGTGAAGCATTAGCATTACTAGTGGTGGTAATAGTCCAAACCTTAGCTACATTGTTATCTTTAGCATTTTCTTCTTTTTCCCACCTAGCACGCAATTCGGCCATCAATCTTATATTCTCATTAATTCTAACTTGGATGGCGTTTGCTGTAGCAAATGACTTAATATCTTTATTTTCATTAGGCATAACTTTCGATTTCAAAAGATCAACATCAACAGCAAGACTATCGACTTTAGAAGCAAGTATATCAATTTTCCCAAGCTTTTCTTCAACAGATTTGTTAAAAGCAGTTTGTGTACTAATAAATTATTTAAGCATGGCTTCAAGTCCAGGGGGTGTATTCCTATTATTGTTGTAAGAATTCCCATAAGAATTACCATACCCGTTACCATTATTATAAGGATATGGCCTATAGTTGTTACTAGAATTGTTCCGATAAGCATTGTTGTTGAAATTATTATTTTTAATGAAGTTCACATCAACATGTTCTTCTTGGGCAACCAATGAAGCTAACGGAACATTATTAGGATCAACATTTGTCCTACCATTCACAAGCATAGACATAATAGCATCAATCTTATCATTCAAGGAGGAGGTTTCTTCGACAGAATTTACCTTCTTACCTTGTGGAGCTCTTTCTGTGTGCCATTCAGAGTAATTAATCATCATATTATCAAGAAGCTTTGTCGCATCGCCTAGAGTGATGGACATAAAGGTACCTCCAGCAGCTGAATCCAATAAGTTCCGCGAAGAAAAATTCAGTCCTGCATAAAAGGTTTGGATGATCATCCAAGTAGTCAGTCCATGGGTTGGGCAATTTTTAACCAAAGATTTCATTCTTTCCCAAGCTTGGGCAACATGCTCAGTATCCAATTGCTTAAAATTCATTATGCTACTTCTCAAAGATATAATTTTAGCAGGAGGATAATATCTACCAATAAAAGCATCCTTGCATTTAGTCCATGAATCAATACTATTCTTAGGCAGAGATAGCAACCAATCTTTAGCTCTTCCTCTTAATGAGAAAGGAAACAATTTTAATTTTATAATGTCACCATCTACATCCTTATACTTTTGCATTTCACATAGGTCAACAAAATTATTGAGATGGGCAGCAGCATCATCGTAACTAACACCGTGAAAATTGCTCTCTCATAACAAGATTTAGTAAAGCGGGTTTAATTTCAAAGAATTCTGTTGTAGTAGCAGGTGGAGCAATAGGTGTGCATAAGAAATCATTATTATTTGTGTTTGTGAAGTCACACAACTTAGTATTTTCAGGAGTACCCATTTTAGTGTAGCGACCCAGGAAAAACCCCATAATAGATTTGTTTGTTCTTTTTTATTTTATGCATCATCATGGCATCATGCATGTTTTTGAACTTCAAAGTTATTTTATTAAACCCTATTTTATTAATAAATTATTCTCTTCTTTTTATCTCAAATGAAAATATAATTTTCTCTGCTTATTTTACTATATAAAAACTATTTCAAACGGGTTTGTAAACAAACAGGAAAAATAAATAAAAGAAAACAGTTTTTAAAAAAAAGGGAAAGAGAGAGCAGCCAACCGGCCAGGCCAAGTGACCCAGCCGGCGGCCCAACTCTAACCCAACCCCAGCCCATCCGGCCTCCTTCCCCTGGCCCGATCTAGCCCACCCGGAGAAAACCCTAGGGTTCCTTGGAGTTTTGCACTCCACCCCCCTCCGCCGCTGGCCCTCTCTTTTGCACGAAACCCCCTCGCCCTTCAGTTTTTCCGTGCCGGTCCTCCCACCCCATCTCCTTCTCTTTTCGGACACGAGCCCGACGCGCAGCTCGCACCCCGAGCCCCTCTCCTCGCTCCCGAGCGCCCCGTCGCCACCGGCTGCTGTGTCCTCCTTGCTCCGCCGCCGACCTCGCCATGAATCGCCGCGTTCCCGTCGCCGCTGCTGCGCCAGGTCGCGCTGCGCCGCCGTGCCCCGCCCGGCCGGCCTCTGCTTCGTCCCCACGCCACCCGTGAACCGCGTCGCCCATGCTCGCTCTGCTCCGTAGGCCATCTCCAAGACCTTCATCGCGCGGCCGTGCCGCTGCTCTCTCCGGCCTTCTGCCCCGAGCTCGCGAACGCCTCCTGCGTGGCCGCCATCCTCGCCAAATTCTGCCCTGGCCTCCATCCTCGTCGACCGGGGACGCCGTCGCCAGTGGACCCTTGCGGCATCCCGTCCTCCGCCACGCGCACGCTGTCACCACGAGCTCTTCCCCGTCTCGCGCGTGCTTGGCCCTGCCTCCGCGCCTCTGCAGTCTGCATGTCGACGGCCTCTCGAGCAGCAGCTCGTGTGCTCTTTTCCTTCGCGTGCATTTCTGCTCGTCCCTGACCTGCAGCTCGGCCTTCTCTGTTTTGGTAACCAGCAACCTCAAGCCCACGTTCTGCTTCTTTGCAGTTTGGCCTCTCACGTGTGCTCGTGCCTTGCAGCTTCCCGATCTGATAGTGATGCACGGTGCTTGCCTGCTGCTACCTAGCCAACGCCTCATGTGGGTGCTCATGCGAAGTGGTGGTGTTCCTGTTGAAGTTGCGATGGTGTTGGTGCCGCCGTGAACTGATGTTTTTGTGGTGAGGTGGTACTGCAACGACGCTGTGAACCCGAAGACATTCCTCAACAAAAATTCAAGTTCTACTTCCCGGATCCGAAGGCTGAGACCCCGTCTTCTTCTTCCTCTCCGTTTCCGAATCCGATGACCGCCTTTTTGTTCCGATACCGTGAGACCCCGACCCTAAGCCAATCCTATTATATTTTATAAATGTGCCATCTATAACTTGTTGCATCGCTTGTCATGTGCATCACATCGCATCGCATATGTGGGTGTTCGGGTTAAATAGTGATCCACCTAATAATTAAATATGGAATTGTGCGGGATTGTTTCTCTCTTATCCCGGTTCCATTTAATTTTGCCGTAGACCACCCATGCCATGTCTATCATGCTAATCAACATTTAATTTGCGGGGTAGAAAAATAACTTGAACCTAATAATTGTGTGTCGGAATTCCGATTCCGATTAAATTGGATAAATTGCATCGCCGCATCATGTTTGCCATGTCATGCATGCATATCATATCATGAGCATGCCGATTCTTCTCCGTAGTTGTAAGACTTGCATCCGTTGTTTGTTCCAGCATTTGCTTCTTCCCGGATAGGATCACGAAGTGGTGTTGTGAGATACGACAAGTTCTCCGGATATCCCTCGGCAAGCTTTAACAGGCAAGCATTTCCCCTATACTTCTGCCCCTGTAGAAGTCGCTCACCTATTTTATTTTGCCTTCTCCCTCATTCTAGCTTTAAGTTGCGTTCTTGTCACGTGTCCCTTCCACTTGTTACCTCAAGCAGCCTATATTGCCTCCACCAACCTCCTACAGCTGTTGTTTGGTTATCGGGTCTGCCTTGCGAGTCGTAGTGCATTCTAGTGCTGTTATATCTCGTTACCGTTACCGCTATCTTATCGGTTATCTATTGGGAATCATGACACATGCTACATGGTTATATCTATTGAGGGAATCATGATTACTTGTTAATAGTTGTTAGCGGAGACATCGGTGGGTTAGTTGCTCGTTTTATGACGGCTCACTTGTGTTTCCATGAAACCTAGGATCCCGAGTTCTTGTTATCTGTTCCGAGACTGATCGCTCTAACCACACGTGGGTATGTTTCTGGGTCTCCCCTCGACCACTGCCGGAATCTACAGCTTTGTCCAGTGGCCACAACTAGTTTGCAATGCTTTACCATTTGTTGTTTGCGTGCATGCCAGCCTGTTACTTATTTACTTTGGGAAGCCCCTGGGTGCCTTGTATCCCATGTTTCTGGTATGCACGTATAGGTCGCGGAGCCGCTGCGAAGTGGTTATCGCCCCAGTGTGTGTTTAAACCACCTAGTACGCTGTCGCAAACAGCTAGGTCCGCTTCGGAGATACGGCCGGACTTCGATACGGGTTTAACTTAGTTAGGTGGCTTCCTGGACATTGTTGTCATGAAGGAGAGTGCGAGTCGTGATATCCACTTGTCGCAAGTGGGTGGATCGTGCGTGTGGGCACATTTGGGCACCCCTGCAGGGTTACATCTTATCGATAAGCCGTGTCCGCGGTTATGGACGACTTGGAGCTGTATGACTCGACCATAGACAACTTACACTTGTTGTCATTAATAATAACTTGCGTAGTAAGTTAGCACAACTCTAATAACAAATGGTTAAAACTTGACAACCGTGTGAGTGCCTTTGTAAGTACTTCTTGGCGAAGGGGGAACACATCGGTTGTGTTATGTCTGCAGAGTATAGAACTGTTAGTTACGCTCTCTCACCTTCTCTTATAGACGATTGTTGTAGAGTGTCTCTATAGATTTTTAGTGCTTGCGCGCTGCCGCTTAACCCCACCATATTGCCTATGACGTTCCTCTTGCGTCCTCTAAGTCCTCTGCGTGCCTCAAGTACAAAGGACGACTGGTTGACGAATGCTTATACGTCTTGAAGTCTTGTTAAGTACGAACCCGTACTTATTGCTGCTTCTACGGGATATAACAGGGCAGGTATGAAGATATGTTCGAAAAAGATGACGCTAGCAAGGTTACCCTTCCGGCTTGGCCTGGGCAGGGTTATGGACGCCACTGGTTATCTTCAGGACTCTTAGTCCACATTTGTATCTTGTCCGTACTCAGATGTATTTGATCTTTTGTATGATTTGGATCTTTGTATGTATCTATTTGTATCTTGACTCGATGAAGTCGTTGTTGTAATATATATGTTTCTTGTGGGCTCTATTGTAATCCTGTTGCAATGTTACCTCTCGTGATTGATTCCACCCGCATCGCGTGCATGCTTCGGCGTGTACGAGGCGCTTGGTGGTGTGTCTCCTAAAATCGATATAGTGCGGATTTCGGCGTGTTCGCTGGGATCCTCATGGTACCGGTTTTGGGGCGTCACAAGTTGGTATCAGAGCATCAGGTTGACGGTACCCCACTAGTCCAGCCTGTAGGATAACCTTGCCAACGGACGTTGTTGTGTCTAGTGTCAAAACTATTTTCTAAAATCCGTTGGATAGATCTTACTAGCTCTGAATTTTCTCCTTACCTAAATTCTTTCTCATCTTATCTTTGCGAGTTTTGAGTTTTCTCTCTTATCTGAGTTCTCTGAGTCTTAGGTTCCGACGTGGGTTGGACGATCTCTGCCTTAACCTAGTAGGTTCGATCTTCGAAGAATTCTGCCGCATCAACCTCATCAACAATGGAACAACGACTTCTCGTTGGATCAGCATGGAGCAAGAACTCTTGTTAGTGGTGTCAAGGAGTTCGACACGTCGTAAGAAGATCCGATAGTTTAACCAACTTCCCCTTAGGTTGACGTGGAACCTCGGGGCGAGGTTCCTTGTTAGTGGTGTCGATTGTAGCGACCCTGGAAAAACCCCATAATAGATTTGTTTGTTCTTTTTTATTTTATGCATCATCATGGCATCATGCATGTTTTTGAACTTCAAAGTTATTTTATTAAACCCTATTTTATTACTAAATTATTCTCTTATTTTTATCTCAAATGAAAATATAATTTTCTCTGCTTATTTTACTATATAAAAACTATTTCAAATGGTTTTGTAAACAAACAGGAAAAATAAATAAAAGAAAACAGTTTTTAAAAAAAAGGGAAAGAGAGAGAGCTAACCGGCCAGGCCAAGTGACCCAGCCGGCGGCCCAACTCTAACCCAACCCCAGCCCATCCGGCCTCCTTCCCCTGGCCCGATCTAGCCCACCCGGAGAAAACCCTAGGGTTCCCTGGAGTTTTGCACTCCACCCCCCTCCGCCGCCGGCCCTCTCTTTTGCACGAAACCCCCTCGCCCTTCAGTTTTTCCGTGCCGGTCCTCCCACCCCATCTCCTTCTCTTTTCGGACACAAGCCCGACGCGCAGCTCGCACCCCGAGCCCCTCTCCTCGCTCCCGAGCGCCCCGTCGCCACTGGCTGCTGCGTCCTCCTTGCTCCGCCACCGACCTCGCCATGAATCGCCGCGTTCCCGTCGCCGCTGCTGCGCCAGGTCGCGCTGCGCCATCGTGCCCCGCCCGGCCGGCCTCTGCTTCGTCCCCACGCCACCCGTGAACCGCGTCGCCCATGCTCGCTCTGCTCCGTAGGCCGTCTCCAAGACCTTCGTCGCGCGGCCGTGCCGCTGCTCTCTCCGGCCTTCTGCCCCGAGCTCGCGAACGCCTCCTGCGTGGCCGCCATCCTCACCAAATTCTGCCCTGGCCTCCATCCTCGTCGACCGGGGACGCCGTCGCCAGTGGACCCTTGCGGCCTCCCGTCCTCCGCCACGCGCACGTTGTCACCACGAGCTCTTCCCCGTCTCGCGCGTGCTTGGCCCTGCCTCCGCGCCTCTGCAGTCTGCATGTCGATGGCCTCTCGAGCAGCAGCTCGTGTGCTCTTTTCCTCCGCGTGCATTTCTGCTCGCCCCTGACCTGCAGCTCGGCCTTCTCTGTTTTGGTAACCAGCAACATCAAGCCCACGTTCTGCTTCTTTGCAGTTTGGCCTCTCACGTGTGCTCGCGCCTTGCAGCTTCCCGATCTGATAGTGATGCACGGTGCTTGCCTGCTACTACCTAGCCAACGCCTCATGTTGGTGCTCATGCGAAGTGGTGGTGTTCCTGTTGAAGTTGCAATGGTGTTGGTGCCGCCGTGAACTGATGTTTTTGTGGTGAGGTGGTACTGCAACGATGCTGTGAACCCGAAGACATTCCTCAACAAAAATTCAAGTTCTACTTCCCGGATCCGAAGGCTGAGACCCCGTCTTCTTCTTCCTCTCCGTTTCCAAATCCGACGACCGCCTTTTTGTTCCGATACCGTGAGACCCCGACCCTAAGCCAATCCTATTATATTTTATAAATGTGCCATCTATAACTTGTTGCATCGCTTGTCATGTGCATCGCATCGCATATGTGGGTGTTCGGGTTAAATAGTGATCCACCTAATAATTAAATATGGAATTGTGCGGGATTGTTTCTCTCTTATCCCGGTTCCATTTAATTTTGCCGTAGACCACCCATGCCATGTCTATCATGCTAATCAACATTTAATTTGCGGGGTAGAAAAATAACTTGAACCTAATAATTGTGTGTCGGAATTCCGATTCCGCTTAAATTGGATAAATTGCATCGCCGCATCATGTTTGCCATGTCATGCATGCATATCATATCATGAGCATGCCGATTCTTCTCCGTAGTTGTAAGACTTGCATCCGTTGTTTGTTCCAGCATTTTCTTCTTCCCGGATAGGATCACGAAGTGGTGTTGTGAGATACGACAAGTTCTCCGGATATCCCTCGGCAAGCTTTAACAGGCAAGCATTTCCCCTATACTTCTGCCCCTGTAGAAGTCGCTCACCTATTTTATTTTGCCTTCTCCCTCATGCTAGCTTTAAGTTGCGTTCTTGTCACGTGTCCCTTCCACTTGTTACCTCAAGCAGCCTATATTGCCTCCACCAACCTCCTACAGCTGTTGTTTGGTTATCGGGTCTGCCTTGCGAGTCGTAGTGCATGCTAGTGCTGTTATATCTCGTTACTGTTACCGCTATCTTATCGGTTATCTGTTGGGAATCATGACACATGCTACATGGTTATATCTTGTAATGTCCCAGGTTTAGAGACGATCGAGGGGTAGATTTTAGGAAGGGATGTGCACTGCATTGTAATTTACGGGGAAATTTCGCGCTTTTAAAACAAAACTGCATCAAAGGGGGACAGGTTTCTCTCTCGACATCCTACAGGGTTAGGGTTTCGAGAGTGCGATGAACTTGTTCCTACTTGTCTAAATTAGGGTTTTGAGAAGAGAGAAGTGAAATTGCATTGAAATCATTAGTTGAATGATTGAATTACAAGTTAGGTTGTTTGGATGAATTCAAACCAAATTTGAATTTGAATTTCAAATTCAAACATCAAATGATTATCACATAATTCAAACTTGAGATAATTTAACAAACAAATATCATTAATCAAGAATATAAATAATACAACAATTTCATAAAGCTCAATAGAGAGAAACTTGAGCTTCAAATGACCTAAACTACATTGTGATCTTCATGAATTTCTTGATCAAAGATGATCTTGAGTTCATCTTGAGCATCTTCTTGATCCCTGCACACACACACACAAAACCAAACAAGGAATTAAGCCAAGTGGCAAAGCCACTTGGCAGGTTAGAAGAAAACTGGAATAGAGAGGATATGATCAAGCTGCCGAGCTGATCTCTCCACAGCACAAGTCCCAAGCTGGACTTGCGCACACACACAACCAGGCTGCACACAAGGCAGTGTGCATGTGTAACAACACACAAGACCAGAGTGAGTCACCACAAGCCGCAGGTAGTGCTATCGACCAACAGAGCAAAGCCTGGAGCATATAAAACTTGCCACAGTAAACCCTAGATCGTCCCATCGACAGAACTGCACTGGTAAGCCACCAAGAACACCAAGAACAGCTTGAACAGGAAGAACATCTTCACTATTCAACCTGCTCCATCACACCACTGAATTAAATCAAGCTTCACTAGCTCACCAGGAGGAGCAGGGCAAGCAAATCAACCAAAAGATCAACACAGAAGCAAACCCTCTACACCAACCCCAAATTCTAGGAGCTGGAGTGAGGTATACCAAGCATCATGAGCAAACCATGGTTTTGCTCATAATTTAGCATACTCATGCATCACAGAAGCAAAAAGGGTATGAAACCCTGGATGTCTCATCATTTGGTTGCTAAACCAATTGGTGCCACTAAGTACAACTAAGGCTAGAAGGAAATCAAACCAGGGAACACTGGTTGTGACAACACAGTGTCACAACCAGAGAAATCCAGCATGGATTTAATCCTATATAGCCACCCAGATTCACCAAGTACCTATTAGTCTAGCTAAACCATCAGACTGATAGGCAACATGTGCCTATCTTATTTATCAACACCAAAGTCACTGGTAATTCACCAAGTAATTATCCAGTGAGCACTTAATCATCAAAGAAAGCCAACACTAGTGGGAGCCACCCTAACAGCAAGCACTTACTGTCAGGGTTACCTCAACCACACCACCAATCCAAGAAGTTAAGCCTTACACATGCATCATTACCCAAGTGGGTTCAGAATGGGCTAGGGTTCCCAACCACTGTTGGCATCCCTCTAGCCCAAGCCAATCAATTGATATGATCATCACTGTATCCCAGCTCACATCATTTATCCATCAAACAAAGCAAGGTAATACAGATAAATGAATTATACAAGTAACCAAGTCACCAGAACCATGCACATGATCCAGAGGATCACTGCAAGCATCAGCTGATGCTTGAGCAAGCACCATCACTGATCTGTGCCACACACATACACAGAGATAAGTAACAGCAAGGCACAAGCAACAGGTAAGCAATCCAATGACCAGCTGTTGATGATCACATGATCATCAAAGCTTGCTATAGCATGCCAGTGTATGTTAGGGCATCACTGAGCAACAGAGCATGGACAGATAATTAAATGGCCACAGTTAACCAATAAATGCTTCACAGATAATCAAATGGATAACTTATAATTGTATCCAGAAGCACATCAAATACATGATGTACCACTGGATCATGATAAACAAGTAAAGCACTTAGTGCTCATCACTAAATCATACCAATAAGCCAACAGTAATACTCAGATGAGCATGCTCATGAATTTGAGCACAAGAACTAGCCACAGAAGCTCTGGCACTTGCAAAATTACAAGAATTGCATACTGCAATTAAGCCATTGAAGCATATATGAATACACATGAGTGTCAGGCAAGCATAGAAACAAGAACAGAGGCACAGGGAAGAATTTTAGCAAGTAAAGCAAGCTTTCACAGGCACATAACTTAGCAATCTTGCACAGCAGCACAAGCAGCACATCAGCATAAGCAACATAGCAGCACACGCAGCACAGCAGTAGCGCAACAGCAGTAAGCTCGGCCATGGAGAGTAGAGGAGCAGCATAAGCACTGGCATGGCCAGAGACGCTGTGGTCATGGCAAGCAGCGCACAGCAGTAAGAGCAGCTGCAGTGGCAGCAAGGCATGGCGGCATCTCCAACAGGAGGAGGGCCATGGCCAGAGCTACTGGAGGAAGAAGAAGAGCAAGCAAAATGAGAGAGAGGAGGGGATTGGAGGAGGTGTGTACCTGGAGCGAGCAGACGACTGGCGCAGCCATGGCGGCCATGGCGGCGCGCGCCGAGAGCACGGCGGCACCTGGCCAGGCCAGGCCAGGCTCCGTCTAGCGCCGCAGCGCCTGCACCACGGCGGCGAAAGCCACAGCGGCGCCATCACACCAGAGGCGCCGATGAGCACCGCACCATCGAGCAGACGAACACGACGGGGATCGGCGAAGGGGGCGGAAAGAACCAGATCGACGCCGATGATCTGGTGCGCCATCACGAGGCGGTGCAGATGCGCCCCATCTCACCGCCGGAGATGGCCGGAGGTGGCCGGAACAAAGCGACGACGGCGCAGGCGACCACCGCGTCGCGAGAGAGATTAGGGTTTCACGAGAGAGGAGAGGAGGAGCGCGTCTGAGTCCGACTGAGCCGGTTGGGGCGGCTCGGGTTTGACTCAACCCGTTGGGCCACCTGACAGGTGGGGCCCAAGGGTATTTTAGGCATTTCACAATTCATAAAAATGCAGAAACTTTGAAATTAAATAAGAAATGCTTAGAAGCTCTAAAAAAATAATTAAAAATATGAAAATGGATCAGCATAAAATTCTCTACCCAAATAAAATAGCAAAGAGAATTTTTGATGACAATTAAGAATAAGTCCTAATTTGATGATTTAAATAATAATTTAAATCACACATATTATTTTCAATAATGAAAATAAGTCCATTAATGCAATTGGACTTTAAAAACACCTTGACAACATTTCAAGGTTGTATTTACCCTAAAACAAGTATCTCCAAATCATTCTTAGTAATTACCTCTCACATAAAATAATAAGACATCGGAAAGGGGGGAACAAACCCTAAAAATGGAAAGCATGCATAATTGCTTCTTTAACCATTGCCCTTATCGGACAATGATGCTATTTTTCGAGACGAGAGGACAAGGGTCGGTCCACACCTTCCAACCGCAAAACTTTGCGGTGTTCGAGCAAGTTCATCACTTGCTCATGTCATTTGAGTATCTTTATCAAATTACTTGCAAAGTACTATGATTATCACTATTGCATAAAAACCAAAACCACTATTTTCATAACTATGAATATGACTATGTGGTGGGCAATGGAACCATGGATTGTGTTGATATGGTGGAGGTTCCATTGCAAGGGCTTATATCCATCTAGGATTAAACAACAAATGTCGCCAGTGATTCTTGTGCCGTAATACCCGTGTTAACCATAAGATCTGGAATGGGACGGACTAGTCAATCATATTTCCACCTCTTGTACATCAACGGATGCGCTTGCCGTAGCATTTGTATCTGGCGGAACAACCGGAGGGTGGGGATCCCACTCTAATTCCCCACGGTAAAGCATTGCTTGCCGTAGCAGTTGTGTCTTGCGGAACAACCGGAGGGTGGGGATCCCACTCTAATTCCCCACGGTAATGCGGTCTATGATGGGTTGCAGCTACCGGCGTAGGAGTGTATGGTAGAGCCCAGCACTCGTCGTCGTGGTCGGGGTCCACCACGAAATCTACGGGAATAATGGGACCGGCGTGGACCCGGGGGTCGGGGCATGCAACAAAGGGTGGGTGTGCGAGGTAGCGGAGGAATATGATTGACTATGACCTTATACCGGGCCTCACAACAAAGGAAGTGTGGACGGGAAAGCTGCCCGGTTGGCACCAAGGTTAAGATCTCTTATGGGTAAAGCAACACACCTCGCGAGTGTAAGAACGCGTGACCTGTCACTCCTCGTTCCGGGATAAGGAACTGCGAACGCGGCCGGAAAGGAGCTCCATGAAGTTCTAGTAAACCGATGAAGGCTGACGGACATAGCTCATTGGAATAAAAGCAATCTCTTGAAGAAATGTTTATCAAAACCTGCATTGGTATTAGACTTTCTGGTCTAGTATCGTAGCTAGTGCATTAAACACCTCTTATCTATAATGAACTTGTTGAGTACGCTCATACTCATACCACTCTTAAATCCCATGCTTAGATTGTCTGAATCGTCTGGAGGAGGACTACGACAACAATGAAGGAGCCGAGATCATCGGCTATGAAGAACTAGACCTCTCTGGAGGTATCGAAGGTGTAGACTACCTCATCGTCTACGGAACCGGGGAGGCTTCCGGAGGAGATTAAGCCTAGAAACATCCAGTAGTAGTAGTAGCCGAGCAGCCCGAACTCTTAGTATTTAGCTGCTCGAGAAGATAAATGTATAACTTAATGAGACTTCTATATTGTAAGCTAAGTTGGGTTCGCCTCGAACCCAGGAGTATTCCTCTTAGGACCCAAGAGGAGCTCCAAGACGATATGTGTATGATATTTGTAATAATAAATGAATGAGTTATGGACCTGCTATGTTCTGTTGTACTACTACGAGGGATGTAATATTTGCGGAATGGTACTTCGTGAATGTTATATCAACGGTCGGCATACTACAACATGCGGTGGTATGCGGGGTCACCACGGTTGGTATCGAGCAAAAGCTTTGACCTTAGGTTGGAACCTAGTAAATGGGACCAAACGTTAGGAGTCAAATAGGACTAGTAAAGAATTCTCTAAAAATATGGTGTATATTCAATTGAGAATACAACAATCATATCTTTTAGTGCGATAATTCTTTATTATCTCTATTATGATGCATTATTACTAATCTTATAATCTTTCTATTTCTATAGCCAACATGGCAAGTTCACGTCCCGGACGAAACGTGAAAGTGATGGATTCCACACTAAGTGAATACGAAGGAGGACTTGCAGATATTCTACGGGCCATGTTACTTGAATTTGGGTGTGATCCCCAGATCCAAGTGAAGAAATACATGTACTACGATGGTACTGTATTGGCCAAGTGTAGGGTAGGACTGCGACTTCCCGAATCTTTGGGAATGAGCGTAATATGCCAGCAGGTGAAGCCAGAACTATCAACACAGCCTACCATATAGCCGTTATGAGAGCCATAACAGACATTCGGGAGCATAAGACGAAAGAGCTTATGGGTTCCGAATTCACCCACATTCCTCATAATCAGGAGGAAGAGGATCCCATGCTTAACCACTACAAGTATGCAAAACGCAAACCAATAGCAGCTGCAAAATACATGGATAATAGCCGCAACTTAATATCATTGCTCTTTCAGTTGAATCATCATCTGACGGGAGCAATTGATACGATGCTAGAGGAGTTTACTGAACCCAAGGAGGAGACTAGGGGGAAAGAACCTATGGAGAATGTGGTGCACACACCAGTTTACTCAGCTGGTGATTACATTAGTATCGATCCTCTTGAGCGGGAAACTACACCCGTTACACCTGGGAACTATCTTGGTAGTTCCTATGGGGGATATGAGGGTGGAGAGGAATCCGGAAACAATCAGCGTTCCGAGACTCCTATCGAAAACTCCACGGGTTGGCGTTGGGGATCTGATACGGGAACTCATAGTACTTCAGTGTATTATGATGGGGAGATGAATGATGACGCCACAACCCAGAACCAGAGTCATCCCAGTAATGGAGGAGTTGATGGAGGGTATCTGACACAGGTTGAGTCGGGTACAAATGTTGGGAATACTTATGGTGGAGCTACAGGGGAGTATACCCGATGGGTGGACTATGATGCACTTAATGATCAGTTTGTGAACACTGATTTCTCCCTAGGATCATCATCGGATTCCGATTTCCAGCCGACGGGGAGACCTTATGTTCCAGGGTCTATCAGGAGGACGACACATTCGACTGGATGGAAGCCTGGGATGTACCGGGAGTGAAGATCGACTAGAGTCCACCAAGGAAGGCGGGACTACAATACACAAGTACCACGTGTATTGTAGTGTGTAATACTTGTAGAAATTTGTACATATACTATAATAAGTGAGTTTGCATACTCACATCGACTTGAGTATTGTAATAAGACCACTTAAGTATGTATATACAGGGTATATGTTTTGTATGATTTGGATTTGCTTCTTGATTTCCATTGCGTGACTAGTTACTGTGCACAAAGTTGAGCTCGGAAAACTTGCGCATGGAGTAATTATGAGTATCATCTTGTGTTGCAGAACTAGGGGGTTATGTCGGGAGCGTTAGGAGAGGAGACCGAAGCGCAGCGCATGGAGCGCGAAGCAAAGCAAAAGGAAGAGGCTGATGAAGCAGCCAGGAATCAGTTTCCACCACCACCACCCATGACACAACAGAATTTCGTCCAGTACATGCAATTGGTGGAGGAGAGGCAACGTATTACGTTGGAGCAGCAGAACAAATTCTTTCAAGAATTGCTGCAGCAGAACAGGGTGGAGAGACCCGAGAATCCGGGAGTCACCATAGCAGACTTCCAGAACACCAAGCCTATATCTTTCGCATACGCGCCCGAGCCGATGGACACGGAAGATTGGCTTATGGACACTGAGCGAAAGCTCAACACGGTTGGTTGCAATGACCAGGAGAAGGTCCGTTATGCTACACACTTATTGTGTGGACCCGCCGCATCATGGTGGGACAATATCGTAGCCGTTTATCCGGCTGGAAAAGTATTCACCTGGGAGGAATTTGCAAGGAAGTTCAGGGAATCCAATGTCCCTGAAAGTATTGTGGAACTGAAGCGTCGAGAATTTGAAAGTCTCGAGCAGAAGGACAAGGCAATCCTGACTTATGTCAGGGAATTCTCAAAACTGTCTCGGTATGCTGTTGAAGAAGTCAACACCGAGGACAAGAAAAAGAAGAGGTTTCTGAGGGGGTTAAGTCCCCAGTTCAAAGTACAGCTCCGTATGATGAGAGCAACATAGTTCCAGGAGTTGGTGGATGCAGCCATCACTCTGGAAGATGATTTTAAGCAACTGCAAGAGGAAAAGAGGAAAAATGCCAAGTTTGAGCCTAAGAGGTTTGTTAGTAACAAACCCAATACCAGCTTGAGTTTCAAGCCAAGATACAACAACAACAACAACAGCAACTACTACGGTAGTAGGAAGAACCAAGCATTCCAGACTGCAAATCAAATAGTTTGCAGAAGATGTGGATTCACAGGGCATTTTGCCAAGGATTGCAAGAAGCCAAAGATCATATGCTTTGGTTGTCGCCAGGAGGGGCACATGCTGAAGACTGCCCCAAGAGAAACACTGGAGGAGGTCAGTCTGGAGGAGGTGGAAGCCGAGGAGGAAACACCGGAGGGAACTGGAAGAGTAAGAAGCCCTTCGGCAAGCTGAACTGCACCAGTCTGGAGGAGGTGGTCAACTCCGATCAGGCGGTGATAGGTACGCTCCAGATACTCACTCATCCTGGCAAAGTACTTTTTGATACTGGTGCAACTACATCATTCATTTCTCAGCAATTCATCATCAAACATGGGATTAGTTGCACTAAGTTAGATACACCCATAACTATACTTTCCGCGGGGGGAACGATAGTAGTAACCCACACCAAACAAAAACAAGTCATCATGATCAATAAGTGCACGTTTGACGCGGACCTGTTCATTTTACCAATGAAGGACATTGATGTCATTCTTGGTATGAACTGGTTAGAAGCTAATGGAGCATTGATCGACTGTGTGAACAAGACGGTATCTTTGAAAAGCCCCGATGGAAGTAGAATGATTTATCAAGGAGACAAACATACACAGATTGAAGTTGAGCTACAGCTAAACAGCATGAAAGAGGTGAAGTTAGAGGATATACCTGTAGTGAATGAATTCCAGGATGTATTTCCTGCGGAATTACCAGGTATGCCACCAGATAGGGAGATAGAATTCACTATCGATCTTATTCCAGGAACAGCTCCGATTGCTAAAGCACCATATAAGATGGGGCCTAAGGAATTGAAAGAACTTAAGGAGCAATTGGATGACTTGGAACAGAAAGGATTTATACAAGAAAGTGTTTCACCATGGGGATCACCTATGATCTTCGTGGATAAAAGAGATGGAGGAAGAAGGATGTGTGGAGACTACAGGAATTTGAATAACGTCACAATCAAGAACAAGTATCCACTTCCAAGAATACAAGATCTATTCGATCAAGTTAGAGGCGCGGGAGTCTTTTCCAAAATTGATCTAAGATCCGGTTATCATCAGATAAAGATCAAGAAGGAAGACGTTCCGAAAACTGCCTTTGTTTCAAGGTATGGACATCATGAATACCTTGTAGTGCCTTTTGGATTAACCAATGCCCCAGCAATTTTCATGAATCTCATGAATAAGATTTTCATGCCATATCTAGACAAGTTTGTCATCGTCTTCATTGATGATATCTTGATCTATTCCAAAGACAAAGCCGAACATGCTGAACATCTGAGGTTAGTGTTGCAAACACTAAGGGAACATCAACTTTATGCCAAGTTTAGCAAGTGTGAATTTTGGCTGGATCAAGTGGAATTTCTTGGTCATGTCATCAGCAAAGATGGAATCGCTGTTAACCCGAGCAAGGTAGCAGCAGTTCTAGAATGGGAAGCTCCCAAGACTGTCAAGGAAATCCGAGGATTCCTAGGAATGGCAGGATATTATCGGAGATTCATTGAAGGATTCTCCAAGATAGCGAGGACCCATGACGAAGCTGTTAAGAAAGAACACACCATTCGTGTGGTCAGAGGAGTGTGAGAAGAGTTTTCAAACTCTGAAGGAGAAACTCACCACGGCACCGGTGTTAGCAGTTCCGGAAGTTGGCAAGGATTACACCGTGTACTGTGATGCATCCAAGCACGGATTGGGTTGCGTACTCATGCAAGATCGGAAGGTAATATCCTATGGATCGAGGCAACTCAAACCTCATGAAGTGAACTACCCAACACATGATTTGGAGTTAGCAGCAGTTGTATTTGCACTCAAAACTTGGAGACATTTTCTCTATGGAGCCAAGTGTGAGCTCTATACAGATCATAAGAGTCTCAAATACTTCTTTACTCAGAAGGAACTCAACATGAGGCAGAAAAGATGGCTAGAATTAATCAAGGATTATGATTTGACCATCAATTACACTCCAGGAAAGGCCAATGTTGTAGCAGATGCCTTGAGTAGGAAGAGCACCGGAGGAGTGGAACAATAAATATCACCGGAGTTGAGGAAGGAAATAAGTCAAGCCCAAATACAACTTTGGGAGAAAGAAGCTCATGAAGGACTATCGGCTTTGCAAGTAGCCGATGAGCTAAATGTTAACCTGAAGAATGAGATAATGATGGGTCAGCTGGACTATCCATTCATTGTGGAAGAGATGAGAAGAATAAATGAAGGAAGACCATCAAAATTTCACCGCGGAGAATCGGGATCATTATGGTTCCAGAAGAGAATTTGTGTTCCGGATATTGCTGAAATCAAGGAAGTAATACTCCGGGAAGCCCATCAAACACCATACTCCATTCATCCGGAAGTACAAAGATGTACATGGACCTAAAGGAGCTATTCTGGTGGAACAACATGAAGAGAGAGATAGCACAATATGTGGCGGAATGCCATACCTGCCAAAGGGTGAAGGCTGAACACCAGAGTCCAGCGGGAAAGTTACAACCTTTACCCATTCCAGAATGGAAATGGGAGGAGATAGGAATGGATTTCATCACCGGACTACCCATGACTAATAAAAAGAAGGACATGATATGGGTAATCGTGGACCGGTTGACTAAAAGTGCACACTTCTTAGCGGTAAACCAGCAGGATAAAGGAGAGAAATTCATCGATCTTTACATCAAAGAGATCGTGAGTAAACATGGAGTATCCAAGAAGATCGTATCGGATCGAGGATCCGTGTTCACGTCGGCATTTTGGAAGCAACTACACGAAGCTTTAGGATCCAAGTTGGATTATAGTACCGCCTATCATCCTCAGACAGGTGGACAAACTGAGAGAACCAACCAGATCTTAGAGGATATGCTTAGGGCTTGTGCCCTAGATTTCGGAGGATCTTGTGAGGAGCACTTACCACTAGCAGAGTTTTCATACAATAACAGCTATCAAAGCAGCATCAAGATGGCACCGTTCGAAACTCTGTATGGAAGGAAGTGTAGATCACCGATATGTTGGTATGAAGCCGGAGCAAGCAAAGAGTTCAATCCTGATTATGTCAAGGAAAAGCAACAAATAATTGACATTATAAGGGATAGGCTCAAGATAGCCCAGAGCCGACAGAAGAGTTATGCCGATCAAAAGAGGAGAACATGGGAGCCACGAGTTGGAGACATGGTATACCTTAAGGTGAGCCCGATGAAAGGACTTCAGAGATTTGGAGTAAAAGGAAAGCTAAGCCCTAGGTACATCGGACCTTTCAAGATTCTAAGTCAAAACCGAGGGTTAGCCTTTGAATTGGAGCTACCGGGAAGGTTATCCTAGGTTCACAACGTATTCCACGTGTCGCAACTCAGAAAATGTTTGAAGACCCCAGATGAACCAGTATCATATGAAGAGCTCGAGTTACAACCAGATTTGACATACATCGAGAAGCCAGCGAAGATTCTCGAGGAGAACTAGAAACAACTCAGAAATCGAGCGATAAAGTATTGCAAGATACAATGGAAGCATCATCCCGAGAGGGAAGCCACCTGGGAAAAGGAGGAAGACCTGAGGAAAACATACCCCGAACTCTTCAGGTATTACAACCACAACTTCGGGACGAAGTTTTCTTTAAGGGGAAAGGCTGTAATGTCCCAGGTTTAGAGACGATCGAGGGGTAGATTTTAGGAAGGGATGTGCACTGCATTGTAATTTACGGGGAAATTTTGCGCTTTTAAAACAAAACTGCATCAAAGGGGGACAGGTTTCTCTCTCGACATCCTACAGGGTTAGGGTTTCGAGAGTGCGATGAACTTGTTCCTACTTGTCTAGATTAGGGTTTTGAGAAAAGAGAAGTGAAATTGCATTGAAATCATTAGTTGAATGATTGAATTACAAGTTAGGTTGTTTGGATGAATTCAAACCAAATTTGAATTTGAATTTCAAATTCAAACATCAAATGATTATCACATAATTCAAACTTGAGATAATTTAACAAACAAATATCATTAATCAAGAATATAAATAATACAACAATTTCATAAAGCTCAATAGAGAGAAACTTGAGCTTTATTGATAATCACACACATAATACATTGTCTTTACAATATCCAGAATTGAATTATTGAATTACAACACATTACAAGAATTGAAGAAATAGAAAATGTAAAAGGAAAATTTCAAGTTATTCAAATGACCTAAACTACATTGTGATCTTCATGAATTTCTTGATCAAAGATGATCTTGAGTTCATCTTGAGCATCTTCTTGATCCCTGCACACACACACACACAAAACCAAACAAGGAATTAAGCCAAGTGGCAAAGCCACTTGGCAGGTTAGAAGAAAACTGGAATAGAGAGGATATGATCAAGCTGCCGAGCTGATCTCTCCACAGCACAAGTCCCAAGCTAGACTTGCACACACACACAACCAGGCTGCACACAAGGCAGTGTGCACGTGTAACAACACACAAGACCAGAGTGAGTCACCACAAGCCGCAGGTAGTGCTGTCGACCAACAGAGCAAAGCCTGAAGCATATAAAACTTGCCACAGTAAACCCTAGATCATCCCATCGATAGAACTGCACTGGTAAGCCACCAAGAACACCAAGAACACCAAGAACAGCTTGAACAGGAAGAACAGCTTCACTGTTCAACCTGCTCCATCACACCACTGAATTAAATCAAGCTTCACTAGCTCACCAGGAGGAGCAGGGCAAGCAAATCAACCAAAAGATCAACACAGAAGCAAACCCTCTACACCAACCCCAAATTCTAGGAGCTGGAGTGAGGTATACCAAGCATCATGAGCAAACCATGGTTTTGCTCATAATTTAGCATACTCTTGCATCACAGAAGCAAAAAGGGTATGAAACCCTGGATGTCTCATCATTTGGTTGCTAAACCAATTGGTGCCAGCAAGTACAACTAAGGCTAGAAGGAAATCAAACCAGGGAACACTGGTTGTGACAACACAGTGTCACAACCAGAGAAATCCAGCATGGATTTAATCCTATATAGCCACCCAGATTCACCAAGCACCTATTAGTCTAGCTAAACCATCAGACTGATAGGCAACATGTGCCTATCTTATTTATCAACACCAAAGTCACTAGTAATTCACCAAGTAATTATCCAGTGAGCACTTAATCATCAAAGAAAGCCAACACTAGTGGGAGCCACCCTAACAGCAAGCACTTACTGTCAGGGTTACCTCAACCACACCACCAATCCAAGCAGTTAAGCCTTACACATGCATCATTACCCAAGTGGGTTCAGAATGGGCTAGGGTTCCCAACCACTGTTGGCATCCCTCTAGCCCAAGCCAATCAATTGATATGATCATCACTGTATCCCAGCTCACATCATTTATCCATCAAACAAAGCAAGGTAATACAGATAAATGAATTATACAAGTAACCAAGTCACCAGAACCATGCACATGATCCAGAGGATCACTGCAAGCATCAGCTAATGCTTGAGCAAGCACCAGCACTGATCTGTGCCACACACATACACAGAGATAAGTAACAGCAAGGCACAGACAACAGGTAAGCAATCCAATGACCAGCTGTTGATGATCACATGATCATCAAAGCTTGCTATAGCATGCCAGTGTATGTTAGGGCATCACTGAGCAACAGAGCATGGACAGATAATTAAATGGCCACAGTTAACCAACAAATGCTTCACAGATAATCAAATGGATAACTTATAATTGTATCCAGAAGCACATCAAATACATGATGTACCACTGGATCATGATAAACAAGTAAAGCACTTAGTGCTCATCACTAAATCATACCAATAAGCCAACAGTAATACTCAGATGAGCATGCTCATGAATTTGAGTACAAGAACTAGCCACAGAAGCTCTGGCACTTGCAAAATTACAAGAATTGCATACTGCAATTAAGCCATTGAAGCATATATGAATACACATGAGTGTCAGGCAAGCATAGAAACAAGAACAGAGGCACAGGGAAGAATTTTAGCAAGTAAAGCAAGCTTTCACAGGCACATAACTTAGCAATCTAGCACAGCAGCACAAGCAGCACATCAGCATAAGCAACATAGCAGTACACGCAGCACAGCAGTAGCGCAGTAGCAGTAAGCTCGGCCATGGAGAGTAGAGCAGCAGCATAAGCACTGGCATGGCCACAGACGCTGTGGTCATGGCAAGCAGCGCACAGCAGTAAGAGCAGCTGCAGTGGCAGCAAGGCATGGCGGCATCTCCAACAGGAGGAGGGCCATGGCCAGAGCTACTGGAGGAAGAAGAAGAGCAAGCAAAATGAGAGAGAGGAGGGGATTGGAGGAGGTGTGTACCTGGAGCGAGCAGACGACTGGCGCAGCCATGGCGGCCACGGCGGCGCGCGCGGAGCACGGCGGCACTGGCCAGAGCCAGGCCAGGCTCCGTCTAGCGCCGCAGCGCCTGCACCACGGCGGCGAAAGCCACAGCGGCGCCATCACACCAGAGGCGCCGATGAGCACCGCACCATCGAGCAGACGAACACGACGGGGATCGGCGAAGGGGGCGGCAAGAACCAGATCGACGCCGATGATCTGGTGCGCCATCACGAGGCGGTGCAGATGCGCCCCATCTCACCGCCGGAGATGGCCGGAGGTGGCCGGAACAAAGCGGCGACGGCGCAGGCGACCACCGCGTCGCGAGAGAGATTAGGGTTTCACGAGAGAGGAGAGGAGGAGCGCGTGCGAGTCTGACCGAGCCGGTTGGGGCGGCTCGGGTTTGACTCAACCCGTTGGGCCACCTGACAGGTGGGGCCCAAGGGTATTTTAGGCATTTCACAATTCATAAAAATGCAGAAACTTTGAAATTAAATAAGAAATGCTTAGAAGCTCTAAAAAAATAATTAAAAATATGAAAATGGATTAGCATAAAATTCTCTACCCAAATAAAATAGCAAAGAGAATTTTTGAAGACAATTAAGAATATGTCCTAATTTGATGATTTAAATAATAATTTAAATCACACATATTATTTTAAATAATGAAAATAAGTCCATTAATGCAATTGGACTTTAAAAACACCTTGACAACATTTCAAGGTTGTATTTACCCTAAAACAAGTATCTCCAAATCATTCTTAGTAATTACCTCTCACATAAAATAATAAGACATCGGAAAGGGGGGAACAAACCCTAAAAATGGAAAGCATGCATAATTGCTTCTTTAACCATTGCCCTTATCGGACAATGATGCTATTTTTCAGAGACAGAGGACAAGGGTCAGTCCACACCTTCCAAGCTGCAAAACTTTGCGGTGTTCGAGCAAGTTCATCACTTGCTCATGTCATTTGAGTATCTTTATCAAATTACTTGCAAAGTACTATGATTATCACTATTGCATAAAAACCAAAATCACTATTTTCATAACTATGAATATGACTATGTGGTGGGTAATGGAACCATGGATTGTGTTGATATGGTGGAGGTTCCATTGCAAGGGTTTATATCCATCTAGGATTAAACAACAAATGTCGCCAGATGATTCTTGTGCCGTAATACCCGTGTTAACCATAAGATCCGGAATGGGACGGACTAGTCAATCGTATTTCCACCTCTTGTACATCAACGGATGCGCTTGCCGTGAGCAGTTGTATCTGGCGGAACAACCGGAGGGTGGGGATCCCACTCTAATTCCCCACGGTAAAGCATTGCTTGCCGTAGCAGTTGTGTCTTGCGGAACAACCGGAGGGTGGGGATCCCACTCTAATTCCCCACGGTAATGCGGTCTATGATGGGTTGCGGCTACCGGCGTAGGAGTGTATGGTAGAGCCCGAAGACACGTCGTCGTGGTCGGGGTCCACCCTGAAATCTACGGGAATAATGGGACCGGCGTGGACCCAGGGTCGGGGCATGCAACAAAGGGTGGGTGTACGAGGTAGCGGAGGAATATGATTGACTATGACCTTATACCGGGCCTCACACCAAAGGAAGTGTGGACGGGAAAGCTCCCCGGTTGGCACCAAGGTTAAGATCTCTTATGGGTAAAGCAACACACCTCTGCAGAGTGTAAAGAACTGTGACTGTCACTCCCTGTTCCGGGATAAGGAACTGCGAACGCGGCCGGAAAGGAGCTCCATGAAGTTCTAGTAAACCGGTGAAGGCTGACGGACATAGGTCTTTGGAATAAAAGCAATCTCTTGAAGAAATGTTTATCAAAACCTGCATTGGTATTAGACTTTCTGGTCTAGTATCGTAGCTAGTGCATTAAACACCTCTTATCTATAATGAACTTGTTGAGTACGCTCATACTCATACCACTCTTAAATCATATGCTTAGATTGTCTGAATCGTCTGAAGGAGGACTACGACAACAATGAAGGAGCCGAGATCATCGGCTATGAAGAACCAGACCTCTCTGGAGGTATCGAAGGCGTAGACTACCTCATCGTCTACGGAACCGGGGAGGCTTCCGGAGGAGATTAAGCCTAGAAACATCCAGTAGTAGTAGTAGCCGAGCAGCCCAAACTCTTAGTATTTAGCTGCTCGAGAAGATAAATGTATTACTTAATGAGACTTCTATATTGTAAGCTAAGTTGGGTTTGCCTCGAACCCAGGAGTATTCCTCTTAGGACCCAAGAGGAGCTCCAAAACGATATGTGTATGATATTTGTAATAATAAATGAATGAGTTATGGACCTGCTATGTTCTGTTGTACTACTCTGAGGGATGTAATATTTGCGGAATGGTACTTCGTGAATGTTATATCAACGACTGGCATACTACAACATGCAGTGGTATGCAGGGTCACCACATATCTATTGAGGGAATCATGATTACTTGTTAATAGTTGTTAGCGGAGACATCGGTGGGTTAGTTGCTCGTTTTATGACGGCTCACTTGTGTTTCCATGAAACCTAGGATCCCATGTTCTTGTTATCTGTTCCGAGACTGAGCGCTCTAACCACACGTGGGTATGTTTCTGGGTCTCCCCTCGACCACTGTCGGAATCTACAGCTTTGTCCAGTGGCCACAACTAGTTTGCAATGTGTAAGGGTATTTTACCCTTATCCATTATTTTGGTAACAATGACACCGTGCTAGAGTATTTGACCTAATACGTTTATAAAGATTATCTCAGGTATTAGGCAATGAGGCATAAATGGTGTATCAAAGGAACAAGAAGGCTAAAGGAGACCCCCCACTTCAATAACAATCGAAAAGGGGTCTACAGAAGAAATCCGGTCGGTCACCCGGTTGGACCGGGCCACAGACCGGACGGTCCGGCGCACGGTCCGGTCGACCGGGCGCCAACCGGGCGTCAACCGGGCTGCAAGTCGACGCTGGAAGAATCCGGTTGCCGCCCGGTCAGCCGGGCTACAGACCGGCGAGTCCGGCGCACGGTCCGGTCGACCGGGCGCCAACCGGGCGCCAACCGGAGGAGCCCCTGGACGAAGAAAACGAGGATCTGGCCCAGCATCCGGTCGCAACCGGCTGGTCCGGTCACTGGTCCGGTCCGACCGGATTCCAGACCGGACAGTCCGGTCACTGGTCCGGTTGACCGGGTTTGACGAGAAGAAAGCTGAGGTGGCAAGTGACCAACGGCCATATTTCGAAGTACACTATAAATAGGCCTTCTCCTACCTCAGAACACTTAGGCAATACACTACAAGCTGTTCTTGAGCTCTCTCTCTCTCTCTTACTCCATTATTAGAAACACCAAAAGCCTCCGATCTCCCTCCTCCTCCACCCAAACTCAAATCCCTCCGGGGAATCACTAGGAGGACCCGATCTACTGTTCTACCAAGCCAAATCTTATTCACCCTTGTATTCATCGAGAAGCTTGCTTCCTAGGGTTCCTTGGAAACCCTAGGTGGGCAAGAGGAGTCCGGAAGCATCCGGGCTGTGGATTTGCTCCGGGCAAGATTGCGAAGGTTTGGAGGCTACCTCAAAGTCTACCACAAGTGAGTGAGCTATTCCTTCGTGGGATAGGCTCCGGAGAATAGGGCGAGCCTTCGTGGCGTGGGGAATCCTTCGTGGGACCTCCACCCCTCCAAACGTGACGTACCTTGTTGCAAAGCAAGGGAACACGGGAATACATCCTCGTCTCCGCGTGCTATCGGTTATCTCTAACCGAACTCCTTA
Organism: Lolium rigidum; assembly: GCF_022539505.1. Lineage (NCBI taxonomy): Eukaryota > Viridiplantae > Streptophyta > Magnoliopsida > Poales > Poaceae > Lolium > Lolium rigidum. Next base: position 180,045,063 of record NC_061511.1, on the reverse strand, counting down.
CTTGTGATTTAACCGCTCGAGAGAGCCTTTGTGCTCGAGATAGTTGTATCTTCATATAGGTTGCTTCACCTAGTTTGCATTAGGCTCACCTTTATATTCCGCAAAGCCTAATATTGCAAAGAAAGAATTAAAATCTGTAGAAACCTATTCACCCGCCTTAAGAGTGAGATGGATAAACTATTCGAGGGTCTAGATGAAAACTCTAACCTTTCGGTTAAAGAGATGAAATCTAGGTTCTTGGCATATGATGCCGAGAAGAAGAAAAAGGAGGATGAGCTACAAAGCCAAATGGCAGAGATGTCTGGTGATGCGTGTGGTTGACACGTCCGTTGGGAACCCCAAGAGGAAGGTGTGATGCGCACAGCGGCAAGTTTCCCTCAGTAAGAAACCAAGGTTTAATCGAACCAGTAGGAGTCAAGAAGCACGTTGAAGGTTGATGGCGGCGGGATGTAGTGCGGCGCAACACCAGAGATTCCGGTGCCAACGTGGAACCTGCACAACACAACCAAAGTACTTTGCCCCAACGAAACAGTGAGGTTGTCAATCTCACCGGCTTGCTGTAACAAAGGATTAACCGTATTGTGTGGAAGATGATTGTTTGCAGAAAACAGTGAGAACAGTATTGCGATGAGATTGTATTTCGAGTATAGAGAATTGGACCGGGGTCCACAGTTCACTAGAGGTGTCTCTCCCATAAGATAAACGAGCATGTTGGGTGAACAAATTACAGTTGGGCAATTGACAAATAAAGAGGGCATGACCATGCACATACATATTATGATGAGTATAGTGAGATTTAATTGGGCATTACGACAAAGTACATAGACCGCTATCCGAGCATGCATCTATGCCTAAAAAGTCCACCTTCGAGGTTATCATCCGAACCCCTCCGGTATTAAGTTGCTAACAACGGACAATTGCATTAAGTATTGCGCGTAATGTAATCGGTGACTATATCCTCGAACATAGCACCAATGTTTTATCCCTAGTGGCAACAAGCACATCCATAATCTTAGAGATTTCGTCACTTCCCAGATTCACGGAGACATGAACCCACTATCGAGCATAAATACTCCCTCTTGGAGTTACTAGCATCTACTTGGCCAGAGCATCTACTAGTAACGGAGAGCATGCAAGATCATAAACAACACATAGATATAAATTGATAATCAACATAACAAGTATTCTCTATTCATCGGATCCCAATAAACGCAACATATAGAATTACAGATAGATGATCTTGATCATGTTAGGCAGCTCACAAGATCCGACAATTAAGCACAATGGGGAGAAGACAACCATCTAGCTACTGCTATGGACCCATAGTCCAGGGGTAGACGACTCACACATCACTCCGGAGGCGACCATGGCGGCGTAGAGTCCTCCGGGAGATGATTCCCCTCTCCGGCGAGGGTGCCGGAGGCGATCTCCCGAATCCCCCGAGATGGGATTGGCGGCGGCGGCGTCTGCGGAAGGTTTTCCGTATCGTGGCTCTCGGTGCGGGGGTTTCGCAACGGAGGCTTTAAGTAGGCGGAAGGGCAGGTCAGGATGGGGCACGAGGGGCCCACACCATAGGGCCGCGCGGCCAGGGGCCAGGCCGCGCCGCCCTAGGGTTTGGCTGCCTCGTGGCCCCACTTCGTCTCCTCTTCGGTCTTCTGGAAGCTTCGTGGCAAAATAGGACCCTGGGCGTTGATTTCGTCCAATTCCGAGAATATTTCGTTACTAGGATTTCTGAAACCAAAAACAGCGAAAACAGACAAGCGGCACTTCGGCATCTTGTTAATAGGTTAGTTCCGTAAAATGCACGAATATGACATAAAGTGTGCATAAAACATGTAGATAACATCAATAATGTGGCATGGAACATAAGAAATTATCGATACGTTGGAGACGTATCAGCATCCCCAAGCTTAGTTACTGCTCGCCCGAGCGAGTAAAACGATAACAAAGATAATTTACTGGAGTGACATGCCATCATAACCTTGATCATACTATTTGTAAAGCATATGTAGTGAATGCAGCGATCAAAACAATGTATATGACATGAGTAAACAAGTGAATCATATAGCAAAGACTTTTCATGAATAGTACTTCAAGACAAGCATCAATAAGTCTTGCATAAGAGTTAACTCATAAAGCAATAATTCATAGTAAAAGCATTGAAGCAACAAAAAGGAAGATTAAGTTTCAGCGGTTGCTTTCAACTCATAACATGTATATCTCATGGATATTGTCAACATAGAGTAATATAATAAGTGCAATATGCAAGTATGTAGGAATCAATGCACAGTTCACACAAGTGTTTGCTTCTTGAGGTGGAGAGAAATAGGTGAACTGACTCAACAATGAAAGTAAAAGAATGGTCCTCCATAGAGGAAAAGCATCGATTGCTATATTTGTGCTAGAGCTTTGATTTTGAAAACATGAAACAATTTTGTCAACGGTAGTAATAAAGCATATGTATCATGTAAATTATATCTTACAAGTTGCAAGCCTCATGCATAGTATACTAATAGTGCCCGCACCTTGTCCTAATTAGCTTGGACTACCGGATCATCACAATGCACATGTTTTAAGCAAGTGTCACAAAGGGGTACCTCTATGCCGCCTGTACAAAGGTCTAAGGAGAAAGCTCGCATTGGATTTCTCGCTATTGATTATTCTCAACTTAGACATCCATACCGGGACAACATAGACAACAGATAATGGACTCCTCTTTTATGCATAAGCATGTAACAACAATTAATAATTTTCTCATATGAGATTGAGGATGTTGTCCAAAACTGAAACTTCCACCATGGATCATGGCTTTAGTTAGCGGCCCAATGTTCTTCTCTAACAATATGCATGCTTAACCATATGGTGGTAGATCGCTCTTACTTCAGACAAGACGAACATGCATAGCAACTCACATGAAATTCAACAAAGAGTAGTTGATGGCGTCCCCAGTGAACATGGTTATCGCTCAACAAGCAACTTAATAAGAGATAAAGTGCATAAGTACATATTCAATACCACAATAGTTTTTAAGCTATTTGTCCCATGAGCTATATATTGCAAAGGTGAATGATGGAATTTTAAAGGTAGCACTCAAGCAATTTACTTTGGAATGGCGGAAAATACCATGTAGTAGGTAGGTATGGTGGACACAAATGGCATACTGGTTGGCTCAAGTATTTTGGATGCATGAGAGGTAATCCCTCTCGATACAAGGTTTAGGCTAGCAAGGCTTATTTGAAACAAACACAAGGATGAAGCGGTGCAGCAAAACTCACATAAAAGACATATTGTAAACATTATAAGAATCTACACCGTCTTCCTTGTTGTTCAAACTCAACACTAGAAATTATCTAGACCTTAGAGAGACCAAATATGCAAACCAAATTTTAGCATGCTCTATGTATTTCTTCATTAATGGGTGCAAAGTATATGATGCAAGAGCTTAAACATGAGCACAACAATTGCCAAGTATCACATTACCCAAGACATTTATAGCAATTACTACATGTATCATTTTCCAACCATATAACAATTTAACGAAGAAGAAACTTCGCCGTGAATACTATGAGTAGAAACTAAGGACATACTTGTCCATATGCTACAGCGGAGCGTGTCTCTCTCCCACAAGGTGAATGCTAGGATCCATTTTATTCAAACAAAACAAAACACAAAAACAAACCGACGCTCCAAGCAAAGCACATAAGATGTGATGGAATAAAAATATAGTTTCAGGGGAGGAACCTGATAGTGTTGTCGATGAAGAAGGGGATGCCTTGGGCATCCCCAAGCTTAGACGCTTGAGTCTTCTTAGAATATGCAGGGGTGAACCACCGGGGCATCCCCAAGCTTAGAGCTTTCACTCTCCTTGATCATGTTGCATCATACTCCTCTCTTGATCCTTGAAAACTTCCTCCACACCAAACTTAGAACAACTCATTAGAGGGTTAGCGACAATAAAAATTAACATGTTCAGAGGTGACATAATCATTCTTAACACTTCTGGACATTGCATAAAGCTACTGGACATTAATGGATCAAAGAAATTCATCCAACATAGCAAAAGAGGCAATGCGAAATAAAAGGCAGAATCTGTCAAAACAGAACAGTTCGTATTGATGAATTTTATCGAGGCACCAGACTTGCTCAAATGAAAATGCTCAAATTGAATGAAAGTTGCGTACATATCTGAGGATCACTCACGTAAATTGGCATAATTTTCTGAGTTACCTACAGAGAAAACAGCCCAGATTCGTGACAGCAAAGAAATCTGTTTCTGCGCAGTAATCCAAATCTAGTATGAACTTTGCTTGATGCGTGTGGTTGACACGTCCGTTGGGAACCCCAAGAGGAAGGTGTGATGCGCACAGCGGCAAGTTTCCCTCAGTAAGAAACCAAGGTTTAATCGAACCAGTAGGAGTCAAGAAGCACGTTGAAGGTTGATGGCGGCGGGATGTAGTGCGGCGCAACACCGGAGATTCCGGTGCCAACGTGGAACCTGCACAACACAACCAAAGTACTTTGCCCCAACGAAACGAGTGAGGTTGTCAATCTCACCGGCTTGCTGTAACAAAGGATTAACCGTATTGTGTGGAAGATGATTGTTTGCGAGAAAACAATAGAACAGATATTGCGAGTAGATTGTATTTCAAGTATAGAGAATTGGACCGGGGTCCACAGTTCACTAGAGGTGTCTCTCCCATAAGATAAACGAGCATGTTGGGTGAACAAATTACAGTTGGGCAATTGACAAATAAAGAGGGCATGACCATGCACATACATATTATGATGAGTATAGTGAGATTTAATTGGGCATTACGACAAAGTACATAGACCGCTATCCAGCATGCATCTATGCCTAAAAAGTCCACCTTCGAGTTATCATCCGAACCCCCTCCGGTATTAAGTTGCTAACAACGGACAATTGCATTAAGTATTGCGCGTAATGTAATCAGTGACTATATCCTCGAACATAGCACCAATGTTTTATCCCTAGTGGCAACAAGCACATCCATAATCTTAGAGATTTTCGTCACTTCCCAGATTCACGGAGACATGAACCCACTATCGAGCATAAATACTCCCTCTTGGAGTTACTAGCATCTACTTGGCTAGAGCATCTACTAGTAACGGAGAGCATGCAAGATCATAAACAACACATAGATATAAATTGATAATCAACATAACAAGTATTCTCTATTCATCGGATCCCAACAAACGCAACATATAGAATTACAGATAGATGATCTTGATCATGTTAGGCAGCTCACAAGATCCGACAATTAAGCACAATGGGGAGAAGACAACCATCTAGCTACTGCTATGGACCCATAGTCCAGGGGTAGACTACTCACACATCACTCCGGAGGCGACCATGGCGGCGTAGAGTCCTCCGGGAGATGATTCCCCTCTCCGGCAGGGTGCCGGAGGCGATCTCCTGAATCCCCCGAGATGGGATTGGCGGCGGCGGCGTCTCTGGAAGGTTTTCCGTATCGTGGCTCTCGGTACTGGGGGTTTCGCAACGGAGGCTTTAAGTAGGCGGAAGGGCAGGTCAGGAGGCGGCACGAGGGGCCCACACCATAGGGCCGCGCGGCCAGGGGCCAGGCCGTGCCGCCCTAGGGTTTGGCTGCCTCGTGGCCCCACTTCGTCTCCTCTTCGGTCTTCTAGAAGCTTCGTGGCAAAATAGGACCCTGGGCGTTGATTTCGTCCAATTCCGAGAATATTTCGTTACTAGGATTTCGAAACCAAAAACAGCGAAAACAACGAAGCGGCACTTCGGCATCTTGTTAATAGGTTAGTTCCAGAAAATGCACGAATATGACATAAAGTGTGCATAAAACATGTAGATAACATCAATAATGTGGCATGGAACATAAGAAATTATCGATACGTTGGAGACGTATCATCTGCCATGCTTAAGAACTTGACTAGTGGGCCTCCTAGTACGGCTTCGGCCTCACTAGGGAGCTATCGCGAAGTCAACCATGACTATCCCAAAAACACTTCACCCATGCCTCATATAAACCATAGTGGGAATGTTCCCCATTTTGATGGAACTCACTTTCCTTTTTGGAAATCTTCTATGGAATCTCATATTCGCAGCTGCAGAGTGTGGAGTTGTGGGAGATCATTGTTCATGGATACCGGGAGCCACAAGATCCCATTCGGTTGACCTCCACCGAATTCTACAACCGTCAACTCAACGCCTCCGCACGTGACAAGATTAGGAGTGGCATCAACCGCAAGCTCCTTGATCAAGTCAATGACATAGAGTCCGCTAAAGAGTTGTGGGATCGAATCGTAGTACTCCAAGAGGGAACCGATTTGATCCAATCCGCTCTTTATGAGACCGCAAAGCAAGAGGCTCATCAATTCATGATTTGAGAAGGAGAGTCCGTGGCCGATGCTTATGCAAGACTTGGTGCTCTTAGAGTAAGGGTCAAGGGACTTGGTGTTGAGAAGTACAATGACGGCTTCGAGATGAATGAAGCATTCATAAAGTCCAAGGTCATTGCTATGATTGCCGTCAAACAAGAAGACACTAACCTTGCACTCAACTTGCAAATCATGACCAAGAGTGCCGACCTCAACTCTGATGATCTAGTCTCCTATGTGGCAGCCAATGAAAACATGGCCAAAGCGGGAAAGAGGCTCATGGCAATGAACCGTGTTGATGAAGCCTCACACAACCATGAAGCGCCACACAACCTTGCTCTCAAAGCTAGGGCCGATCATAAAAGCAAAGAAGACTATGAATTTGAAGAAGATGAAGAGATGACTTCAACTAGTGACATGGCTACCGACTTTGCTTTCTTTGCCAAGAAGTACAAGGCAAAGTTCCCTATGCTCCTCAATGACAAGAAGAAGAAGAGAACTTGCTACAATTGTGATGAAGATAGCCACTTTGCAAATGAGTGCCCTTATGAGAAAAGGGTGGACAAGCCAAGATTCATCAAAGGGGTCAATCCAAGATTGAAGCCAAACCGAATCAATGATCGATACAAGAAGAACAAGGGAAGAGCCTTTGTTGGAGCCGAGTACTTGTCCGATGATGAAGAGGAAGATGAGGAGAAGGAGGCCGGGGTGGACGGTTTGGCTTTCGCTAAGCCCGGGTCACTCTTCACATATGACTACTCTAAGGACTACTCCACGGAGAATGATGTTGGATCTTCCTTCATGGCAAGGATAACTCAAGATGATGACTCCGATGACTCTACCTCATCTACAATCGTTGGCTCTTGTCTTATGGCAAGGGAAACCAAGGTAATGGAACCTCCACCTTCCCTATCTAGTGTTCTTGATAATGAAAACGAAAATCAAGATGAATTAATTGTGTTTAAGGAACTCTATGATGTTAGATGCACCCTTCGTGGTGAAGCTCTTGTCAAGTTTGATTTCTTGATGGACTCACTCAAAGAAAAGGATGAGTCCATTGAGGAATTAGAATATCATTTGAATGAGAAGGAACGGAGATTCAATCTCCTAAGACAAGAGCTAAAAAACGAAAGGTGCGTATCTCAAGGCCTTAAGCAACAAATTGAAACCTATGAACTTGATAAAGTTAAGGACCTAGAAATTATTGATAGGGCTCAATTATTGACCCAAGAGCTCAATGCCTCAAAGGAGGAGCTTGAAGTTGCTCATGCCTCTCTCAATAGGGATCTTGACCACCTTGAAAAGGCTAACAAGCTTGTCAAGGATGAGCTCAAGAAACTTGGAGAGAACCATGATCTACTCCAAGAATCCTACAAAAAGGCTCTTGGATCAATGAAGGATCCCATTGAAGTTGAAAAGCTTGCTTGTTCCTCCACTTCCTTTACTAGTGAGCATGCTAAACTTGTTGAGGAACATGTTCGTTTACAAGAGGAACTTTCTTTGCATGTTGAGACCAATGCATATCTTGAATCCTTGGTGACCAAATATGGTCTTGACTATCATCCTAATGAATCTTCTTGTGAGCAAGCATCTATTCTTGAGGAAAATGTTAGGTTAACAAAGGAACTTGCAAAGTTCACCACCGCCAAGAACAAGATGGGATTGGATGACCTCTTGAGTAAGCAAAGGTCAAACAATCAAAAGTATGGACTTGGATATGTTCCCAAGTCCCACAAGAAGAACAACTACAAGAAGGAGAAACCCGCTCAAGATAAGAACAAGAAGGTCACTAATAATGGCAAAGCCTCAAAGGGCAAAGCCACTAGTGGTGACCGCACGGGGCCAAACGATCACTATGCATTATTTGTTGATTATTATGGTGATGTCTATGCTAACTATGTTGGCCCTCCTAATGGCTATGCCTATAGAGAGTACTCAATTTGGGTACCAAAAGATATTTTTGCCATTGCAAAGGAACCCATTAATCGATGGGTTCCTAAATCCTCTACTTGATTTTGTAGGGGTATTCCTCCGGTGGTCCAAAATGGGTGTTTGACAGTGGATGCACCAATCATATGACCGGAGGAAGAGGTGTGCTTGACCAATTCATCGAAGATATCAACAAGAAGTCAAGCATCACTTTTGGTGACAACTCAAAGGGAAAGGTACTTGGGTATGTCAAGGTAGCAATATCTAAGGACTTGTGCCTTGAGACGGTTATGCTTGTTGAACACCTTGGCTATAACTTACTTTCTATATATCATCTTGCCGATGCCGGTTACAATTCATATTTCACTAAATATTATGTGCAAGTCTTTAGGAGTGACAATCTCAAATTGGTCCTTGTTGGATATGTGGAGAACAACCTTTACGTGGTTGACCTCCCCCTATTTCTCCACATGTCTAATGGCGGCCAAGCATGACGAAAGTTGGTTGTGGCATCGCCGCCTTGGTCATGTTAACATGAGGAATCTTAAACAACTCCTAAAGGGTGAGCATATTGTGGGACTAACCGACATTTCTTTTGAGAAAGATCGTGTTTGTAGTGCATGTGTAGCCAGAAAGCAACTCAAGAAAAAGCATCCCATCAAGAGTATTGTTACCACATCTAGGCCTTTGAAGCTCCTTCATTTGGATCTCTTTGGGCCATCACATTATGATACTCTTGGTGGGAGCAAGTATGGACTTGTCATTGTTGATGATTACTCAAGATACTCTTGGGTCTTTCTCCTTAAGTCTAAGGACGAGACCCATAGAGAGTTCATCATCTTCGCCAAGAAAGCTCAACGTATGTATGAATCCGAGATCAAGGCAATTAGGACCGACAATGGCACCGAGTTCAAGAACTACACTATGCAAGAGTTTGTTGATGATGAGGGCATCAAGCATGAGTTTTCAGCTCCATACACTCCTCAACAAAATGGTGTTGTTGAAAGGAAGAACCGGACTATCATTGAGATGGCAAGAACTATGTTGAGTGAATTCAACTCACCCCACAACTTTTGGGGAGAAGCCATCTCTACGGCCGTCCACTACTCCAACCGGCTCTTCCTCCGTCCCCTCCACAACAAAACTCCATACGAGCTCCTTACCGGTAACAAGCCTAATGTTATGTACATTCGTGTTTTTGGATGCAAATATCTTGTTAAGAACAACAAAGGAAAGCTCGGTAAATTTGAAACTAGAACCATAGAGGGTATATTTGTTGGATATGCGGAGAACTCTCACGCCTATAGATACTACAACCGGTCCACCGGGACTATTGAAGTATCTTGTGACGTGGTGTTCTTGGAGGATAATGGCTCCCAAGTGGAGCAAGTTGTTCCATGTGTTGCAGGTAATGATGATGATCCATCTAGTGCCATCAAGCATATGGGCATTGGACACATCCGGCCCATGGAAGTTCATAATGATGATCAAGATGATGGAGTAGATGTATCAAGCACGGCTCAAGTGGATCCTAGCTCAACTCAAGCCGAACCATCAAGTGCAACTCAAGAACCATCCTCTACTCAAGATGAGTCGCGTTCCGAAGAACAAGAAGAAGATCCTCATTCCACGGAGCAAGACCATGATGATGATCAAGAAACATCCTCAACTCATGATCAAGCTCAAGTGGTCCCTCATGATCAAGCACTAGCAAGAGATGAATTCATTGATCATGAAGGAACCGTTCGGAAGATCAAGGCCGCTACAAGGGCAAGTGACATGAAAGTGGATCAAGTCCTTGGTAGCATCTCAAGAGGAGTGGTAACTCGTAGACACCATGCATTACTTATCACTTATTGTCAACATCATGCTTTTGTGTCTAGTTTTGAACCACTTAAGGTACAAGAAGCCTTGGTCGATCCGGATTGGGTAATTGCTATGCAAGAAGAATTGGAGTGTTTCACTCGTAATGAAGTATGGTCTCTAGTTGAGAGACCCAAGGATCATCGCATCAATGTCATTGGCACCAAATGGGTATTCAAGAACAAGCAAGATGAGAATGGCATTGTCATACGAAACAAAGCAAGGTTAGTGGCGCAAGGGTTTGCTCAAATAGAAGGTATGGATTTTGAGGATACCTTTGCGCCGGTAGCCCGTCTTGAAGCTATTCGTCTTTTGCTTGCATTTGCATCTTTCCACAATTTCAAATTATATCAAATGGATGTGAAAAGTGCATTTTTAATGGTCCCCTAAAAGAAACCGCATATGTGGCTCAACCCCCGGGTTTCGAAGACCCATGCCGACCCAACCACGTGTATTTACTCCATAAGGCACTCTACGGTCTCAAGCAAGCTCCACGTGCTTGGTATGAGTTCCTTAGGGATTTCTTACTACATGATGGGTTTCGCATGGGTACGGTCGATTCCACCCTTTTCACCAAGCGGGTTAAAGGGGGTGGCCTCTTTATATGTCAAATATATGTTGATGATATTATCTTTGGTGAAACTAACCCCAATCATAACAAAGCTTTTGAGCTATTGATGACTAGGAAATTTGAGATGTCCATGATGGGAGAGTTGAAGTTCTTCCTAGGCTTCCAAGTGAGGCAACTTGCAAAAGGCACCTTCATCTCTCAAGAGAAGTATGTGAGGGACATGCTCAAGAAATTCAACATGACCAACGCGAGTCCAATGAAGACACCCATGCCCGTAAAGGGGCAACTTGGTTCATGTGACGGTGAGAAGGATGTGGACATAAAGGTATACCGCTCCATGATAGGATCCTTGCTCTACCTTTGTGCCTCTAGGCCGGATATCATGCTAAGTGTAGGGATGTGTGCTCGTTTTCAATCCGCTCCCAAGGAGAGCCATTTAGTGGCGGTCAAACGGATTCTAAGATACCTTGTTCTCACTCCTACTCTCGGGCTATGGTATCCAAAGGGGTCAACCTTTGAACTCATTGGCTATTCGGATTCCGATTGGGCCGGTGATAAGGTTGACCGGAAGTCTACCTCCGGGGCTTGCCAATTTATTGGCCGGTCATTGGTCAGTTGGTCATCCAAGAAACAAAACTCCACCGCCCTATCCACCGCCGAAGCCGAATACATATCCGCGGCATCTTGTTGCACTCAATTGTTATGGATGAAGCAAACCTTGAAAGACTATGGTGTGCTTCTTGGTACGGTGCCTCTTCTTTGTGACAATGAAAGTGCAATAAAGATCGCCAACAACCCGGTTCAACATTGTCGCACCAAACATATTGACATTCGCCATCACTTCCTACGTGATCATGTTGCCAATAAGGATATTGATCTCACTCATGTGGGAACAACCTACCAATTGGCGGATATTTTCACTAAGCCTTTGGATGAAGCCCGCTTTGTTAACTTGAGGAGAACTTGGTATTCTTGATCCTAAAAACTTGGATTGATTAACTTCTTGCACTATATTCTTGCATTTATCTTGCTATCTAGCTTAGAGGCATAGCACATATGGGGATAGTCATCCTACCATGTCTTGGTACGATGCATACCTATGTGTGCAACATAAATAGACCCAATATCATTATATGGACCCAAGCATGTCTCTTCGCGGTCTCATGACATTTGCGCTTTCACATAGGGGGAGTAATCCCCCGCCCCTCATTGAGCCTTCATTACAACTTGATTTGACTATATAAGGCCAAATGATCTTATTGCAAACATCATTTCCAAATGACTTATGATTCTTGATATATACTTCGAATCATGCCCATTGTTGCTATTCACATCTTGTTTGGATTTTCTCTCCAATGGGTATGCCTAGAGAACTTTGTGTTCCCAACCCCATGTCTATGCTCATCTCATCATCATCTATCTATCTATATGTACATGTCATCATCTGAGCACTCACACACATTTACACAAAGCATAGGGGCAAAACGAGGCAAAACTAGACAATTCTGGGCTGGCCTGTCCCTGGCCCGGTTGGACCGGGTTCCTGACCGGATTTTCCGGTTGACCGGGCGCCAACCGGGCGCTGGGCCGGATCGGCCGGCGCCAGGTCCGGTCGACCGGGCGCCCGACCGGGCGCGCAGCCTACTATAAATTGGGGAAGGGATACCCCTTGGGGTCATCTTCCCCATTATTCCCCAACCTCCACACCTCCATGGCCGGCGCCCTGCTCACCTCCACCAAGATCTAGGCCGTTCCCACCACAAGAACCTCCCCAAACTCCACCAAACCATAGATCGGGCTCTTTGGGACATCTCCACCAAAGGATTTGAGCCCTCTCAAGCTAGTTTGGGAATTTTTGGTGTTCTTGGTTTTCAAGCCTCACCTTGTGTTCTTCTTGTTCTCTTGATCAAGAAGGACAATGTCTTCGGGTAATGTACTCTCCCTTCCTCCCTAATTTCTTGTCCTCTTCACACATTGCTAGTTCTTGACAAGATTTGAGGAGATCTTAGGGTTAGGGTTAGGGTTTGCAAGTCCTCGTGCCTTTAGAGTGTCTCACAACACCAAGCACATACTCCACTCTATTGCTATAGTCTATGTTCAAGTTTTTGAGTTTTTGCATGAATTTGTGGTAGAAAATCTGGGCAACTTATTACAACTCGACAGATCCGGTTTGCCGCCCGGTCAACCGGCCCCTCAACCGGCCGGCCCGGCGTGCCGTCCGGTCTGACCGGATTTGCAACTGGCTGGTCCGGTCTGCAGCCCGGTTGGACTGGCCTGTGCGCCGGATCGCCCAGTTTTTCGCACAATCTCATCAATACACTTGAATATATGCTATGCTTTTTGGTTCCCCTCTTATTGATGACATGTACACTTACCCCACTGCTATCCTTGCTCTATTCTCTCATTCACAGGAAGTTGGAGTGGTGAACCTGAACAACGGGGCACTGTTGCCAAGCGAGGCCGTACTGCTGAGAATCCACCTCGCCGGTCTAGTGCTTGCACACCTCCTGCCGCTCATCAGACTGCTGACACGGGCAGCTCGGATTAGAGAAGGACCAAGTCAGTGGGTGGTAAGAAGAAGGATAAGCATGCCGCCCAAGAAGATGATGAAGTCGTGCCAGATTTCAATCTTGCGGATGCACACCGCGGTGAGTGGCGGGAAGTGAGGTTGGTGAATCCATATCGCCATGAGCGCCGGACTTACTTGGGTGGGGACAAGTTCTTCTGGACCAAGACATAGGCAACCCTATGGCATGGTTTCTATGATGATCATGACAGTATGAAGAATGGGACTGTTGTGATGCCCAAGGCCATCAATCCTCAGGAGCTTGCCTTGCATGAAGCCACAAAGTACCGCTTTGTGGTTCAAACCTTGAAGGGTCTGGGCCTATATGATCTTGTGATACTCAAGCCTGATGAAACACAAGAAGATTACACCTACTGTCCTATGCTAGTCCGTCAGTTCCATTGCACTGTCTACTTTCATGAAGATGACGACCGCACCATTACTTGGATGACTGGCAAGGAGAAGTACTCTTGCACCTACACACAGTTCTGTGCAGCCTTGGGTTGTGGTGGTGACCGTACTCCAGGGTACAAGATTCACTCTCGGTCCAAGATGACTAGGGGTGACATCTCCTTTTGCTACCCCACTAACCCAACAGCTGTGCCTCCCACCATCTCCGGGATGTACTATTCCTACCTTGTCCTTGCCAAGCTATTTCGTGAGAACCTCATCAGCAAGTCTGGAGATTCTAGTGAAGTCAGGAACTATCACCTGAACCTGATGTACTATTGCAACCCTGACAAGAGAAGGAAGATTGATGGGTGTGATCTTATTTACTGTGAGATCAAGCGTGCAGTGATGGACCGCATGACTCCAAACTATGCTCAGTACATTTAGCGGCTCATCAACACCATTGTTCCTGCTCCTCTCAACGTGTTTGGTGAAAAGGTCATCATGGAACCATTCAGATTCCCTACTCAGGATGGTCGCATAGAAGTCCCTTCCATGATGCCCACCGCTGAGCGTCGTTCCAAGGAACAGCATGATCCTGCAGTAGGACCCAGTTACACTCGGCGCCCTCAGCGTGGTGCCGCTTGCTTCTTCACTAGCATGTGGCAGATGTGCAAGAACACCAATGATGTTGCACATCAGAGTCTTGCCATTAACCAGGAAACACGGAGGAGACAGAGTGAGTTCATGGCTGCACGGAATGCTCTTGTTCCTCCTTCTGGCTCTGAGATGGAGCCTGTGGTTGCACCAGCTTGGGAGATGCCTCACATTACCGATGAGATGATCCAGAACTTTGACTTCTCCATGTATGCTCATGGTGGCCCTCCTCCTCGGACTGCTCGTGCTCCCTCCCCTCCTCTTGATGATGATGATGAGGATGGTCGTGGTGCGGCTACTCCGTCGGGCTCGTGCTCCCAACCCTCCCAGTTCTATTGATGGGTGCGGTAGCTTCTCTCCTCTTTTCTTCGCCTTTTTGGTGTTCCGATGCCAAAGGGGGAGAAGAGAGTAGAGTCTAGGACTACGGGGTTCCTTGATTGTCACAAGCCATGGGAGTTGCTTTATTTGGATCTTATATGGCTTGTGCTTATTTGCTTTCGATTTCTCGAGAATCATTTGCTACTTTGAATAATTCGTGTATGGACGTGTATGGACGACTATGTGTGTGCTTATTCACTCTATTAGGATAATCATGTTTTATGCTTATATATCTTGATATACTTGTCCATACCATGCTTGTTTCCTAAAGATATTGGGGGAGCTTCTCATGTTACACATATGGTGCACTTTGCATTCAAACGCAAACTCTCCAAGTGCACATATTATGGGGGAGATGTCGTAATATCTTATATGGAATCAAGGTTGAGAGCTTATCATAATATCTATATGTGACTCTAGCTCGGTTTGTCATCGTATACCAAAAAGGGGAGATTGTAAGGGTATTTTACCCTTATCCATTATTTTGGTAACAATGACACCGTGCTAGAGTATTTGACCTAATACGTTTATAAAGATTATCTCAGGTATTACGCAATGAGGCATAAATGGTGTATCAAAGGAACAAGAAGGCTAAAGGAGACCCCCCACTTCAATAACAATCGAAAAGGGGTATACAGAAGAAATCCGGTCGGTCACCCGGTTGGACCGGGCCACAGACCGGACGGTCCGGCGCACGGTCCGGTCGACCGGGGGCCAACCGGGCGCCAACCGGGCGTCAACCGGGCTGCAAGTCGACGCTGGAAGAATCCGGTTGCCGCCCGGTCAGCCGAGCTACAGACCGGCGAGTCCGGCGCACGGTCCGGTCGACCGGGCGCCAACCGGGCGCCAACCGGAGGAGCCCCTGGACGAAGAAAACGAGGATCCGGCCCAGCATCCGGTCGCAACCGGCTGGTCCGGTCACTGGTCCGGTCCAACCGGATTCCATCCCGGACAGTCCGGTCACAGGTCCGGTTGACCGGGTTTGACGATTTGAAAGCTGAGGTGGCAAGTGACCAACGACCATATTTCGAAGTACACTATAAATAGGCCTTCTCCTACCTCAGAACACTTAGCCAATACACTACAAGCTGTTCTTGAGCTCTCTCTCTCTTACTCCATTATTAGAAACACCAAAAGCCTCCGATCTCCCTCCTCCTCCACCCAAACTCAAATCCCTCCGGGGAATCACTAGAGGAGGACCCGATCTACTGTTCTACCAAGCCAAATCTTATTCCCCTTGTATTCATCGAGAAGCTTGCTTCCTAGGGTTCCTTGGAAACCCTAGGTGGGCAAGAGGAGTCCGGAAGCATCCGGGCTGTGGATTTGCTCCGGGCAAGATTGTGAAGGTTTGGAGGCTACCTCAAAGTCTACCACAAGTGAGTGAGCTATTCCTTCGTGGGATAGGCTCCGGAGAATAGGGTGAGCCTTCGTGGCGTGGGGAATCCTTCGTGGGACCTCCACCCCTCCAAACGTGACGTACCTTGTTGCAAAGCAAGGGAACATGGGAATACATCCTCGTCTCCGTGTGCTATCGGTTATCTCTAACCGAACTCCTTACTTGTGATTTAACTGCCTGAGAGAGCCTTTGTGCTCGAGATAGTTGTATCTTCATATAGGTTGCTTCACCTAGTTTGCATTAGGCTCACCTTTATATTCCGCAAAGCCTAATATTGCAAAGAAAGAATTAAAATCTGTAGAAACCTATTCACCCCCCTCTAGGTTTACCATCTCTATACTTTCAATTGGTATCAGAGCCTGGACTCTTATTAAGGGCTTCACCGCCTTAAGAGTGAGATGGATAAACTATTCGAGGGAGATGATTCCCCTCTCCGGCAGGGTGCCGGAGGCGATCTCCTGAATCCCCCGAGATGGGATTGGCGGCGGCGGCGTCTCTGGAAGGTTTTCCGTATCGTGGCTCTCGGTACTGGAACTATTATCGACGAAGGCTTCTTATAGGCGAAGAGGTAGGTTTAGGGGCGACGCGAGGGGCCCACACGCTAGGCCGGCGCGGCCAGGGCCTGGGCCGCGCCGCCCTAGTGTGTGGCCGCCTCGTCGCCCCACTTCGTATCTCCCCCGGTGTTCTGGAAGCTTCGTGGAAAAATAAGATCCTGGCCGTTGATTTCGTCCAATTCCGAGAATATTTCCTTACTAGGATTTCTGAAACCAAAAACAGCAGAAAACAGCAACTGGCTCTTCGGCATCTTGTTAATAGGTTAGTACCGGAAAATGCATAAATATGACATAAAGTATAAAACATGTGAGTATCATCATAAAAGTAGCATGGAACATAAGAAATTATCGATACGTTGGAGACGTATCAAGGGGTAGATCCAGATCTGGTGGAGGAGGAGCCCTCTACGCCTCCCGGGGGTGGTGGTGGGGGCGGAGGCGGCTCGGCGGCGGACGACGCCATAAGGTAGGTGGGCAGGACGGCGTGGCGGCGGAGGGGCGGTGTGTGAGCCCCTCCAGTCTCGGGCGGAGGGGAAAGCTTTGGGTCAGCTCTTCTAGTCAACAGTCAACACAATTCGAAAGCAACGGTCAAGTCAAAACCACCGCGGCTCCCTAGTCGTCACCGGTAACGGAAGGCCTCTGATCAGATGGCAACCCTCCCGTCCAAGCGTCTGCGAGGGGTTTCAAACTAGAGGGAGGGGAAAACTGAGGAAAAGTTAGGAGGCTGGGGAAAACTGAGTACAACTAATGAACCAGGGGCACGAGAACAAAAAACCCAAATGTAAAATAGGTGAAGAGGGAGGGCTCCCCTGTGAAAAGTTGTAGAAGAACTTATCGTATCTCACAACACCACATCGTGATCCTTTCCGAGAAGAAGCAAATGCTACAACAAGAAACGGATGCACAACTTACTACTATGGTAAAAGAACCAGCACGCTCAAGATATGATATGCATGGCATGGCAACGATGATGCAATGCAATTTATTCAATTTAAGCGGGATCGGAATCCCAGACAAACAAATTAGAGTGGGAGTTGCTTTTCTACTGGCAATATTAAATGTAGATTAGCATGTCAAGACAAAGCAAAGGTGAGATACTTCAATATTAAGCGGACCGGAGAAAACCCTAGTCGATATTTCGAAATACTCCGCATATATGTTAGGTGAACATGCATAACTATCACGTCACGATATGATGCGAGATGAAAACAGGTATATGGATGTAATATTCATGTTCCTCACATTTTTATGAATAATTTTCATATAGAAAATATTTTATTGAATATATAGTTTTAAAGATATGATTTTAGCAAGGTATTAACATTTTCTGCAATTCCCAGAAAACAGAGAAACGGGTGGGCCTTTTCTAACCGAGAGACAGATAGCTGCAGGGACCAACGAGCAGGGCCGGAAGGTGCCGACTGAGAAGATGACAAGGCAGAGGGCCCCGGGTTGCTTTCCAGGAGGTCCGGTTGGTTACCAGCAAAATATAGAGAACATGGACCGTGGGTTCAGGGATCAAAAGAATAGGGGCTCTTTTGCTAAGATCAAGATCCAGATCTGGGAAAAAGGGTTTCTCACCGGGATGAATCTAGCCTAGAGGATGACGGATGAGGCCTAGGTGCCACGCTGGACGCCACGCTGGCCGAGCTTGGATGAAGTCAAAATCGGCCGGCCGGCGGCATGTCGAGCACATGCCCGAGGTGGTGGAGTGATCCAGAAAGCATGGAAGCGCTCCAGATGCGCCTCGACTCCGTGAACCGGAAGGTGGCGGTGGGGGTTGAAGGGGCCACCGGAGGAAGGTCGGTGACGTGGTCCTATAGGGAGAATCGATAGTCACTGTTGGGAAAGCAAACGAGACAGATAAGGAGACAAAGGAGAGGTCCAGGAGGAGCGCTAGAGTACAAGGATCATGTAGGTGGGCTCAAACTAGCCGAGGGAGGACCGTAGTGGCCGGAGTCGTCGATGAAGCGCGGCAGCCGGCGGGGAGGAAATTGACCACGGCGTCGATTTGAGAAGCTCCCGACTCGATTTACTTGCACCAGTAGATGCGTGGCGGAGAGGCGCGTCGAATGATGGTGGCGGCGTCTCTTGGGGTGGACGGAGATGGTCGGGCGGCAGTGGACTGCGGCGGTGGCACTCGGTGTTTTGCAGGGGTACCCCCTCTCTATTTCTTTCATGGAGCAGAATAAAGATGGAGGGGAAGAGATGCATGGCGAGGAGGATAAGAGAGAGATGCTTGCGGTGGTCCCGGTAAAGTGAGGCAATGGGTGGCTTCATGTGGGAGCAGGTGAAGGTGGGGAGCGGGGGTGGTGGTTGGGAAGTTGACGTTAACCAGGAAGGGGCTCATGCCTACTGCATGTGTGCTTGGAGAAAAAGACGAAGGGAGGAGCGTCTCCGCTCGCGCACGGATACGAGTAAGAAGATGGGTTGGAGGAGGAGGGAAAAGATGGGCTACCGGGGAAGGTTGCTGGGCTGAAGAACAAAAGGCCCACCGAGGAGAGAGGAGACATGGGTTGGGTTGGTTGGTTAGAAAGGGTCCAGGGTTAGAGGGTTAGGGTTTTGTTTTAAATTTTCTTTTCCTTTTGTTGATTTGAAAACTGGTTTCATACAAGGTTCAAATTTAACTTGAATTCAAACAGAGAGGAGAAAGAGAGAGAATAAAAGAATAATTTTATTTTGTATTATAACTATGCTTTTAGGGTTTTGGTAAAAAAAAGAATGACAAGGGAGGGTTTATTATAAAAACCATATGAGAGGGGGAAACACACAATAGTTTTTGTTCAAAATAATTTTTATTTGATAAAATCTTGTGGATGATATGATGCATGATGACATGATGATGCATAAAAGAAAAACAACATGCAAAAAATCTAATAGGGGTATTATCCTGGGCCGTTATAGTGGAGGTGGTGGTCCTCACGGGTGGCGTGCTAGCGAGGGCCAACGCAAGGGCGACATCCACATCCTCCACGCGTAGGAGTTGGAACTAGAGCCACTCGGGATCGAGGCCAAGGACATCGTTTGCATCCGTGTGCTCGGCAAGGTCGATCACCGAGATCTTCTTCTACTGCCGTGGAAAACCCACGACAGATGCCAACACGAGATGACTTACGAGGGTGGGGAGGAAGTCTCCGAGTGATACCATTGACGGGATCAGTACACGATGTACCCAGCTTTGGCCCGTGCTCTGGAGTTAAATACCTACTACTGCTTCTGCGATTATAGATTGCAATAACGATGCTCAAGCTATACGATTAGTGCTAAGGCAAGTTGTGCTAACTAGTTCTCGTCTCCCTCTAGGGATCATCCTGTACCACCTTAGGAAGGGAGTAGCATTAGGCTTTACATGGTAACCCAAGTTGGTATGGGCCTTGGAGTCCTAGCTATTACGACTTGACCTATGCTACTTGTCTTCAATGGCAAGTCCCATTGGCGTCTTCGTTGATGACTCCTTTGAACCGACTCTGCTAAGTGCCAGCCCAAGTCACCTCTTGTGCAAGCCCAATCTAGGAGCATCCGTAAGTAGGAAACGGGCCTCCCTTGTCATGTGGAGAAAATTTAAAATGCTGAGTTGGTTAAGAATTTGTTTGAATAGAAGAATAAGATGGTAAAAAATACACTAGCTTATTGGGGGATTGAAGAACTGAATGGGTGCCACTGAGAGACTTCTGTTGGAGCAAAACATGTCAAAATTGAATGATCAATGTGAGGAGCAATCTAGAATTGAGTTGAACAAGATAGAGAATGAAAAGAACTTGCTGCCAGAGGAGAAGAAGAAACGGGATGATGAAAAGAAAGAACTGTAGTAGGATTAGAAGATGCTGGAGTACATGTTGTTTGATCTCTAAAAGCTAGTGATACTAACAAGGATAAGATGAAGAGGATCCGGTAAATTTGTGATGAGTGAGATGTTTTCATTTGGATCTTGATGACCATGTGTGCTAATAAAAAACTAATAGGTAGTTGTTGTAATATTATTTAATTTATTGTGTGAGACTATTTGGTATCGAATGTTTTAGGTAATATTTATTTATCGTTGATGACTCTCTATGTTAGGCAGCCGGCCTCAAACCCGCGGCAGTTTTTGCCAGCGCCTCTGAAGCGGCTGTCCGATGCCGATGCCAGACACTATTTGGGGATGCTCTAACATAGAGAGAAGTACGTAGTAATTGGTTCCTCATTGCAAAACCATGAGATTTCTAGATGATTAGCATTATCACTCCAAGCAAGCTAGAAATGTCCCTGGCCAAGCAAAGAGTATCCCCAACATTTCATTTCTCACCACTTACCCTCTTGACTTGCCGTTAGGAGCCACACATTTCGACCTTTGTAGACCATCGCCACAAAGTCTTTCCCTTATTCATGCAGTACAAGCGGAATGATCGGTCCATCCGGGAACAAGATCATGATACGATCCCTAGTGGGCGATCAACTTATACTTAATCTCATGGCAGAGAGGAGTATCGAACATATTCCCCTGGAGGAGCAAAAAGGATGGTCGAGAAGCCGTGGGGTGGAAACCCTCTAGGACCTCCCTTCATTTCAATGACAGTATAGTATCATCCAACCATGCATGGAACTCTAAAGCCAGCACACCCGACCCTATAAATACCTTGCCAGTGAGCACACTTGAAGCACCACAGCGAGTTTAACCCCATCTCTTGACAGGCATACGTTATATTATAGCCTTGAACTTGTCTTTGGTGTATCTTAAGAGTGGGGGAGAAGGTCAACAAGAGGCGACTTTTGCAAGGTACGTAAGAAACGCAATGCAGCTAGTCCATGCTGTGTTACGCCTTAATCAGGGAGTTAGCTTGTGTTATGAGTGGCATAGATATTTTTGATGATCTTGTGTGGCAGCACATGCCGCACATGCATGCAGATGCTAGCACGATCGGTGCAGCACGTAGGGCCGTGTGTAACAACTAGGGCAGCTAGGCCGGCTGTTATCGCTGACCATTGTAGCTACAGCTTTAGTGGCGAGACAGAGCTAGAGGCAAGTTGACATGTGTGCCCGGAGACGATAGGTACTACTCCAACCAATGCACTTAGCCACGTTTTTATTATGTGTCACTCAGTGATTTTGTTGCCGAGTGAAATACCGTGGTTACCGGTCGGTAACCGGAATTTCTGTCTCCCTCGGCCGGTAATTAAATTTATCATGCAAATATCCTAGTCCATTTGAATTTGGGATGATTTGTTAATTAGTCCAACCTTTAAAAAAATGTGTCGCCCCTCCGCTATAATCTCATGGAGCACCACGACCCATTTGTCCAAAACTTTTGGTTCTTTCTACTCCAAACATTCAAAATGTTTTAGACATTAATGAGTTTGAAATTAAAATTTTGTTTGAGAATATCATCCGTATTTGACCGGTAATCGCTATTGACCATGGTTACCGGAGATCCCAGGACCTCTCCGAGTTTTTTTCTCGCCGGTCCACCACGGCGCCTCGTCCATTGTTTCGAAAACAAAACTTTTGGGCATTAACTCAGTAATTATATCAACTTACAGAAAATATTTTAAAGATTTTAGTTGGATCCCGTTTGCATCTCTACCTACATCACTACGTGGATCCACAGTCCAAGTACACACACCAAAGGTCTAGTTTGTGAGACCAGAAATATGTAGCAATAGACGACAAATGGTCGCCATTCATGCATGGGCATCACTCAGCCATGCACCCTACATGTACTATTAAGTATGCGACATGACCAAGTGGCCGAGACAACGCATGACATATTCTCCACATAATAGAGGAGCATCAGGAATTTCACAGTGTAGCTAAGGCACGGCACAGACCACAGGGCATGTATGCACCGCCACCCCTTAACAATCCATTTCGACTTAAAAGATCGCCGAGAACAGATGCGAAATACCCATGGAGTTAGAGAAATTCCCTTGTCGCAAAACCCCAACATCCACCCACCTTCCAGGCAGGCGCCTATAAATTGGCAGCCCCCACTCTTCCCTATTCATCGCAGCGCACTCACTCGTTCGTTCCTTCGCATATGACCTCGCAAATAGCGGAGTGGTAAACGATCGAGCTGCCTTTGAATTCCACGCAGAGTCGCGCGGTCTCCGTGTCTGGTTCACTAACCCAGCCAGCCACCCTTGCTCACTGCTGAGATAGCTATATATCGCGACGACTCAGGTGCTACTATACAGCAACGGTCGCATAGCTAGGTTGCTAGCTAGAATTTGAATTCAACTACAGCAACCGAGGTGCTACCTGTGTTCTCACTGCTAGCTCGGGTGCTGTAGAAATGGGGGCGAACGGCACTGTGGCCAAGCACTACGGCCAGGGGGCGGCCATGGAGGTGTGCTCGGCGGAGCAGGGCCACACGGCCGCCTCCAAGTGCTTCGACGACGACGGCCGCCTCAAGCGCACCGGCACGATGTGGACGGCCAGCGCGCACATCATCACCGCGGTGATCGGGTCGGGAGTTCTGTCGCTTGCCTGGGCCATTGCGCAGCTCGGCTGGGTCGCCGGCCCCGCGGTCATGCTGCTCTTCTCCCTCGTCACCTACTACACCTCGGCGCTGCTCTCCGACTGCTACCGCTCCGGCGACGAGACCACCGGCAAGCGAAACTACACATACATGGACGCCGTCAACGCCAACCTCAGTAAGTCCTCACCTCCATGCGATTGGTACCTGCATGCATGCACAATTGCACAGCCAGAACAGAGCTCACTCTGTTTGTCGTTTCGTCCTGCAGGTGGCGTCAAGGTCCAGATCTGCGGCTTCCTGCAATACGCCAACATCGTCGGAGTCGCCATCGGATACACCATCGCCGCCTCCATTAGTATGCTGTGAGTACCCAGCCAACCTCCATAAAATTTCTTCTTTGTATTATAGGATTAATACACTAGCTAAGTTTTTCAAAAGACCAATAGAAAGAAACTAGACACTATATTTATATTCAATATTCCTCCACAGTTAGGCTATTTTAGTCTTTAGCGTGGATTCGGTGCATAGAAAAAATTGTTTTATTTTAAATATTGCGCGGCTCTTGACTCAAACCCTCTTAACTCTGATACCATATAAAATTAATGCACTAGTTAAATTTTACAAAAAACCGATCTGATAAAAAAGAGATTAGACACTATATTTATATTCAATCTCATGTATAAGTGCCACATCTGTTTGCTTATTGTCGCTTGTCAATCGTACAGTGCGATCAAGCGAGCCAACTGCTTCCACGTAGAGGGGCACGTGAACCCGTGCCACATCTCCAGCACGCCTTACATGATCATCTTCGGCGTGGCGGAGATCTTCTTCTCGCAGATCCCGGACTTTGACCAGATCTCCTGGCTCTCCATCCTCGCCGCCATCATGTCCTTCACCTACTCCACCATCGGCCTCGGCCTCGGCATCGTCCAAGTGGTCGCCAACAAGGGTGTCAAGGGCAGCCTCACCGGCATCAGCATCGGCGTCGTCACCCCCATGGACAAGGTCTGGCGAAGCCTCCAGGCGTTCGGGGACATCGCCTTCGCATACTCCTACTCCCTCATCCTCATCGAAATCCAGGACACCCTCCGCGCGCCACCGCCCTCTGAGTCCAAGGTCATGCGCCGCGCCACCGTCGTCAGCGTCGCCACCACCACGCTCTTCTACATGCTCTGCGGCTGCATGGGCTACGCCGCCTTCGGCGACAACGCGCCCGGGAACCTCCTCACCGGCTTTGGATTCTACGAGCCCTTCTGGCTCCTCGACATCGCCAATGCAGCCATCGTCGTCCACCTCGTCGGCGCCTACCAGGTCTACTGCCAACCCCTCTTCGCCTTCGTAGAGAAGTGGGCGCAGCAGAGGTGGCCGGACTCAAGCTTCATCACGGGGGAGATCCAGCTCCCGATCATCTCCTCCGGGTTCAAGCTCAACCTATTCCGGCTCACATGGCGGTCAACGTTCGTCGTCGCCACCACCGTGGTGTCCATGCTCCTGCCCTTCTTCAACGACGTCGTCGGCTTCCTCGGCGCCATCGGGTTCTGGCCGCTCACCGTCTACTTCCCCGTGGAGATGTACATCGTGCAGAAGAAGATACCCAAGTGGAGCTCACTGTGGGTTTGCCTACAGCTGCTCAGCCTCGGTTGCCTCATCATCACCATTGCCTCCGCCGCCGGCTCCATCGCAGGAATCATGTCCGATCTAAAGGTCTACAAGCCCTTCTCCACAACTGACTGATCCAGGGCCGTCCCATGAATGCACAGACCGTCCATTAACAGAATATGCCAATATACTCTAATTAATCAACCGATCAATTATCACACGATCGCCGAAAATTGAAAATAGAAAGGCTGCATGTATGTCCTAGTATGTAATTGCTGCTTCTAAACAGCCGGCGTACCACCGCTGCTTCTAATTTTCTTTGTTTGCGATCCATTGTACGTGTTAACAGAAAATGATAGAGGGGAACCAAAATGCAGTACTTCCAAATTCCAATGTCAAATTAATGATGTATTTCTTAGACAAGTGGTGTGTTTGTGTTAATGACAAATGTTCCTTTTGTGTCTTCGCAAAAAAATATCGTATGATTCTTTGCATTTTAACCTCGACTGTTTCAGAAATCCAATTTTGGTCTAGGATGCATATGCTCCTCTATCTAAAAATACACTTTAAAATGTCAAAAACTCTGAATAAAAATTCCACGCCAACATTCTATATGTGAATGCCAAGTTTCACAGAAAATCGACATTTTTTATGTGATGTGCAAAAAAGATAAGAAAACATCCTTGCGAAGAGCTTTTTTTAGCACAAGATTTTTTCTTTTGTACACATGACATAAAAAATAACGATTTTTTGTTAAACAACTTTGCGAGCACATAAAACATTAAGATGTATATGAGACAATTTTGTCAGATTTTTGTAAACATTTTAAATATGTTTAAAAGTCATTCTAAAAATAGGAAGCACATGCTCCTGAAAGCAAAGATGTCACGGCCCGTCTGCCTCGGAGTGGTGTTTTGGAACATGGGAGCATATGCTCTCTATATTTTAAAATGCATCTTACACATATTTTAAATTTCAAAAAAATTGAAACAAAAAATTCGCACGTACATCTTCACGTGCTACGCGCTCACAAAGTCGTTTCATAAAAAATGAACTTATCATGTGACGTGTGTAAAAAAGACAAAATTCAGTGCTGAAAACAATGTTTTTCGCAGGATAAGTTTTCTCTTTTTTACATAGGCCACAAAATATATTATTTTTTCGTGAAACTTGACGCATACACATATATTATGGAGATATACATGTAGAATTTTTTGTCAAAATTTTTCCACACTTCAAAATATGTTTTGTTAGTAGAGGGAGCATACGCACCCGGGAGCCGAATTGAATTTCCGCGTCTGTTTTAGCTTCCTTACATCATAGTACAATTTTTGAGCTGGCACAAGGAACAACATTTATGTGAACGCATACCATGGGTGGCTCTTAGCTTCGACGAAAAAGGATGGCGCTCTGGTGTGTGGAGAGACAACAACACCACAACTTGACATATGGATATAATGATTAGTATGGCCGGAAACAAGGTGGAGTATAAACGAGTTAGAGCATCTCCAGTCGCGTCCTCCAAAGCAATTTGGGGCCCGCCGGATAAAAAATGGTTTCAGTCGCGTTCCCCAAAGCCAAATTTTGTCCGGCGCGCCCTGATACGGTGTCCGGCGGCCCGAGCCCGTCCCCGCCCCACAGGGGATGCACCGGGGACACCGAACACACCAAAAAGCGAGGCGGGGAGTGGCGGGGCCGACCCGTCAGCGGCATGATAAATTTTAACCTAACCGTCGCCTACCTCGCGACGGAAGTTATTGGCGCGCAGCGACGATGCAGTTCCCGCAGAGGCGCAGCGACGCGTCTCGTCGCGCCTAGCTCTACGTGCCAGCGTTAATGAGCACCACCGCTCTCCCGCCTCCCTCCGGCCTATAAAAAGGGCCGCCTCGCATCGTCCCTCTCACACACAAACCCTAGCGCCTCTCTCCCCAACCCTAGCCGCCATCATCTCAACAAGAGTCGACACCATGTCTGGTAGAGGCGGAGGCCGAGCTCGCGGCCGTGGTCGTGGTCGTGGCCGCGGTAGAGCTGCACGCTCGCCATCGCCTGCCACGCCGTCGTCTTCATTGTCGGAGATGGACGTGGAGCCGGGCGTGCTGTTCGAGTTCGTCCTCGTCCTCAGGGGCGACCCACGCGTCATCCAGAGGTTGCCGGACTCCTTCGTTCAGTACGTCGCCGGCGACGACCGCCCGTGCACGATGCATCTGCGGGAGGCTTCGTGCGGATACTACCGGTGGATCGTCGACGTGATCTACGACGAGCGCGGCAAGATGTACCTCCACATCGGCTGGGAGAAGTTCGCGCGCCACCACAGCCTCGAAGCCGGCTTCATCCTCCTGTTCTCCTACTTTGGCGACATGGACATGAGCGTGAAGGTTTTCGACGAGACGCGCTGCCACCCTGACTACCACGGCGACAACACCGACGAGGAGGACGACTGATGATGAAGAGTATTGTTTCTTCGCAGCGAATACGTGCACCGAAGTTTCTGGATGTTCATCTCATCGGTAGAACCAACAAGGGCACCATCTCCCGCTGGATTTTCCAGTTTGGGTGACTGGGTGTGCCCTCGAGTATTCTTTCTTAGCAGCAAACACAGAAAACCTTCGATGCATGGCCTAGTTTGGTATAGTTTTTTTGCAAAATTTTATATTTGTGTCCACCATGGTTCAAAATATGTATTAGTTTGTGGAAAACCATGTTCCAAATTGTGTCTTCCTGTAAACCACGTTCCCAATTATGTATTAGTTTGTGAAAATTGAAATAAAAATGCAAAAAATATAAAATTAATGTTTCGGGGCGGCGTTTGGGGGACGCGGCTGGGAGCGACGTCCCCCAAACGCGACACGAACGAAACACGTCCCCCAAACGCTTAATCCGGCGTGGTTTAGGGGACGCTTTGGGGAACGCGGCTGGAGATGCTCTTAAACTAGGTTCAGCTTTCGGCTCTTACTAAATCAAACGAGTTTAGACTAAGTCGAGTTAAAAGTCAACGGTAAAATATGGTTCTTACTCAGCCTGAAATGATCTTCATCTAGTTTCGAGCTAAGCAAAACAATAAACACTTCCATATTACATGCATATAGAAGAACGAACATTCTCATCCAGGATTTATCCAAGGAATAAATTAACCATTCAAATTTTCCTAAATATATCGTATTCATAGTTGAAGGAATAAATCTCATCCACACCATATAAGATAATAAATTATCCTAGTTACTTCCAATGTATAACATAATAAATATACATAATTATGTTATTTGAGTCCAATTAAGCTATATAACACAGCCATATTTGGCCCATTTTGTTTGGAGTCAAGCTAAACATAGATGAATAGTTGGGTACCCTTTAAGATACCTCAGCCAGCTAATTTTTTTAAAAAACAATTATCAAAATTTTACAAATATTACGCAAATCAGAGGATTTGCAAAAATAATACTTCCTTGCTCAACTAGTTCCTTTGGCGAACTATTAGCCAATAAGTACTTATTGGCTAACTATTAGCCAGTAAGTTCCTAACAGTTCTATCAACCACCATCGCAGCAGCAGCAGCAGAGTTCTTTCGACTGTGGTTCTTCCCCGTCACAGCTAGGCACCGATACAGATGTATTCGCTATCACCTTTTCAGCCTGGACTTCCACGCCGTGCCAAACATCGTCGCTGATATTTCTCTATGTTGCCTAAGGCATGTCTATCTACATATGTTTTCTTCAGACATTTACCTATGTATCAGACGTTTATCTATCTATGTTTGCGAGGAACAGATTCTTAAATATTACTAACACTACTAAAGCACCCTTGCCCTTCGAAGAGACCGCCCTCTTCCCCTTACTGCTTGCCATGAAGTTGTCATCGGAGTCGACTCGCCGGTGCAGCACTCTTTCCCTTCGCTGAGGCAACACTCTTCCCCTTAGCCGAGAATGAGGCGGGACAAAGCAAGATATGGCGGGAGAATGAGACGAGATACGGCAAGAAATGGTGGGAGAATGTAAGTGAGAAAACTGGCGGCAAAATGGAGAAGAAATCTGTTGCTGCCACATCGTTCGATAGGACTACCAGGAACTTGTAGGTTAACAGTTAGCCAATAAGTCCAATCGGCGTCCACTTCGCCAACTACTCAGATGATGTGATACCACCAACGGTCTATAGGATTGCCAGGGAGTTATTGGCTAACAGTTAGCCAAATATTTATTGGCTAACAGTTGGCCGAAAGGAACTAGTACGCCAACTATTGGCCAAGGCAGTATTATTTATTGCAAATTCCCTGATTTACGTAATATTAATGAAATTTAATAAAAAAATGTATTATTTTAAAAATAGCCCTCGACCACATAAACCAATACACTTAAGGCGGACATACCTCTAGTGCATTTCCAAGACAATAAAGGATCTGGGTCGAGGGCTATGTTGCAGACATACTAAAGGGGTATAGCCACATCATAGAGAAATATTGGCTAACCAAGGTGGCCCATTGACGGTATAGCCGACATGCCGACCGGGCAGGCTAGTTGCCAAGGATCAAGACCAGCGCTTATCCGGTTACGGAGGATCCAAGTCCGGAGCCCGTCACCTAAGCCTAGGTGGATAATTGAAGTCCAAGACATAACATATATACTAGCCACCATACCATCTTCGTTGGTTAGGACTCTCCATGTAACCCTAGGTCCGGCCACCTATTTAAGTCGGTCTACCATAGGGCAAGAGATATTTGCATACTCATTACGAAGTAGGGTTCCGCCACTGTCATGTAGCCCGAACCTAGTGACCTCGTGTGTATCCTCCTCCCAGACCTCCACCCACCTTACACCCCCACTCTCCCCTCGCCATGAGCTTCCTCTCATAATGCATCACTTTCGTAATTTTATAAAGTTTGTTTGTCAAGAACGCGCACAAGAATTGTGTGTCTTCTTTATTGAGAGAGAGAGAGAGAGAGAGACTAATTTACAAGACCCGGTTTCAGAGCTCATATCACAGACGATCGAGCTTCCATCCATACCGCACCAACCCCAACTACTCTCTCTCTCTCCTATAACTCCACACAATATTTAAACTTCATAAAAAAATTAGGCGATTTTATGAAGTTTTTAACTTCATAAAATCACTTCAACTTTATGAAGTTTTAAATATCAAACTTTGTTTTCAACATGTTTTTCTTTTAAGTCATTGGCATCTACGTGTATATTTGTGGACATGTGAGGTCAAATATTGGCCATACCGGTAGATATATCGGGTCATGCTGGCCGATATGTGTGTATGAAAACAATATTTACGAAATGATGTGCATTCATTTGTCGGTCCTGATTTAAAAGATTGCATACGCACGTGTCTAAGAAAGGAAGGCCACGATACATGGCCATCGATCAAGAGAGTTGCAATGTACTCCCTATGTTTATGTTCGGAACTATAAGGTCGGCGAGTAACACTACGGGAAAAAAGGGCGTTGCCGTGCGCCTCGTCTTTGCCGTGCGGCTCTGCACGACAAAGATTTTTTTGCCATGTATCAGCAGAGAGGACGCACGGCAAAGAGGCATTGCACGGTAAAACGACTAACAGCGCACGGCAAAGAACCATTGCACGGTAAAACGATCAGTGGCGCACGGCAAAGGCCCAATTAGCGCACGGCAAAGAAGCTAACACGGCAAAGCTACAATTTAGCGCACGGCAAAGAATGATCGTATAGCTGGACGGCCGTATGCACGCGGATAGCTGACGTGGCCTACCTCACGTCTCACATTGGCCCACACCAAACGCTATTAGGGCATGCCCAATGCACTGCCCTAGAGGTGATGCTTCACGCCTTTAGTTAGGTTCGGGTGGTCCAAAGTAGGTTCGGATCAGGAGGCAGCCTCCTCTTCAAGAAGTGGGATCTTCAGTCCTAAAAGCATGCTTTTTGGAGAGAGAAAGAGATACATAGTGTCATATTTGTGGGGCCCCTTCTCTTCTTTTTCTGACTAAAGTTGTAGTTTCCATTGGAGAGATAAAATTCACCATGTTGTTTCTTACAACTTTTTTACATGTAGCAGCTAGTTGTGTATGCCACAATTGCTCATGCCCTTACACCCGGGAGACTCCAGTCCAAACGCTATTAATACGTGCGCACTCGGAGGCTCCAGACTCCACGCGGGAGACTCCAGACTCCACAACACGCGGGAGGCTCCGAGCTCCATGGCCACACAGCACGCACGGCGCCCGTCCTCGGCCTGCGGCGGCGTTCGTCTCCGGCCTGCCTCGGCGCCCGTCCCCGGCCTGCGGCGGCACCCGTCTTTGGCCTGCGTTGGCGCCCGTCCCCGGCTTGTGGCGGCGCCCGTCCCCAGCCCGCGTCGGCGTTCGTCTCCGGCCTGCCTCGGCGCCCGTCCCCGGCTGCCTCGGCGTCCATCCCCGGTTCCCGCGGCGGCAAGGCACTCGACTCCGGTTCCCGAGCTTCTCGTCCCCGACTCCTCCCAGAGATGGTGTGGGACCTGAGGACGACGTCGCCGGAGCTACGTGGCGGCCATCCTCGAGTGTCGCCGCAACGAGCGGGCGTGGGCAAGCATGCGTGGCATCGGGGCGCCATTTTTTAAAAATTTTTGCTAAACCTCTTTGCCGTGTGTCCAGTTAACACGACAAAGAACGTCCGGCGCACGGCAACGAAGTGCCTCACGGCAAAGTCAACGGGCGCACGGCAAAGAACGCTCGCACGACAAGATTCTTTGCCATGCATATTTGCCAAAATGCACGGCAAAGATTCTTTGCCGTGACAAACGTTGCCGTCTAATCTTTGCCGTGCAAAATGGCCTTTTCCGTGCAAATTAGTCCTTTGCCGTTGTGAAAAATGGCCGCACGGCAAAGCCAGCTTCTGCCGTAGTGTAATAGGAAGTAAATATTTTAAATATCATTTAAAGTTTAGATGTTTTACTTTCTAATGATATAATTTTATTTTTTTACATTTCATGTTATGTTGGTTAAATTAACAATCAAGATATACACACCAGTTTTATAGTCCTAACTCCTAAAGGAGGTAGTACTGTACTTACTGCTAGAAATCTGTGTGCGACAAGAATCTGTATCTGTCTGTAATCGGAAGTGGCCGACTCGGACCGTACACAGGAGCACACTGGCCATACGCTGATACGCAGAAAAGGACGTACGGTTGGTCGCCGAGGGGTCAAAATCGCCTGATGCACCCCCATTCCAATTGCTCGTACGGTCACCATTTTTGCACGTGATGCACGTAGGCACATCAGTTCACTGCAATCTCATCGCCTGTTCGTCCACTAACTGTGCGTAAATGCAGTCGGATCATGAGATCAGTCCTAAAATTCAATCCGACATTTTTTTTCCGAAAAGGGAAACAAAACAACCCCAACCCTATGTCAAATTGATGCATACGGCTTCAAGCAAGGCCGACATAATCATCAAGTCACGGCCGAAGACTCAATTTGACCGGACATTGTCAAAAGACCATCGAAATGGCTATTCTTAGAGCAGGTCTAACAGACCCCGTAAAAGGGGCAAACCCGTATAATAACCGCCGATTTGAGGGTTTCGGCTCTACCCGGCAGTCTAGCACGCCCCGTAAAAACGGCCCCCGAATCGTTTTTTGCTGTTTTCGAGTACGGGGCGGGTCGTCGCCCCTACTTGTGCGGGGTGGGAGCGGGGATAGTGGGCGGCCGGTATCCCAATTCGAAAGCGCGCGCGGACATTTCGGTTCCCCCGCCCGTTTTCCCCGCGCGCCGCCGCCGCCACCCGCGCGCCGCCGCCGCAATCCGTCAGATCCGTGCCCCTCCGCCGTCCGCCCAGCCTCGTCGAGGTTCGTCGACGCCCGCCGCACCTCCGCCGCACCCCCGCCGAAGTTCCGCGTCCCTCCGCGCGCGCCGCCCGCCCTCCCGCCGTGGTCTTCTCCGCCGGTGAGTATTCCGCCGCGTTCTTCTTCGTTGCCGCCGGTAAATTGGTCGGATTTGGGGCTGATGTATGGTACACCGTGGTAGATGGCTTCGGAGGATGTGCACATGGCGGATTTGGACGCGACGTCCACCGATTGGTCGTCGTCGGATTCCGACGATTCGGATATCGACGAGCTGCTCAACGACGATGAGACGGAGATGATGCTCGCTCCTGTTCGGCTTGAAGCAAACGGAGGACCGCATGAAGGCTGCTGGATCAGCGGAAAGGATCCGTGATGGGGCGTATGTGCATTCCGCGGAACCGCGCGCTCGGCCACGAGCAGCTGATGCAAGATTATTTCGCCGAGGTACCGACCTATCCTCCCCGCCTCTTCCGTAGACGGTACCGAATGCGTAGGACTTTTTTCGAGAAAATCGTCAAAGATTGCGAGGCAAATTGCAATTGTCAGGGGTCCTGCTAGGTTTTGGGACAAGGAAACTCTTGTTGATGTCATGACATGTTGTGTGATTCTTCACAACATGATCATTGAAGATGAAAGAGGTTTAAACTTGCCATGTTTCTATGACAATGTTGGCACCCGAGTGCAGCCCGAGAGGAACCCTGATCGGCTTGAAACTTTTCTTGCAGCTCATCGAGGCATTGAAAATGCCGAGACTCATCACCAGCTCACCCAAGATTTGATTGAACACCATTGGCAGTTGCATGGCCAATGATTTATTACATTCATTTCCCATTGTTGTATGTGTGAAACATTCATTTCCTATTTGTTGTATGTGTGAAACATTTGTTATTTGTTTAATTCTTCCATTAGAACCTTTGTTGACATTTCCGAAAAACATTATTGTAATAATTAAGACGATTATTGTGTGATGTAAAACATTTATTTTATGTGAATGGTGTGTTGGTTCTAATATGCAATTTGTCAAAAAACCCTGTTTTGAGGGGTTGAAAACTCGGACGAGCTAGCATATTCTGTTTTACGGGGTGGGATACGGGGTCTGCTAGCTCGTCCGAGTTTTCGGCCGGCGAAAAGTGAATACAGGGCCCTCTACTCGCGTTTTAAGGGGCGAAAAAATACGGGGCCTGTTAGACATGCTCTTAGAAAGTAAGGTTTCACCGTGCTATGTGTAGCCTATTTGTCTAACAAATCTGGCTCCTAGACGAAATTAATTATTTATCTAACCCCTTGGCGAAACTATCTTCAATTTTGTTCTTGCGTTTTGGCGCTATCGAGAATAGAGCTGAAGTTGTGTAGGTTGGCGCCATGGAAAAACGACGCCGACGAAGCAAGTCGACGCCAAGTCAAATGGCATCGAAGTGAGGTCGGCGACAATTGCAATGGTCCTGAACCACCAATGGTGCTTTTGTGTTCTTTTCTGCTGGCTCCGACCTGTACAACGTCGGCTCCATTCACGTTGGCGCCGAAACATAGAAATCAAATTTTGAAATAGTTCCACACACTGAAGTCTGACAAAGAATTATCTTCATCTAGGGGTTAGATTTGTCAAAAAAAACAATGTGGGTAGCCTGCATGCACGTCACCACCCGAGAATACCTCCTGGGATTTGACGTCGCATGAACAACCCACTCTTACAAAGCGTACCGTCATGTCTCGTCTTATCAGTCATGACATCCCATGATCCCACCTCTGGGGCTAAAGTTGAAGTACGTACGGGGCGCTAGCAGCACTAATTCTATCCAAATATTAGTGGTTTGTTACTTTGTTTAATCAGTGGCAGGACTGAACAGCGAAGGATCTATCATGCATCCCAGAAGGCAGGAGGGAAGAATCAGCCAGAGATCCCGTCGCCCACCACCACCACACGTACGTCGATCGCTCCATCTCCTCTGTCGCCGGATTCCTCCGATAGGTATACGCACCTCTCTCATCTCGGTGCGGTGGTTCAGCACCTAGAATCGGCCGCGGCCGCCCTGCTCCTATGCCGTCGCCGTCGCCGGAAAAAGTGGTACCTAGAAGTACCGCAGCCCTCCTCCTCCCCCTCCTTGTCTCTCATCCATAGCTTTTGAGTCAAAAATAGTTGGACCGACTACT
Source organism: Lolium rigidum (assembly GCF_022539505.1). Taxonomy (NCBI): domain Eukaryota; kingdom Viridiplantae; phylum Streptophyta; class Magnoliopsida; order Poales; family Poaceae; genus Lolium; species Lolium rigidum. The sequence goes on along the minus strand of NC_061511.1, from coordinate 180,010,396 downwards.
ACAGTCTACAGACCAGCTGGTCTGCACTCGACCGGAGAATGTACGTACGGTACGCAGCTGTTGCACGCGACGCCGAACCGATGCCTAGCTTTCTGGATGATGCGTTCAGCGACTTGCGCAGTTCAGTTCTCGATCGACGTCTACACGCTTGTCGGCCTTGTGCTCTCGAGTGACAAGCATATATTCGTACCCTGCAGAGCTGTTAGAAGCAGGCACGCGACTGATCGACCGAGTTTAGTTAATACAATCGTCCCTCTCTCAGGAAGTGACACCAGTTCGGTAGAATGCATTCGGTCACATGTTGTGAACTGCAGCTGCCGAGTTCCCCGCTGGTCCATCTGGGGCTGGACAGGAGAGACGACAGAAAACATTGTAGCTGTAGCTTCCAAGTCAAATTAGTTCTATTTCTGCTAATTCAGTAGTCCTAAATCCTAATGAGAATCTTAAATCGTGGTCGAGGAATCGAATTTGCGCGCTTGACAAAGTGGAAAGAAGCGAAAGGGCTAAAGCGAGATCAGCAGAACATCAGCATAAACTACACGGGTCAAATATGTGAGGCGCGTGCTCGATCTTCTGGATTGAATTATTTTGGCCGGGAAAGCAAGAACCGAAACCGATCGACAGAGATGCATGTGGAAGTAATCGCGCGCAGGGGGTATTAGCTACTTGTTCTCCTATCTTATCTCCTCGGTACGAGATGCTTTACTTACTGGTAGTATTGCTCTACTTCTACTGTGGGATGCGATGAGGATGAGGCCGCATTACATTATTGGCTGCACCTGCGCAGGCGAAGAACAATCGGAGCAGTGGAACCGAACATTACAGCCGTGCAGGCTTCTGCTAGCAACGGTTTCCACTGTACGTGATGCGTGGATGCTCGATCCGCTTCAGCAAAACCGAGAGCGACTACACTGCTCGGAAATTCGTGGACCGAGCTTTCCTCCACCATAATCTCAGGGTCTAATTTTCTGAATTCCAAACAACTTAATTATGTCGTGCACGTAGCCACTTGCTTCTTTGAATTCGGATTTGATTCATTTCAGTACTTAGGCAAACGAACCAACATAATTTTCATTGGCTTTTTTCTTAATGATTTCTTAATTCTTATGAGAGCTGATGCTGCAAATGCTACAAGCCTCCGGAGAGCTCTGGATGATTATTGTGCTGCCTCCGGTCAGCTTGTGAGTGATGCTAAAACTAACATTTTCTTCAGCATTTGCACGGAGGTGGATACAAAAGTGAAGGTTTGTTCTATTCTTAACATTATGACTGAAGCAATCATGGAAAAGTATCTTGGCCTGCCACCTATTGTGGGCCTGGACAGGTTGGACTGCTTCCAACACTTATTGATAGAATTTGCAAGATCCTAAGTGGGTGGAAGGAGAAGAATATGTCCTTTGGAGGGAAAGAGGCACTTCTAAAAGTCGTCATTCAAGTTATTCATGCATCTGCAATGTCTGTATTCAAGCTACCTAAATAGATTATCAAAGGGATAATAATTGCAATGTCCAAAGATGATGATCAACAAAACCATATGAATTGGTTCGCGTGGTGCAAGATGTGTGTGCCGAAAAAAAAAAGGAGGTATGGAATTCAGAGACCTACATTGTTCTAATCTTTCTATGTTGGCCAGATAACTGTGGAGATTAATTTCAGAACCAGACTCACTTTGCGCTTCAGTTTTGAGAGCTAAGTACTATCCCTCAGGGGATAATTTAAATTGCCAATTAAAGAAGGGAAGTTCGTATATATACTTGGCAAAGTATTTTGGCGGGTATCCAAACTTTCAAAAGGGGCCACATGTGGAGAGTTGGCGATGGCTCCCAAATTAATATATGTAATTATCCAATGGTTCCCGGGAGTCCAAATAGAATGATCACAACTAGGAGAGGCAATATAGTTTACACCAAAGTATCTGAGTTGATTGATGCAGAGACAGGAACTTGGGATGAGGAGCTTCTTAGAAGTATTTTCTGGTCAATTGGTGTTAAAAGAATTCTCAATATTCTTTTGGTGAGAAGCATGGTGCAGAACTTTGTCTCTTGGCATTATACGAAGACCGGCATATTCTTGATTCGGCCGTGTTACTACGCCGAGTGGGAGCATCAACACGGTAATAAACTAAGGAGAACATCTGGATATGGCACGTCTTCTAACTTACATGTATGGAAAACGGTGTGGTCTCTAAATGTGCCAGCAAAAAGCAAGATCCATATGTGGAGGTCGTTATTGGGCGCTATCCCATGTAATGGAGTGTTGGCTAACAGGCATATGATTCAGAGCTCCTAATGTTCACTATGTCAAACTGATTGTGAAAGTATTCGTCATGCTTTCTTCGTTTGCTCGAGAGTGACTGGGATTTGGTGCAAGCTCGGCATGGGAGAGATGATATTGCATGTGTGCAACTTCGAAGCAAGTGGAGGAGAAACGTTGGAAGCTTTAATGCTAGACAAGACAGCGACTGCCCCGCTCCCTCCCGAGGTAGACCGCAATGATTTGCTAGCGGTTACGGTGTGGTATAAGGTTACTCATGGTGAGCCTATCCAAACCCCGACAAGAGCGGCACACGCCATTTCAGCCCTATCTCTGAACTACTCGAGAGTTAGAAAGAAGTCAGGAATTATTAGGCACGGATGGGTAAGACCAAGGGAAGACTTTCTGAAGCTTATTATTGATGTGGATTTCTGCGCCGACACATGCTCTGGTAGTACTGGTGCAATTATTCGAGATGACAGTTGGAGACTTATAGCGGCTAGCTGTTGTGGTATTTATTCCTTTTATTTCTGACCCATCAACTGCAGAGGCAAGAGCTCTACGTGACGGTCTTATTCTGGCAGGACTAGTTGGATGCAACAGGATTGAAGTCAATTCCGACTGCATGGATGTTATTGAAGTGATGAATCAAGGCGGAAATTCTCTAAGTCTGGCTGCTGCTATTTATGAAGAGTGTTCGATGTTGTGTCGTTGTTTTACTAAAATTGTGTTTTTTTCATAGTCCTAGGGAAGCCAATACGGGGAGAGGTGTTAATTGTTTGGCACGACGATCCTCCTAATTTTATTGTAAGTGTACTGGCGAACTCTGTGATGCATAATTAATAAAGTACGTTGTTGTGGCTTTCCCTCAAAAAAAAATGTACTCCCTCCCAGCAGCGGAACATGCGGCCCATCCTAGACCGGGCAAATGGGCAAATAAGTTCTATTGGGCTAATTGAACACTATCATAGGCCATGTAACAGACTAACAGGCTATACCCTAGAAAATTAGTTTTTAACCTTTGCAAGACCGGGCAGCAGCCTAGTATGATCCCCAGGCAGACATACAGTCCGTTTGTGCTCCGTGCTTTCCATATTAGTTATTGCAGATTTAGATATATCGATACTACGTACTAAACTGTGTCTGAAACATGCAAATTAGTGAAAACTATTATGGAATAGAGGGAGTACTATACAAAACAAACATGCCAAGCAGGCTACACATTAAGAAACTCTAGATTCACTACAAGGTTGCTTACATATTATACTGAACCGTCCGCTCTGTAGGCTATGCCTATTGCTCCCACTCGAAAGGCCTAGCAACAAGACGGAGACCCACCCGCCTTGGCGTCACCAGGCCTGGCGCGTCGGACATGTCGAGCTCCTCTGGCGCCATGCCGTCCGGCAGCTCCCAATCGAACGTGCGCACCAAGTTTGCGAGAGCAAGCTCGATGGTAGAGAGAGCAAACTGCATCCCAGGGCAGATCCGCCGCCCCGCCCCGAAGGGTATGTACTGAAAGTGCCCGCCCCTAAAGTCCACCTCGCTCTCCAAGAACCTGAACACAAGTAACACATGCATAGAACGTGTGAACATATAGCATCTGGACAATGATAGATTGCAATGTGACAAGCTTAATCTGTGAACCTTTCCGGGAGAAACTTGTCAGCCGTGTACCAGGAGTTCGGGTCACGGTGGATGGCCCAGGCATTGACGAACACCCGAGTATCCTTTGCGACGTGGTAACCTAGCACGGTGGCTTCCTGCATGCACTCGCGGGGCAGGAGCAGCGGCGCCGGTGGGTGGAGGCGGAGCGTCTCCTTCACCACCGCCTTCAGGTATGGCGTAGTCATGGCGCCGAGCATGTCAGCCTTAGCAAAGCCGCCGGATGGTTTGGTTTTGCGGACCTCGTCCTGTAGCTTCCTCATCGCTGTGGGATTCTTGATGAGTTCCGACATGGCCCACTCAAGTGCGACGTAGGTCGTCTCGATACCCGCCGCAAACATGTCCTTTGAGAGTCATATACTTGTGACTCAATGGTACAAAATATTCCCTTTTACTAAGACACATGTGGCCTTGTGGGCTATACATAGTTCCATAATGGAATCAACACAGTGTATGATTATGAGAGCATGAGTTATGTCACAAGTTCCAGTTTGAATGCAGGTTCATTTTTTGGTTTTAGTAATTCTAACTTCCAAGTCGATCAAAATTCCATGGCGAAACTAAAATTTCGCTTCCAAGAATCAACTTGGTCGTACAAAGATGAAATGCTTTTCGAATTTTGGTGAAACGACCTAGGAGGCTAGCGAGGACCGGTCATCGTGCCAGCGTTGTATCCCTTAGGCTAGTTAATTGACTAAAATGATTGATATCTAAGATGATACACTAAACTAAATATATCTAGCAAGTTCATGTACTACGTATGCATTTTACTCAAAAACTGATTCGGTTGGGTGAAATCTGATAGGCATTCTCCGGTGCCTACTTACAATATGAAACCATGGGTGGTCCATCAATAAGATCATTTCTATTCTTCCATGTAAATATCCCAGAGTTGATTGTCTGTAATGTTCCACATTCTCTTGGATAAACCGTAATCACGAGAGAGAGAAAAAAGTGAAGATATTTTACTGTAGGGACACAATTCGACCACTTTGGGAATATCCAATGGTCATATAGGTATCAAATAGAGCTGAGAAAAGATTAGTAATCTTTTATTTAAGAACGCTCGTAGAGGCTTATGATTTCCTTTTTTGAAGGAGCGTAGAGGCTTATGTTTCACACCAAATAACCATAGAGATAATGATACATTAATTGATTGATGAAAATACCAATAAAAAATAAACTGGGACGAAAGTTATCAACTTCAAACTTCATGTTTAAAATTATAGGGAATTATTCTAATCTTATTAGATGGAGCCATTTTCAGATAAAATGTCGATTCGCTATTGATTTTTTTTACTAGAATCATCATGGAAGTTAAAAAATACTATTGACAAAGTTCGGACCAAAATCCACTTCCCTCTAATAACTTACATAATAGCAATAATTTGGGATTATTGCATGCATTTGGATGAATTAAAGTTCACTGATCTCCATTTAGATAGCTTAGTTAAATATATTTTATAACTTTCGATCTAGTATTTGTCTAAAAAAGATTGTACCACATGGTGATAATGATTATTCTAAGATGTATGCATATGTTAGAATCATGTTTAGAAGGGAGGAAAATAAAAAGTACATTGTAAACCGTAATCTATTATCTATAGAACACTCGAGAAACCCATTTAGAGAAGACCATTGCAATATTCAATCGTCAGAACTAACAAACTCCAAAAACAACCTCAGAAGGTTTAGAATTTTTTTCTCAAAAAATTAGCTGTAATAATTAATTTTTTATACAATGAAATAATTAATTTAATATATTTGAATTGCAAAGGCTAATGTTTAAATATTTTAAGCTTGTCGTTTCTTGGTTAGTCTTTGCAAACCCTAGGTTTGAAGATTCTTTTGTCTAATTGTTTAAATAATATTAGACAATAATATCATGAAAACATTTGAAAATACTTAAATATTAAGTATTACATTCTTATTGTAATGTTGACAAGCTTTGAATAAATTTAATCAAAGGTAGATAAGTTTTTCTAATAAAGAGAATATATTGATATCGTGAAAATATCAGTTATACCCACTCTCTGCGTCAACAAAAGCCCGAAAGCATCAAAGGTGCACACAACCAAAAAAGAAAAAGAAAAAGGAAGAAAAAACTTTGCCATCAATCACCCAAATCAGCAACACTCTAACCATCGTCAGAGACAGCACTCAGACACAAAAGAGATCCAAAAGAAAAACAATGCACAACCATTATTGTTGCCATGAATAGGCTTGCAACTGGCATTTTTCAGTTGCAAATAGATTTTTTGAGTTAGCTAATCGAAAGTAAATTAAATTACTTGAATTCTACGTGAGAAAAATGGAGTTCACTAAAAAAATCAAGTACGTGCAATTCAGATGGATGAGTGGCGTCCAAGTTTATGACATGGATCCTTCGATGATGTCCAGTCCCACTAATTGGTTTAGTGGTATTTCTCGTTGTAAAAGATGTGCACACACACACCGCTGATAAATCGATCACCATGTTTGGTTCCGGCCGGGTAGATGTGATGCTCAGTTAGTTAATCGGTGATGTAAGCTAACCTTGATTTAACGGGGAGTGATGTTTTGGAATACGAGAGCATATGCTCGTTTTTATTTTGAAATACGTCTTAGATATATTTTGAAATGTTAAAAAAATTAAAATAAGAAATTTGTATTTACATCTTCATGTTCTACACGCTCACAAAGTCGTTTCATGAAAATCAACTTGCCGTGTAGCCAGTTAAAAAAGACAAAATCCGGTGCTAAAAATAAGATATTTTATAAGATAAATTTTCTCTTTTTTACATAGATAACAAAAATATCCATTTTTGGCGAAACTTGACTAATGCACATATATTGTGAAGATGTATATGTTGAATTTTTTTGTCAAACAATTTCACACTTTGAAATATGTTTTTTTTCAGTAGAGGGGGCATATGCACGCGGAGCCAAATTGATTTTCCAAGACTTTTAACTTAATTCTTAGTCAGCTAAGTGTTAGAGACCCTTTTAAAATTCGAAATGAATACGAGCTGTGTAAAAAAAGAGGTGTAAACCTAAATACAGCGAAGAACATACCTGCAAGAGCGACTTGAGGATGTCCCTGCTCAGCTCGAACCCGTCCTGACCCTCCTCCTGCAGCGACAGAAGAACGTCGACGAAACCCTCCTCCCCGCCGGCATCGTCATCACCCCCGCGTCCACGCCCAGACCTCCTCGATTCGTGCTCCTGCACCACCTTCTCCAGCAGCTCGTCCCACCGCCTCAAGTTCCTCCATGCCCGCGCGCCGCCGCCGGACAGCAGCTTGTCCACCCACACCAGCGCCGGAAAGTAGTCCCCGAAGCAGAACCCGCCCAGCAGCGCAGTGTTCTCCTGGACCAACTCCTTGAACAGATTGCTCCTCCGCTCCTCATCTCCTGACACCATTCCGGAGACCACCCGGCAGATCACGTCGTTCGCGAGCCGGTACAGCGCCCCGCTCACGTCCACCGCCCCGGCCCCGGCGGCGGAGGAAGCTTCGGCGGCGACGGCCTTGACCAGGGCGGCCACCTCCAGCTCTTTCATGGCGTTGTGGCGGTGGGACCGGGCGGCGCTGAGGACGTGCGCGGCGCAGAGCCGGCGGACGTGGCGCCAGTGCTCGCCGTGGGGCGCCAAGGCGAGATCGCGGAAGCCGTAGCTGAGGATCTCGGCGGTTCGGAAGTAGGGGCGCGTGGCGAAGGTGTGGTCCTGCGCGCGCATGAGCTCGGCGGCAGCGGCGGGGGAGGAGGCGACCAGGGCGGGCACGCGGCCGAGGCGGAGCCGCAGGAGGTCAGGCGCGCCGTGGGCCGCGGCGAGCGCGCGCAGGGCGCGGTGAGGGAGCGCGCCTACCTGGTGCAGGTTGCCGATGACGGGCAGGCCACGAGGAGCCGGAGGGAGACGACGCTCGTCCGCCCCGTCGTCGCCGCGGTGCCTCCCGAGGTAGAATAGGCCGGCGAGGAGGAAGGGGAGGAGCAAGAGCAGCGCGGCCAGCTCCATGACAACCGCGATGATTGGTCTTGACTCTTTCAGTGAACCTCGGCAAGATTTGGCCTTTGTGGCTGCACTTGCTCAGTGGTTTAGCTCTTAACTCGTGATGCGCATGCGTTACTGGCCTGAGCTCTAAAAAAACAAGTGTTGCAAGGAAGACTTTGTCGCTCCCGTCGGGCGATCCCGGAGGTCCCCGTCGCCTCCCTCCAACCATCCAACAATTCCGCCTTGCCATTGCCACCGTCGATGCAGGCGACGGTGGCGCTGCCCGTCCCGCCGAAGGAGGAGGGCAGAGGTTTGGTGCGTCCTTCTATGCTTCGAGGCGAAGGGGACAGGGCACGAGGAGATGCGGAGGTGGCGGTGAGGTAGGGGCATGAAGGCGGCGAGGCAGGGGATCGCGGTGGCCGGCGACAGCACTCGCGCAACGTCCAAGAGCAGATGGCGGTGCGGGCCGATCTGAGCCTGATTTGGGCCCACAGGGTCGTGACTGTTTTGTTGGGGCGTTCTATGTGGCGCCTAGCCGCCACGGGAAATCCCTATTCATCGCTCATCGCGGAAGCGATTCGCTCCCGCTCAAACGACAGATGGGTGGGCCGGCCCATTAGCGCCTAGCACGTACGGTTTTTTCTTTGTTTTTTGGTTATTTCGGGATTTTTCAGGTTTTTTCGGTATTGGATGATCTCTTTCTGGGTTTTATTGTTTTACTGATTTCAAATTTTGTTCAGATTTGTTTCTTTTGAAAAATGTTCATATTATAAATTTGTTTGATTTTGAATTTTGTTCCGTTTTCACTTTGTTCAGATTTTGAAATCTAAATTAAATGAAAAAAAAGGAAAGGCCTAAACGGGCCGAGCCCATACTGCCTATCGATGGTGCCAGCATGAGCGGAGACAATCTTCCGCTCCGCTTAAGGCGGCGAATAAGCGCTCCCCGCCTATATGCCGACCACTCGGCGCCGCACACCTCCCTAGTCGGTATGGGCTAGGCCCATTTTCCCGTTTTGGCTCTAACAGTTCGGTTTTCCAGTTCGGTTTCTGGTCAGATTTTTCCTCTGTTTAAAATAGCCGGCTATAGCTGGGCTATAGCCCGGCTATAGCCTTTCGCGAGGCCTGCGGCTATAGCTAGAGACTTTAGAGGCTAAAAAAGAAATAGCCGCTAATAGCCCAGCTAAACCTATTTAGCCTTAATTTAGCCGCATAGCCGCTAACTTCCCGCTCAATGGGCTCAAAATTTTGGACCAAAAATTTCAGTCGACCGGCTCATTTGCTTGGCGAAATAGCCACCAAGCCGAGCGGCAAGCATAACTATGTCCTAAACTACATAATGATGTTGTAATATTTAGACAAAACTATGTATTTAACTATGTGTGAACTATTATGTGTATGTTGTATGTGAATATGTTATTGTGTTATTAATTTGTGAATTATTGATATATATAGGACTATATGCTGCCCAATTTTTGTCATTATTTAGCAAATCGGCTATATGGCTACAGCCGCTATAGCCCGGCTATAGCCTTTCATAGCTTAAAAAAA
>NC_061511.1:179941356-180000865 GCF_022539505.1 Lolium rigidum | reverse complement strand
GCCGACGTCGGAAATCGTCTAACGACACGGTGAAGTATAGTCGGGTGGGCGCGCGGCGGTCGAAATACGGTGAAAAACCATGGCGCGGCAGCCAAAACGACGGTACGGGCTAAAAACGGCTAAGTCGGGCCGACGTCGGAAATCGTCTAACGACACGGTGGAGTATAGTCGGGTGGGCGCGCGGCGGTCGGATACGGTGAAAAACCATGGCGCGGCAGCCAAAACGACGGTACGGGCAAAAAACGGCTAAGTCGGGCCGACGTCGGAAATCGTCTAACGACACGGTGGAGTATAGTCGGGTGGGCGCGCGGCGGTCGAAATACGGTGAAAAACCATGGCGCGGCAGCCAAAACGACGGTACGGGCAAAAAACGGCTAAGTCGGGCCGACGTCGGAAAACGTCTAACGACACGGTGGAGTATAGTCTGGTGGGCGCGCGGCGGTCGAAATACGGTGAAAAACCATGGCGCGGCAGCCAAAACGACGGTACGGGCTAAAAACGGCTAAGTCGGGCCGACGTCGGAAATCGTCTAACGACACGGTGGAGTATAGTCGGGTGGGCGCGCGGCGGTCGGATACGGTGAAAAACCATGGCGCGGCAGCCAAAACGACGGTACGGGCAAAAAGCGGCTAAGTCGGGCCGACGTCGGAAAACGTCTAACGACACGGTGAAGTATAGTCGGGTGGGCGCGCGGCGGTCGAAATACGGTGAAAAACCATGGCGCGGCAGCCAAAACGACGGTACGGGCTAAAAACGGCTAAGTCGGGCCGACGTCGGAAATCGTCTAACGACACGGTGGAGTATAGTCGGGTGGGCGCGCGGCGGTCGAAATACGGTGAAAAACCATGGCGCGGCAGCCAAAACGACGGTACGGGCTAAAAACGGCTAAGTCGGGCCGACGTCGGAAATCGTCTAACGACACGGTGGAGTATAGTCGGGTGGGCGCGCGGCGGTCGGATACGGTGAAAAACCATGGCGCGGCAGCCAAAACGACGGTAGGGGCAAAAAACGGCTAAGTCGGGCCGACGTCGGAAAACGTCTAACGACACGGTGAAGTATAGTCGGGTGGGCGCGCGGCGGTCGAAATACGGTGAAAAACCATGGCGCGGCAGCCAAAACGACGGTACGGGCTAAAAACGGCTAAGTCGGGCCGACGTCGGAAATCGTCTAACGACACGGTGGAGTATAGTCGGGTGGGCGCGCGGCGGTCGAAATACGGTGAAAAACCATGGCGCGGCAGCCAAAACGACGGTACGGGCTAAAAACGGCTAAGTCGGGCCGACGTCGGAAATCGTCTAACGACACGGTGGAGTATAGTCGGGTGGGCGCGCGGCGGTCGAAATACGGTGAAAAACCATGGCGCGGCAGCCAAAACGACGGTACGGGCTAAAAACGGCTAAGTCGGGCCGACGTCGGAAATCGTCTAACAACACGGTGGAGTATAGTCGGGTGGGCGCGCGGCGGTCGGATACGGTGAAAAACCATGGCGCGGCAGCCAAAACGACGGTACGGGCAAAAAACGGCTAAGTCGGGCCGACGTCGGAAAACGTCTAACGATAGTCGGGTGGGCGCGCGGCGGTCGAGATACGGTGAAAAACCATGGCGCGGCAGCCAAAACCACGGTACCGGCTAAAAACGGCTAAGCCGGGCCGACGTCGGAAATCGTCTAACGACACGGTGAAGTATAGTCGGGTGGGCGCGCGGCGGTCGAAATACGGTGAAAAACCATGGCGCGGCAGCCAAAACGACGGTACGGGCTAAAAACGGCTAAGTCGGGCCGGCGTCGGAAATCGTCTAACGACACGGTGGAGTATAGTCGGGTGGGCGCGCGGCGGTCGGATACGGTGAAAAACCATGGCGCGGCAGCCAAAACGACGGTACGGGCAAAAAACGGCTAAGTCGGGCCGGCGTCGGAAATCGTCTAACGACACGGTGGAGTATAGTCGGGTGGGCGCGCGGCGGTCGAAATACGGTGAAAAACCATGGCGCGGCAGCCAAAACGACGGTACGGGCAAAAAACGGCTAAGTCGGGCCGACGTCGGAAAACGTCTAACGACACGGTGGAGTATAGTCGGGTGGGCGCGCGGCGGTCGAAATACGGTGAAAAACCATGGCGCGGCAGCCAAAACGACGGTACGGGCTAAAAACGGCTAAGTCGGGCCGACGTCGGAAATCGTCTAACGACACGGTGGAGTATAGTCGGGTGGGCGCGCGGCGGTCGGATACGGTGAAAAACCATGGCGCGGCAGCCAAAACGACGGTACGGGCAAAAAACGGCTAAGTCGGGCCGACGTCGGAAAACGTCTAACGACACGGTGAAGTATAGTCGGGTGGGCGCGCGGCGGTCGAAATACGGTGAAAAACCATGGCGCGGCAGCCAAAACGACGGTACGGGCTAAAAACGGCTAAGTCGGGCCGACGTCGGAAATCGTCTAACGACACGGTGGAGTATAGTCGGGTGGGCGCGCGGCGGTCGAAATACGGTGAAAAACCATGGCGCGGCAGCCAAAACGACGGTACGGGCTAAAAACGGCTAAGTCGGGCCGACGTCGGAAAGCGTCTAACGACACGGTGGAGTATAGTCGGGTGGGCGCGCGGCGGTCGGATACGGTGAAAAACCATGGCGCGGCAGCCAAAACGACGGTACGGGCAAAAAACGGCTAAGTCGGGCCGACGTCGGAAAACGTCTAACGACACGGTGAAGTATAGTCGGGTGGGCGCGCGGCGGTCGAAATACGGTGAAAAACCATGGCGCGGCAGCCAAAACGACGGTACGGGCTAAAAACGGCTAAGTCGGGCCGACGTCGGAAATCGTCTAACGACACGGTGGAGTAGAGTCGGGTGGGCGCGCGGCGGTCGAAATACGGTGAAAAACCATGGCGCGGCAGCCAAAACGACGGTACGGGCTAAAAACGGCTAAGTCGGGCCGACGTCGGAAATCGTCTAACGACACGGTGGAGTATAGTCGGGTGGGCGCGCGGCGGTCGAAATACGGTGAAAAACCATGGCGCGGCAGCCAAAACGACGGTACGGGCTAAAAACGGCTAAGTCGGGCCGACGTCGGAAATCGTCTAACAACACGGTGGAGTATAGTCGGGTGGGCGCGCGGCGGTCGGATACGGTGAAAAACCATGGCGCGGCAGCCAAAACGACGGTACGGGCAAAAAACGGCTAAGTCGGGCCGACGTCGGAAAACGTCTAACGATAGTCGGGTGGGCGCGCGGCGGTCGAGATACGGTGAAAAACCATGGCGCGGCAGCCAAAACCACGGTACCGGCTAAAAACGGCTAAGCCTGGCAGAAAATCGCTTGCCGCGGCAGAGAAATGGCCATTTTCTCTGCCGCGACAACAGTGTAGGGCTCCTTCACAAGCTGACGGGCAGGGGTCCCAGGGGGGGCTAAGTTCCCCAGGTATATTGGGGGGGGGTGGCATCCCTCCCTGTTGGCGCCGGGGTTATTCCCACAGCCGACTACGCCCGCTCCACGGCAACGTTTATCGTTGCCGCGGGGCGTGACCGCGAACAGAGAAAGCGCACGTTCCCCGCCTATTGGCGGGGAACAAGCGCCGTTGCCTTCCGAGAACGTCCCGTTTAACGTTACGTTGCCGCGGGGCGTGACCCGAACAGAGAAAGCGCACGTTCCCCGTCTATTGGCGGGGAACAAGCGCCGTTGCCTTCCGAGAACGTCCCGTTTAACGTTACGTTGCTGCGGGGCGTGACCCGAACAGAGAAAGCGCACGTTCCCCGTCTATTGGCGGGGAACAAGCGCCGTTGCCTTCGGAGAACGTCCCGTTTAACGTTACGTTGCCGCGGGGCGTGACCCGAACAGAGAAAGCGCACGTTCCCCGTCTATTGGCGGGGAACAAGCGCCGTTGCCTTCCAAGAACGTCCCGTTTAACGTTACCGCGGCAACGCGGTGACATGAGTGCGCTCCGAATTTGAGAACAACCGTGAACAGGTGTTGCCTCTACCTCTCCACAGTTAGTGGTAGGATACGTAACATTCTGCGCCGATCCTCAAACAACAAGCGCCGTTGCCTTCCAAGAACGTCCCGTTTAACGTTACCGCGGCAACGCGGTGACATGAGTGCGCTCCGAGTTTGAGAACAACCGTGAACAGGTGTTGCCTCTACCTCTCCACAGTTAGTGGTAGGATACGTAACATTCTGCGCCGATCCTCAAACAACAAGCGCCGTTGCCTTCCAAGAACGTCCCGTTTAACGTTACCGCGGCAACGCGGTGACATGAGTGCGCTCCGAATTTGAGAACAACCGTGAACAGGTGTTGCCTCTACCTCTCCACAGTTAGTGGTAGGATACGTAACATTCTGCGCCGATCCTCAAACAACAAGCGCCGTTGCCTTCCAAGAACGTCCCGTTTAACGTTACCGCGGCAACGCGGTGACATGAGTGCGCTCCGAATTTGAGAACAACCGTGAACAGGTGTTGCCTCTACCTCTCCACAGTTAGTGGTAGGATACGTAACATTCTGCGCCGATCCTCAAACAAGAGATGCCGTTGCCTTAAAAGAACGTCGCACGCACAACGGACGAAGAGCGGCAACTACGGCCAGGACAACGTACAGACTAGGACCAAGTTACTCTGATACCATGTTAGGGCAATATGCGCGATGTATTACCGGTGGGCTAAGGCCACAATATAGTACATGTACATGTGCACCTATGCAGAAAGCCCCCGCCGCATGAGGGAAACTACAATAGACAGACATATACATCTAATAGTATCGAACTATAGAAGTTGTATCGAACCTTGTGTTGTATCGAAGCTTCTGTTGTATCGAATTTTGTTTGTCGATACTATATATGGAGATTTGATGTTATTCATATTGATATGTCAAAATGCGTGTGGATATCGTCATTGTCAATGCTATTCATGTTCACTAGATTTAGATATGCGCCTTGGCGCACGGTCAGAGCGAAATTCGTTCCAATTTACATTTTATATATCGATGATAAAAATCAGGCACGGAAATGATAATAGTTTTGATACATCAAACCGAATCACAAACGGAGTAGCAAATGCTTATTGACAAAGCCCATACAAAGCTTATGATGATTGTATTTTCGCCAGGTCAACATATTTGACAGCTTTTACACATGAAGAATCCCCGTTGTTTCATAGTTCTTTTGACTTTATTACAAACACCAAAGGTACAGAGAAGATCACTCCGCTGGTAGCGCAGAGGTGTTAAACAGAACAATCACACAAACTTAGATATATTCGCATAGCTCAAGATGGAATTCATCCTTTGAAACGGCAAGTTCTTCTAGTATAAGATTGAGTAATATTCAAAAAGGGATCTTGATTATCCTCTGAGTTTCCTACAGCACGAAGTATGTGTGTAAATATTCAAAACAACCCTAACCATGTTTTTGTTCAAAGGTTTGTACTGTAAATTGTAGAGAAAAGCAAAAAAGTCATGTACTGGTGTAATTGCCGCAATATGTAAGTAACATAAGTCCAAGCGAGTAGATAGAGAATGAAGTTTAAATGATCTATAAACAGATCTTGAGTAGTAACCATAATTCTAGTAGCACAATTTGACCGAGAAAACAAAATGTGATGAACCTACGATTGGTTTTCTACTGTAACCAACAAAGACATGCAACTACACCAAAATATGTTACTTGAGTAGACGATTGAGTTTTAACATGGGCTTAACCTTATAAGACAAGCTCATGTGAAGTCAAACTATTTACTAACTCCACATCTTTAGGAATGGAAAACATAGATATAGTAAATGGAGGTATATTCATTAGCGCACGGTGAAAATTAGTTAGTTGCAATAAATAAAGTTTTTACATCTAAGACAACGGCATTAGTACATGTGAGAAATGTTGGCTAGGCAAGTGAGTGTTCATATAATAGGGTAAGAACAAGTTAATCTAGGAAGTAATGCGCTCTTAAGGGTTTACACGAGCAAGGGTCCATAAGCTGATCCCTGACGATGTAGCTCAGGTGGGTACAATCGCTCCCTTTATTGAAATGGATGATTAGCCTCGTAGCATTAAGAATAACTTAAACATAGCCGATGTATGCAATACACCTAATCGGCTATGAGAGAAGCAAGATAACATCTTCACTGGAAAATCGTATGCATATTTAGGCGGGTATGAAATCAGCTAGACACAACGGTAATGATGTGTGACAAAGCCCGAATCTAGCAAAAGTTAAAGGTTACGACAACTATGAAATCATGATGTGTAGCTGAGTAAATAAATCAAGATAAGATGGTGTACTATACAAATAGCTCATTTAAGGCAACCATAAATAAAACATATTTATTGCATCATTGTCACTAAAATTGCAAACTTGGACACTGAATTTCTATATCGAAAAATCAAACAACAAATACACTTTGTGACCCGGTCCCAACCTTGTCCGGATTGCCTACAACAAAGAGTACATATAGTTTCAGCCATGGTTTTAAAAGCCTCGCTCGTCAAGGGGCCCCCCCTCCGCTTTGCAAAAAGGGCCGCTTTAGGCGCCTAGGTGTCCAAAGCGCCCGCCTAGGCGTCCTTAAGGCGCCAAAGCACCCTCCCTCCTTAAGGGGCGAAGGCATCGCTTTGTAAACCATGGTTTCAGGACCAGTTTTTTTTTTAACTCTTGGGCGTAACCTGGTAAATGAAGTGATGCAATGAAAAGTAGTCTATAAGTAAGCATAGCTGAAAGAAGAATCAAAGCTATTTTGTTTAGTTGATACATCGTATCAAGCTCCAAGCATCCAAATGCTTGTCTACAATGTTACAATTGTCTCTGTGTTTTTCTATAAAAGGAGAGGGATATATTCAACACATGAATAGCTAGCCATCTCTTTAATCCATCTACAAACTGGTAAGTGGTTCTTCAATACAAAGCCACTACTTTATAAGCCAATATATACAGTTTGGGATTTTACCTGGCCCATACCTCCTTTGCAAGTGAAATCTTCAAAGGAGGAACCAATCTTTATAAAAGGAAACTACCCAGACATATCAAATTATAACATTTACTAAATAATATAAGTCAGCAAGAGATTTATCTGTAGAGCACTAATTCTTCTAGCAAATAATACATTTATGTTTGTCCCCATTTAGAGAAAATAGAATTTTGTCCCCATTTAGAGAAAATAGAATATGTTGATAATTTCTCAGGTCAAACTCTAAGGTGTCAGGAAAAATTAACCAAAGAGTCTTAGCAATATCACATTCAGAAAATAGATGATTCACACTTTCAAACTCGAAATATAACATACATGTGTTATCATTAACAGTTTGCCGAATAGCCAAGTTATCTCTGTTAAAAAACTTATTATGAAACAACATCCAATGAACAGGGTATTCACTATGCATCTATTTATTTGGAAGTGAATATACTAAGTAAGAATCCCTAGGATTTCCATCTATAAAAAATTAACAGAATATAATTACCAAATAACACATATATCGTGCATCCAACCTTTTGCATATGCACATGAGGAGTACAAAAGGAGAGAGAATATGGAGTAATCGAGCAAGCAAGCTTGAGCAAGTAAAGAAAGTAGTAGCAAACCTTCATTTTCAAGTAAACTTCAGATGACCACATGTTATTGGCTTCTTCGATTACAGATATGCATCAGAGTATGTTTTTAGAGACTACAAGCCTCCTCCTAAATCTTCCACCGTGTTTCAGATTTGAGACACATGGCTCTGCACTTTTTAGAACATAGTGTTCGTTATCTACATTAAAAAAAGGAATCAGGAGTAAGGGACCAACATTTTACGTACATATAGAGGAATAGAGCATGTCAATTGGTCAAAGTCGTCAAACAACGAAGCAGCTTGTATTTAATTTTTTAAGGAACCGCTAAAGATAAATGTACTCAAAGATATTCAATAGTTCAAATGTGACACTGGATTTAATAGCGAGGCTAGTGAAAAATGGATCAGCAGTGAGTTCACAGAGTAAAACTCTTGGTAGGTGAATAAATCTATCAACTATTGTCTCTACTCTTGATGTAGTTGCCTAAATTAAGTGTCAAAATAAATTACCTTAGAAGTGATCACCCAGAGATGAAAAAAGTAGGAGAAGAAGAGTGGTTGGGTGAGGCGCTCAATCCACGTTTGGAGCACAAAACTATTGAGATAGGAGGTGGGGCGTGCTGTACCAAGCAAGCTTGACGAGTTGTGAAAGAGTGTGTGTGCATGGTTTACTTCCTTGCATGGCCTCCATTGCGGTTGGTTGTCCAGGATTCAAATATGTATGGCTTGAGACTAATGGCAGATTATATTGAACACCCTAAGGATCACCCATTATTTTCTATCTCATCATGACATTAGGCTGTGAAAGAGAAGGACATCAAGATTTCTCGTGTTTGCTCCACTAATGTCCTCAAGATTCTGATTTGCTAATAGATTCACTGAAGCACTGTCATTGTAACCTTGCCCCCCGTAAGGTATAGATATAATTCGGTCATGTCACATGTCACAAGATGCTACCTGACCAGTATATTAAAGAAAAAGAAAGTCTCTTAAGCTTTGTATCTATGTGGTCTACACCTTCAGATTCCTCCACAACAAGCAACCCTAAATTGTAAAGAGCAAAAAGGTAGGAACTATGGCTTGTTGCACGCTCGTCCACATAAAGGCCTACATGTAGCTCGGCCTTCATTTGTCCAATCCCGAAACCATATCTCTTATATAGTTATACAACTGCTGTCACGGTGGCATAGTATTAAACACCAAAGTTTGATTTCAATATAAAGCAGGCCACGTGCCTTGCCACACACACAAGATCTAATGTACTTAGCTCCAGTTTTCCAACCTGAACTGTCGATATTAATATAGCGTAGTACTTGTTATGTGCAATTTGAATGAATGTGAGCATGCTATTATGTTGTTATATAGCCAGCCTATTTATATTTTGTTAGATCAAAACTACATGACATATAAGTCGACAGGTAGATATCCATTATATTAGGTAATAGGTAGATTTGATTTTTGTTCACTATTTTCCTTTCACATAGTGTGCACTCAAATCTGTATTAGCCCCCGATGGACCAAATATTTGGCACATAGGCAAAGGACTATTTAAATGTGTAGATAGAATAATAGCAACTATTCAACTCATGTTTTGCACACGAAACTGACATCATGGGGCTGCAATTTTAATTACATATTTTAGGCAAGCATAGGCCATGGGGATAAATAATCTGAATTATTAGAGTCAGGGGGGCACCTGGTTGTTGGTTGATGAAGCAGATCGCGTTGTTTCGTCGCCAAGGGCACTGTCAGTGCTCATGATGGAGTGCATGGTCCTTCTCGCGACCATTGCTACAGAACCGGCATATATTTTGCCGAGGAAGAAGAGGGGCAATTTAGTGTTGTAGGTAAAAGAAAAGGCAAATCACAGTTGGCTCAATAGATTTACTTGCTATTCAAATAGCATAGTTCATACAATAATTTAAAATAAATTTTAAATATGAGTTGATTCGTAGGTGCAGAATGGAATTCTAACTCTAGACCTGTTCTTTAGAAGACACACTATTATGCAAACTTGAGCATGGAGTGACCTTCCATTGGTTTGAATACGTATTTCGCTTGTCGGATTATTTTTTGGAACATAGCTTTACCTGCATTAGGTCATACTGTTACTAATATTCCCTGAACAACCCTCCAAAAGTAGCTGGTATAGCTGAGCTGACAATGCTTGGAAAGCATCAACCCCATAACCATGATCTAAGAAACAACAGATTCATCAAAAAACCAGGATTTGCCGCAGGAGGATGCCGTCCGGACGAGCTCAACACACGATCTGCAGCCAAGAAGACGATCCAAAGAAACTACTGTAATTAGTCACAAAAATGCGGGAGTGGCTATTCTAGTAAACAATCGGAAAACTAACTAAATTATATTAGTACACAATAGGAAATGCTGTGCTAGTGTAAGATGGAAAACAATATCTAAAAGAATACATTTCACGGTTTTAGTAGTATGCACACTCCCTTTCATGGTACAGCAGTAATACATTTCAGTCAATACAACAAATAGAAAAATAAATAGATATTACTCTCGCTAACGAGTAAATTACTAACCGGTCAAAGTGAGTATCCCAACGTGTTTAGCTGCGCCATTCCACTGGATTCCAGCCTTTTCATTTGGGATGATGGAATTTACATGTAGCCCCAAACTTGCATGTTCCAATCTTCGAGATAGTACTAAACGAAAAACATTGAGAAATTCCATCAGTTAAACATTGTCTAGGATGACATAAACATGATAAAAATGTACCGCTCCTAGATTGCAAGATAGAATCTACACATGTCCCTTTTACGGGAAATGGCACTCCAAGATTGTGATTATCATTCTAGCAAAAACTGAAGCAAATCACCTAGCGGTTCTTTTGTTGCCGTATAAATGTTAAGATGAAGTTAACTAATGGAAAGCATAATTGTCTCTTTTATGATTTCTTTGCACTAATTCAAAGCGAAATAATTAGGACAGGTTTGTGGTCTACTTTTGTTTACCTTCATTCATGTATCCAACAACGCCATCGAGCAAAGCTCCATCCATCGAAGGCTAAAGCTGAACCAAAGACTCTCAAGTTTAGTAGACTTATAGTGAGCAAACACATTATCTTCGTTATTCTCTATGCCGACAGCGACAAGGCGTCATCCCCTCCGATGAGGTTTGGAGGCAGCACGTGCTCCTCCTACTCAATGCCAAAGAGGGCAAAGAGGAGGAGCAGCAGCGATGCTAGCGATCAAGCCTTCCATACGAGATCAATCCATAGTACAAGCTGACTATCGAGCGGAAAATAACAAAAACAAGTTGGATGTTATCTGCGGGAGAAATTTCAGGTTTCCCTATGCTATTTACATATTACTTTCTTTATTTTATAAGCACCGTAATATTTAGCTAACGAGAATACAGGGGCCCTCCAGGCTGCAGCACATGTTAATGGACTAACATGCAACAGATCATGATTCCTGTCACCAAAAAATTTGATTGAACCAAAAAATAAGGACCTTACCATGGTATGATGAACCACAAACTGTGCACAAGTAGATTAAACGATTGTCATCGGGACAGATCTAGAATCCCAAAATAGAAGTCTAGTAATATCTAGCTTCATCTTCTAACAATATCTGATAAATATAGGTGCAAACGAACAATTCTTTGCCATCCATCACTTCTTGGAGATCTGATAACTCTTTCATAGTTAGAACTGAGCTCAATTTTTGAATCCATCAAGCCATACCTGTGAAGCATGACTTTTAGACGACATGAAAGTTTTCGCAATTAATGAGTGACCAGCTGCAAGGAAATTCTTCGCGGTTAATAATGTGATGAAATGAAACCATGTGTTAAATAATATAGCATATAAAAGTCTAGCCAACTCTTCTAGCAAAAAACTAATTTTCTCACGCAATTTTATCAATGATAGCTTGCACATGCTAGTGCCACATGCGAGATAGAAAATATACTACACATTCAAGTCACACACATGTGAGTGAGGTAATATCTTGTACAAGCAAGTCATGTTTATATGCATATAAATTTCAGAGATATAAATATTACATGGATTAATCTTCCGCTATAACCTGATTGGAATTTTCATCAACACCTTGTAGGAAAAGATAAAACAAAATCTGAATATACAAAGATGGCAACACAAAGGGCTGCTAACAAAGAAGCTTTAAACAAGATGGCTAGTAG
The DNA here is from genome assembly GCF_022539505.1 of Lolium rigidum. NCBI lineage: Eukaryota > Viridiplantae > Streptophyta > Magnoliopsida > Poales > Poaceae > Lolium > Lolium rigidum. Next base: position 179,989,173 of record NC_061511.1, on the reverse strand, counting down.
AAATAGGAACATACAACAAAATCCAAAATATAACCATGCCAACATCAATTTGCCACATGAATATGACTTAAGTAGCCTGCGAAGTAGATGGTACTCTTTGTAATTCTGCAGCTATATCAACATCAAAGCAAGCGCCAGAAACATGTATTACAGACAAGGAAATACAAATTTTACCACTCATAAGTAAGATATTACTGAACTCTTTACGTTGGGCTTCTCAAATCTGAATACTTGGTTCAGAAATTAACCAACATGGAGCACAATTACCTGAAAAAATATCATGACAAGTAAACAATATTTCAATCCACACTACCATGTCATACAAAGCTATGCACTGACAGCTAGAAAAAGGTATCTGAAAACATACTCATATTGTTCCTGCTGCATGATGGTCTTGCCATTATCGCGCCAGAGGATGATGGAGAGGAGCACAATTACCTGGGAAAATATCATGAAGAGTACACAATATTTCAATCCACACTACCATGTCATACAAAGCTATGCAACGACGGCTAGAAAGAGGTATACGAAAACATACTCATGCTGATTGTTCTGTTGCATGAGGCTACGAGTTCCCTTACGGCTTGTGCTGGTCGAGGGACGACCTTGGCGGCCTTGAGGGAAAGGGTGAAAGGGAGGGGCTTGAAGGATGACTGCGCGAAGCGGAGGCGGCGTTGCTCCCGATGAGGATAACGACGCAAGATCAAGGTGAATCTCGAGGTGCTACCAGCGCCCCGCGCACCTTCGTGGGCCGCACAACAATATTCCAGATAGAAGCTGAACCAACAGGCAACCAAAAGATAAAAGAAGTAGAGCAAAGTATGTTGCCACCGATCTGACGGGACCATTAGTATAGACGTACGGTTGGCAGCTTATAGCATGAATGGTCCATAACCAACAATCAGCAGAAATATGAAGGAATAATCTCAAAGCAATATTGAATTGTACAATCAGAAAAATACCCTGGGCAGATTGATATGCTACACACAAAATATATAATACGGTCGAGAAAAATGCCTTGATCCTAGACAACGAGAGATGCTGAGCAGCAGCAAAAGGCTCGCAGTAGTTAACTGCCGATGCGGATCTGCGCTGGGAACATAAGCTTGAGCGCGTAGATGGGGTGGAACTCGAGGCTCGCCCCTGCCCCTAGGTTCGCCCGAGACCTGTCACTCCGATAGATGGTGAACGCCGCCACCGTGGCGCTTTGCAGCTGCGGGAATCTACGAAGTAATCGAACTAAACAAAGGAGGACTGCGCATCATACACTGTAGTCGCCGGAGGGATGAGTCCGCCATCGCCGTGCGAGGTGGAGCTCGAGCAGGGGTGCTAGGGGCGCGAGAGCGCACGTCGACGGCCTGGTGGCGCCCTTCTGCGCGAGCCTCGTCGCCGTGCTCGGCGGCCCCCTCGTCTCGCGCCGTCCTCCCAGCTTCCTCCTCCCGATTGCGCGACCAGCGCCGCTGCTCGCACGCCTCCGCGCAACTGCATCCGGCTCGTGGCGGAGGAGATAGGGCAGGGATTGGCGGAGGTGGGCGGCAACTCATGGGGATAGGCTAGGGTTCCTACGGGCATGAGCATGCGATTGGGGGAGGAGGCAGTGACGGGATTGGGAGAGATGGCGCTCGGGAGGGGATTGGCAGGCCACCGAAGGAAAAGACCAAACTACCCCGCGCGGACAAGATATTTTGCCTGGCCGGTGCGAGACGAACGCGACCCAGAAACGACCCACATAGACTGACGCGTGGACCCGACCGCCTGTAGGACCCAAACGCAGCCAGACGCGGGTAGATAACGGCCATCGCATGGTTTTCGCTAGCAGGAGGCGCTGCAGAAACGGACGGCTGAGATCGAATTTCGGCCAGACACTGTAAAAATCGGACGGTTCACATTCTGAGGTCGCTGTGAATCCCCCTATGGGGGGCATCGTTTATACCTTTAGATTCCTCTTGAATTCTTTTTGGTTCTAATTTCAAATTTGTTTGAAATTGTACATTCATATGCATGCATGTATGTAGTACCGTAGAATATGTGAAACTCCTTCAAAATTACAATAAAGCACAAAAGAAATAAAACAATACAAATTAAACGAGAAAACAGGTTTAGGGGGCAGGTTTAGGGGGGGGGGCCTAAAACCCTAAACATGCGGCGGCCTTTAGTCGCGGTCGGCCAGAAGAACCGCCACTAAAGGGCCTCCGCCCCGACGGTCGCCTGGCGCCCACGTGGACGGGCCTTTAGTCGCGGTTCGTAAGCGACCGCGACTAAAGGGGGGACTTTAGTCGCGCTACTTTGGTCGCGGTTGCGCAACCGCGACTAATGGCAGTTGCAAAGGCCCTTTTTCCACCAGTGACTCAACATTGTTCCAGATTACAAACACATGCAGGATGGAAGGAATTCCTTTCTTGCCATGCCAAAAATGAAAAGAAGCCATGGCCTGTGCCTTGCGAGCCTTTCAAGAAAAGACAACATCGATCTTTTGCGTTGTTCAAGCTAAGAATCCACCTAGCTCCCTAGCCACCCTTAGCATCAGACATCCAGCTATAAAAACGCTCATTACTGCTTTGCAACTTTACACCTTCAACATTCCCTGTGACAGTGAACAATTCAAACATCTGGAAAGAGAAGTCATGGCGATGGTGCTGGACGCTTTCGCGTCCTACCTCGGCGACCTGCTCAAGCAGGTGGCGGAAGAGGAGCTGGGAGTGATGCTCGGCGTCTCCGGCGAGACCGACAAGATGGGAGTGAAGCTAAAGGACCTCAAGAACCTCCTCGCCGACGCCGAGAGGAGGCGCATCACCGACGAGAGCGTGCAGGAGTGGGTGGCGCAGCTCAAGCGCGCCATGTACGAGGCTACCGACATCCTCGACCTCTGTCAGCTCAAGATCATGGAGCAGGGATCGTCCGCGCCCGACCTGGGATGCTGCAACCCCTTGCTCTTCTGCTTGCGGAATCCCCGATTCGCCCATGAAATCGGCGGCCGCATCAAGAAGCTCAACCAGTGGCTTGGCGACATCAAGGAGAGAAGTGTTGCATTCAGCTTCCTCCATCTCGGTTCCTATGAGGATCGGAGGACGGCCAGGCCCAATGCTTCTTACCGGAAGACAGATCCGGTGTTGGAGCGATCGAGTGTGGTGGGGGAGAAGATCGAGGAGGATACAAATGCCCTGGTGGAGAAGTTGAGAAACAAAAATGGTAATGATAGCAGTGGCGGAGCGTGACCGAAAACAAAGCATGGGCCAAACAACAAGGCAAACCATCAAAGCTTATATAGACTGGGCCAAATAAAGCAAATTCGAACAATTAGTAAAAATACATGGGCTATTTAACCTGTAATTGGTGTTTTCCAATGTGCAAAGACTGGGCCACAGCCTGTATGGCCTCCAAGACGCTTCGCCACTGAATGATAGCATCATGGTGTTCGCCATTGTTGGTGTCGGTGGGATTGGCAAGAGCACTCTCGCCAAGAAGGTTTTCAATGATGAGGCTATCGAGCACGGGTTCAATACAAAGATATGGCTAAGCATCACAAAAGAGTTCAGCGAGGTTGAGCTGCTGAAGACTGCCATCATCGCCGCCAAAGGAATCCTTCATGAGGGTGGAACTCAAGACAGGTCTCTACTTGTGCCGGCTCTTGTCAGTGCAATAAAGAATAAGAAATTCTTTCTTGTGTTAGACGATACGTGGGGCGACAATGAATGGAACAATTTGTTGAAGGCTCCATTTAGTCATGGCGCCCCCGGCAGTCGGATCCTCGTCACAACAAGACATATGGTTGTTGCCAGAGGAATCAAAGCGGTGCATCCGTACCACCATGTTGACAAGTTAGAGCCTGAAGAATCATGGTTATTGCTCAAGAAGCAGGTTAATTTCTTTTATTCTCTAACGCAAGTTCATACTAACATGTTCACTAATGAATACTAGCTAGACTTTCCTGCATGTTCAATGCTTAACTACAAACTCTTCCCATACACTTGCATATGAATGTCTTATTAGGAGTGCAATTTTTTGTGACCGAAATTAAAACGCAAGGGCATTTGATGTTTTTTACCATAATTTTTTCGACACGAGTTCACCAAAACGACACCACCACTTCCCTCATATTTCGAGTTACGTATAATTTATTGGATGATTTTCTTGCTAGATTTTTTTTCGGGACATTTACGCTCTTTCCTTTCATGATGAAAATAGAGAGAAAAAGATACTAGTACACATTAGCATGTGGCAATTCAACTAACTAGGCTTGCAATGTTTAGAAAATACGTGTCACCCCTGCGTTAGTTTCTTTATTCGATGAGTGATACTATATATGTAAATGAAAGTATGATACTCTGTACTAGCTTTAGCTATAATACCTTCCTTATTAACTTAGTTGGTTTAAATTTCTTGCAGGTATTCACAGATGAGAAAAGTGAACATGAGATTGATATGCTAAAGGATATTGGATTGCAAATTATAGCCAAATGTGACGGTTTACCGCTTGCTGTAAAAGTGATGGGAGGACTTCTATGCCAGAAGGAGAAAGAACGATGTGAATGGGCAAAGGTTTTGAATGATGCTATATGGTCAATATCTCAAATGCCAGAAGAGCTCAATCATGCATTATATCTTAGCTATGAGGATTTTTCGCCTTGTTTAAAACAATGCTTTCTACACTTTTCACTTAAACCTAAGAAGACAGAATTACTTGATGGTGAAGTAGTAGGCATGTGGATTGGTGAAGGGTTTGTTCATGGGAATTCAGATAGATTGGAAGAGTTAGGAAAAGAATATCATAAAGAGCTAATACTGAGGAACCTTATAGAGCCGTATGGATCACTCACACATGTCTCTCTATGTCTGCAACATGCATGATGTTGTTCGCTCATTTGCTCAATTTTTAACTAGAGATGAATCATTGATTGCTCAAAATGGAGAAATTGTTAATAGTAAATTTAGTTCACAAAGGTTTCTTAGGTTGTCTATAGAAACCAAAGGTGTGGAATCAGATGAATTTGAGTGGAGGACTTTACAAGAGCAGAAATCACTAAGATCCCTCATACTAATTGGGAATCTTAAGATTCGGTCCAGTGATTCCTTGAATACCTTTGCAAGTTTACGTACTCTACATATAGAGTCCTCAAAATTTTCCCACTTCGTTGATAATTTGTATCAGCTCAAACACTTGAGTTATTTGACACTAAGGAAGTGTGATGATATAAACAACCTGCCAGAGAACATCCACAAGATGAAATTCTTACAGCACATTTGTCTTGATGGCTGTGAAAATTTTGTGAAACTCCCCAATAGCATTGTAATGTTATCGGAGTTGAGATATCTCTGCCTTGAAGACACGTGTATAAATATTGTGCCCAAGGGTTTCCATGCTTTAACAAAATTTGAGGACACTACATGGGTTCCTAGCCCAAATGGATGGTGAATTGGTGATTGGTGTAGTTTAGAAGAGCTTGGGTCACTTTCCAACCTAAAGGTCATTTTATTAGTGGGTCTAGGAGATTTATCTTCTGCCTCATTTGCCTCGAAGGCCAGGCTTAGTAAAAAGTTGTATCTTTCAGTTTTGGGACTATATTGCAGTCACAGAACAAGCGACGATGGATTGGTCACAGATGGGATCTCTGAGAAGGACCAAGGAATAATTAAGGAGGTGTTTGATGAGCTTTGTCCTCCACCTTGCATTGAAGATATTATTATCCAAGGATATTTTGGGCGTCAGCTCCCTAGATGGATGATGTCGACATCAGAGATTCACTTCGTGAGCCTCAGGACTCTAATGATGTGGAGCTTGGTTAGCTGTACCCAGCTCCCTGATCACTACAAGAGATGGGGGATTTGTTGACGAAAACCCTGGTGACAAAAATGCATACCGTCATGGATGTGTCCTTATAGGTGACGAATTCATCTTTCGTCAAGCATTTAAGGTAATGCTTGACGGTATGATTTCTCGTCAAGAAAAAATCGTCACCCATTACCCAAGCGGGAAGGGCTTCCATCGTGTCGGTTAATAGGTGACGAAATCAAAGATCGAGGTGACGAAATATTACTAAGTTACTTTATTAAATGTTATTAGTTTTATATATCATGCGTGACCCACTTGTCGGGAACATATTTAATTAAGTAAAAATTGTGGTTTGGAAGAATCGAACAAGGGCTTCGGCGTGACCGACGCGGAGTCTTACCGCTAAGGTAGATATGGAATTTTGATCCGGATCCGTAAGTAGTCTATTCTACATATTTATTTCAATGGTGTGATCTAGATGTTACGACATAATAATCCCCTTATTAATATTTATGTCGGCCGAGGGTGCCTCGTTTAAGTCGCGCCGCTAGCGTGACACGGCCTATATAGGTGCTCTTGCTAACGGTCGAATCGACTAGGGTTCTCGTCGAGGTGAGAAGAATTCCGTGAAGGCTCCATTGTGGTGGCGGCGAGACGCATCATCGGTGAGTTCTCCCGATTGTTTGTTAGGTCTAGATTTTTTAATCGAGTTGTCAAGATCTGTTCCGAAGAACGTTGGCATGTTCTTAAGCGAATTGTAGGCAATGGATCGAAGTTGGATAACCGATGGCACCAAGAAGTTCACAACAAAGTACATGGCAGGTGTTAGGGATTTCATCAAGTTTGCGCGAGAACACTTGGACAATACGGATGAACCAATCTTGTGCCCTTGCAAGGACTGCCTAAATCTGATACGTCGGGATATAAAAACGATCGAGGATCACTGCAATTGTTCAGGTATGTCCATGACGTATACAAGATGGACTAGACATGGGGAAGATTTTAGTGATGACGAAGGGCGGGATAGAAACGATGATGGTGCGTATGATAGTGACAACGATGAAGAGGAAGACAATGGTGATTTTTATGTTGATGATTCGTCTAGTATGATCGATGAACTGCGAAGTCCGGAAATAAAGGTCCCGACCTGCCAAATCTGTATGCTAATCTAATTGAGTCGGCGAAAAAGAACTTTATGAGGGATGCACCTCTTTCACTAGGTTGTCGTTCATCATTAAGCTCCTTCATGTCAAATCATACAGCCGGATAACAAACGAGAGGATTTGATCTCTTACTTCAGCTTTTACGTACGGCTTTGCCGGATGTGGACTTTCCCAAATCATATGCTGATGCTAAGAGTGTTCTTTCGATGTTGGGCTTGGTTATGAGACAATTCATGCATGCAAGTTTGATTGTTCTTTATTTTGGGGAGATCACAAGGACGATACGAACTGCCATGTTTGTGGATTATCAAGATATAGAGACCCTACTTGGAAAAAAGAAAATCCCTCACAAGGTGTTAAGGTACTTTCCTATAATTAAAAGGTTGCAGAGACTATTTGTTAAAAAGGAAATGTCGACACATACTAGATGGCACAAAGAGAAGAGGGTTGTTGAGCCCAATGTACTGAGGCACCCTGCTGATGGTGAGGCATGGAAGCACTTTGATGGCAAGTTTGATTGGTTTGCTAAAGATCCTCGTAACATAAGACTAGGTTTTGCCACAGGACGGCTTCGATCCTTTTGGAAGTATGAGTAATCCTTACGATATGTGGCCTGTTTTTGTGATTCCTTACAACTTCCCACCATGGATGTGCATGGATCAATCGAATTACATGATGGCATTGCTAATCCCCGGAAAGTATTCCCCAGGGAAATATTTTCATGTATTTATGCAGCCACTGATAAAAGATATGATGCAGCTATGGAGTGGTGTGGAGACATTTGATGCATGCACAGAGGAATATTTCCCATTGCATGCTGCGTTTCTTTGGTCTATTCATGATTATCCTGGATATGCCACTATGTCGAGCCGAAGCACAAGAGGATTTCATGCGTGTGTGCATTGCGATGAGAATCCTTGCGCTGAACCTTTGAAAAACAAAATTGGATATATTGGGCATCGGCGATTTCTTGATAAAAATCACCCATACGGGAGAAGCAGACTTTTCAATGGTACAACTGAGACTAGAGATCCACCAAGGAAGTACACACCCAAAGAGGTAGCTGCGAAGGTAGAAATGGTTAAGGATTTTGAACATGGCAAAAATCCAATAAGTAGAAAGCGGAAGCGTGCAACTGTACCGGTGAACCAACATGGCACCGGAAAGTCAGCTTACATCATCTACCGTACGCGGCAGAACTTAAGATAGCTCACAACTTAGATGTGATGCATATTGAGAAGAACATATGTGACAATATTGTTGGTACACTACTTGAACTTGAGGGCAAGAATAAGGACACTGTTAGTGCTAGAATTGATTTGAGGAAATTCAAAATGTGGAAGAAGTATTGGTTGGAGAAAATTGTGAAGGATGATGATGATGCGGCGAGTAACTTATGCGAAGCCCCTGCACCATGGACGCTTTCGAAGGAACAGAAGAGACATTTGTGTAGGTATTTGGCAAACACTAGGTTTCCGGATGGTTATTGCGCAAGCCGGGGAAGATGTGTGAATATTGATGGTTGTAAGGTTACCGGTATGAAGACGCATGATTGCCACATACTTCTGCAGCGAGTGTTGCCGGCTGGGCTCAAGTGAATTTCATCTAAGGAAATGTATGTGGCTATTGCAGAGCTAGGAAGATTTTTTAGGGAGCTGTGTGCCAAAACCCTGAAAGTTGATGTGCTTGAATCGATTGAAGGTTGAAATTGTTGTGATCCTATGCAAACTTGAGAAGCTCTTCCCCCAGACTTTTTTGATGTAATGGTGCACTTAGCTATTCATCTTCTCGAGGAGGCTCTTTCGAGGGGTCCTGTTCATTATGGTTGGATGTATCCAGTTGAGAGAAGATTAGGTTATCTAAAGTCTACGGTCACGTAACAAAGCAAGGCCGAAGGTTCTATCGCAGAGAGCTACATTGTTGATGAGTGTTTGATTTTTTGCTCTAGATTTTTCAAGGATGGCACGAAACAAGATTTAACAAAGATGATAGGAACCAAGACATTCGGAGAAAACCTGATCTCGACGAGATGGAAGTATTTTCAGTTGGAGCTAAAGGTCTTGGGAAATCCATTTTGAAACATTTTGACAAGGAATTTGACAAAATGGTTTGGTATGTGCTTGAACAAGCGTGACGATGTAGAACGTTATATCAAGTAAGTAGTTAGCTTCACTTTAATAACTACTTCTCAATGTTGCGGACATAATTGTCTCGTATTTCATATGTGTTTTTTCTATGTTTCGGTGAATTCCGACAAGAATTGGGAGGTAGGGGTGTGCGTGACATCGAGGAGACGGTTCGGAGAGAGTTTGCGGGTTGGTTTGCAAACCATGTGAGACAGATTGGACAATGCATCAGAAGATTTGAAGTCTGCGGCTGCTTGGGCCGGACCGGCGTGTAGTAGTATACGCTGGTTGCAACGTAAAGGGTGCGAGGTTTCGCACGCTTACTCGGGATAAAGACACGAAGACTCAAAATTCGGGCGTAGCGACTAAGGGATCTTTTGGTGATGCAGATGAGACCGACTACTATGGTGTTCTGCAAGAAGTTCTTGAACTGCAGTACGGGACTAACAAACACGGTGACAGGTCCGTGTACTTGTTTCGTTGCGACTGGTTCGACCTTGCGAGCAAGGGTTCCAAGATAAAAGATGATGGTTTTTTAAAAGCGTTAACACTTCTATCCTATGGTTCAAGAATTCACCATTCATATTGGCCAGTCAAGCTGAAACATGCTTCTATTTGGAGGATACAAAGTTTGGTGATCCGTGGAAAGTGGTGCAGAAGTTCAGCCATAGACATGTGTACGACGTTCCGGAATTAGAAGATGGTAACGATGATGCATTTGTACGGAATGAAGACGCATACCAGGAGGATGAAGGTTCGGTCGACCATACATTTCATGATGTTGGCGACCTAGACGAGGAAGCAGATGTGGAAGCAGAGGAGGATGATCATCGTGCTCGCTGAAGTTGTACGTATTCATGATGCTCGTACAATCCGTGAACTAGAGAATGCGGAAGATAGTCCCAATGTTGACATGGATATGAGCGAAGATGAACTAGAGAATCGGGAAGATAGTCTCATTTTGGAAGAGAACATACATGATGACGAGGGAAAAAATTCAGAAGAAGATAGTGATTTAGATTGATAGAAACATGTAATGCATACAACTATATGTTTTGTTCCAAACATTTGAAATGTTCTTATTTAGATGTTTACGATCTCGAACTTGTCATTGAATTATCCGGAAGGGTTTAAGAGCAAATTAATATAAGCAAAAATATGGACAAATATAAGAAAGCCAACATGTCGGTAACATAACTTTGACAATGGTTTTAATTAATCGACACTTGACACGATTACAACCAGCAGCACGATATGACTAACTATTGTTTTAACACAAGCAAAATCGACAATCGCATAAAGAGTCTTACAACTTAATTTAAACCTAAAGGGGCTGCATAGTTGGACACACGGGCACCATGAATCACGGACTAGCTACTCCAGATCGATTTCGGGCACATGGGTAGCAAACAAGTAAACCCCTGCATTTCCCGGGTAAAGCAAGAACGAGCATCTTGTCACCCATCCGAAGGTGCTTTTCCTTGTCCATGAACTCCTTCCACCCAGCGACGCAGAGACGACCATCGTCCGAAGGAATTGCGTAGGACGCATGCACCAAAGTACTCGGGATGGCACACAATACTGATTGCACCATATTGTTCCATATCTTTAGGAACCAAACGGCTAGGGATTTTCTGTTCCAACAATAGGGACATAGTTTAGTTAACACTTGTACGTAATGTAGGTCGCAAACTTAATGAAATGATATGATCTACTGCTTACCACGTGTTTGTTGTAATTTTCGCTGTTTGTCCAATTCGAGTATGCGGCATTGGGACAACTAGTGCTCCTTGATCATAATCTCCGAGCATTGTGGTACTCAACAAGGTAGTCCAAGTTGTCCACCCGAAGAATGACGGTATGCATCATCCTCCAATTTATCATTGTTCCATCGATACTACGAGCGAGTCAACAATGTCACGCTTCGTACGGGACAAGCTGGTAGTAAGCTGCATAATTAAAATAACCGACATAAGATGGAATAATTAATATGATCAATCATTGTGTCCAAAGGTGGAAAATTACCTGGATGGATTAGTGGTTCGAGTTCCAGTTATTACAAGAGTATCCCGACCGGATGAGTTAACTCTGAAAATTAACTCCATGCCAACCTTAAAATTGTACACTCTAGCAAATTCGTTCCAAAATCTTCCGTTGATATAGGTTCTGCCAGCTCTGTTGGTAACATTAACAACAAATGCATGGCCATCTTTGGTTTTGAGTGCAGCTTCAAAAGTTGTCCTGTGGGAGGTCTGGACACCATACTTCTTAAGGAAATACGGTCTATAGTAGCAAGGGATGACCTAAATTCAGTAGAGTTAATACAAAAGTAAGTTAAATATGCGTCTACTCGGATAATCACCGAGTCTCAGATCTTGGACTTCTATCGGCACATATCTGAACTTCTATCGAGCACATATCTGAACTTCTATCAGCACATATCCGAACTTCTATCGGTATAGGACTGAACTACCGATACCTCTATCTCTAACAGCTACAACTATCGTAAAACTGGTATGAACGTAAAAGTTATCACAACTATCGTAAAACTCAACCATAAATAAGCGGTTAATACATATGGTGACCAACAATTATTACACACATCTGAATAATAGTACTAAACTAGCAATAACTACTAGGATCACGTGTTAAACTTTGATGTGGCGGCGAATTAATGAAACATCTGAATGAATTTTAAACTTATAAGTGCATGTACCGTCTTCTCCTCAAAACCCTCTTGTAGTGTTTGCACGAAAAAACCTAACGCGACTCCCCCTCCGCCGCACATCCCCTTCTTGTCAAAGCAAACTGGACACTGCAAAAAATATGAAGAAAGATTACAAATCGGAAACAACGATCGATCGCGAGACGTACATGTTATTTACGTACTCCACTAGTAGGCGCCATCCTTGGTCTCGACGCGGAGCGAGAGTCTTACAAGTCTCGCCGGCGAGAGACGTGGCGAGCGTGGTGGCGGCGAGAGACGTGGCGAGATCGCGGCGGCGAAGGAGACGTGGCGAAGATCATCGGACAATGGTCTGGGGCTGAAGGCACCGGCCATCGTGATATGACTGGCATAGTTATATTCGTGGAGTAAATTTCGTGTAGGTCAATATGCGAGGGGTTTTCGGACGCAAAGAGAGGGAAATCGCCAAAAGCCGACCAAACCACCATGGATTTGGGGCATGATTTGGCACCCTTGTGCACATTGTGATATGACACCTTGGTTGCTATGGGTTTTGATTTTTGGAGTTGGTGGCATGGTGTCCCCATGGTGGACATGTGTCGAACGAGGGGTTTTCGGACGAAAAGAGGGGAAATCGCCAAAAGCCGACCAAACCACCATGGATTTGGGGCATGATTTGGCACCCTTGTGCACATTGTGATATGACACCTTGGTTGCTATGGGTTTTGATTTTTTGGAGTTGGTGGCATGGTGTCCCCATGGTGGACATGTGTCGAACGAGGGGTTTTCGGACGAAAAGAGGGGAAATCGCCAAAAACTGACCAAACCACCATGGATTTGGGGCATGATTTGGCACCCTTGTGCACATTGTGATATGACACCTTGGTTGCTATGGGTTTTGATTTTTTGGAGTTGGTGGCATGGTGTCCCCATGGTGGACATGTGTCGAACGAGGGGTTTTCGGACGAAAAGAGGGGGAAATCGCCAAAAACTGACCAAACCACCATGGATTTGGGGCATGATTTGGCACACTTGTGCACATTGTGATATGACACCTTGCTTGCTATGGGTTTTGATTTTTTGGAGTTGGTGGCTTGGTGTCCCCATGGTGGACATGTGTCGAACGAGGGGTTTTCGGACGAAAAGAGGGGGAAATCGCCAAAAACCGACCAAACCACCTTGGATTTGGGGCATTTAACGTCACCACATTACCCTACAACAGAAGTTTCACTTGGAAAAAGGTTTGACAACCTCTTAGTGCAATTAGGTCAACCTAGGTTTCACCAAACACTCAAACTTTCATATAAAATTGAAAATTTGTTGAAATCTTTCCAAACCTTGTGTATTGGCCAATGTGTGGCTAACACTTTCCATGGAAAATAACAAACTAGAAAAAAATTTGGCATAAGGGTGCATCAACATGTGGGTAATGACGCTAGCATGCTATCTTGGCAGTTTGGTTTGAAAATTTTCAAAAATTCATCCCCTAAACTCAAGAAGAGGCTATGTGTGATCACTAATTCGTATTTCAAATATTTTAGAGTTTTTAATACCCATATCGAAAATTCCGTGCCAGCCCATCCGTCATGCGTGGGACCCATGTCAAAGTAATGGGAAAGTGGACTGACTACATGCAGCAATCCACGTTTTCACACCCACGCGTCAGACAGAGGAACCCAAACGGCAGCACCTACTGTATATCCATCGGCCCCATCGTCTCTCCCACCCGCAACTTCTATTCCCCAATCTCTGGCGAAAAACCATGCTTGCACCTCCACCAGCGCAACACCGACCTCCCCTTCCACCGAAGATCCCGAAGATGAAGCGTGTTCGCGGAGACGAGCCGGAGGCGAGTGCGGTCGTCAACGTCGACAGAGGCGACGGCGATGGTCCGGTAGTAGTCGACGTCGCGGAGGCGGGATCTTCTTCCGGAACTGGAGCCGCTCTTCGCCGCGCCGTGACCGTGGAGGGCTCCGCCCAACCGGCCGTGGTCGCCGTCGCTGATGAGGCCACGGGAGACGTCCTCGCTCCCGCGGCACAAGCGAGATGACCGGGGCTTCGATCCGAATGACCCGTTCTACCGCCACTCCAGGCAGTACCGCGAGCTATATGGCCCCAGAGAGTGCGACGAGTTCGAAGAGGAGGCCTCCGACAACTGCAGCGAGGTACTCTACTATTCCGATCGATCCCCTGTTTTTCTTGATCTTACTGTTCACCATAGGGTTTGCTCATAGGGTAGATTGATTTGCCCTGTCTGCGACTTCTTGTACAAATTGATGATTCTAGGGTTCTTGCTCATCTGATTTATGGTTTGTAGTTACTAGATCTGTAATATTTGATGCACATCTTGATTCAACTGTAATGATTCCTTTTGTGTGATGAATGATACCTGCTTAGTGTAACGCTCATCTGCATTTCAAACTTAAATTCATCCGAATATGAATCATACCAGAGTGATTATGATTACAAGAATTATATTATAGGTACTATTAATTGATCTGATACATGGATTTTATAATCACCATTTGTCTTAAACTGGTGCTTATTTATACGATGAAACCATAGTGTGTACATCATTTTAATTTGGGGAACAAGTGAATTATCAGTTGCATGTAATTTATGACCATAATTTTTGTTCAATTCCTGCTTATTGACGTCATGAATCCATATTGTTTTATGAATCGAGTACATCTTCGGGGAACAAATGATTGATCCCCGATCCATGAAATTTATAATCACCATTTTCTCTTAAATTGGTGCTTACTTATAATACTCGAAATAATGATTGGACTACCCATGAACAAGTTGTGACAACAGTTTAAATTGGTGGTTATTTATATTAGTGAAGTAATTATGTATGGTTGGATCTGAATCATAAATGTTGATTCTACATGATTAATTCTTAATAATGTTCATACAAAAATATTTAATGCTTCAATTGTATTTCAGTTAATTTCCTTCTCTCACTTCTTCTTTACTTTCAAAATCGCAGGAAGACTCTGAGGACGTTGACAGCGACAAGGAGGACCGGGACCGGAAGAGCCGCTTCGTTCGAAGAAGCCGAAGATCGGCCGAGATCCCTTTCCGTCGTAACGGAAAGCCACATTGCCCATTCGCGGCAGGGTTTTCCCGAACGATCTCGTGTGTCCGATCCAAGCACGCGACGGGAGTTGGAAAAGGTAGCAAGCGAAGCACAATCCTGCTAGCAAGGCGAAGCACGCTGCCTTTGGCAAGTTCCTCGGGGACTACGTCGGGACCGGCCTCATCCCGCTCGTCGGTCCAGCTCGTTGGCCCTCATGTTCTCCACTAAATTTAGTTTCGTTTAGTTGTTCCCCTGGAGGTTCATGGTTAAACTATGTCATGTTTCAAAGACTATGTTCTACTTTTGTTATTTGGAACCTGGGCAATCATACCCAGTTGTTTAACTTCCATCCTAGTGGGCTTGTTCTGTTTTTCCCAAGGCCCAGGGAAGTACATATTAATTTGCAAAAAATGAACAATTAAAATCAGTGAAAATTGAACTGGCGAGTAGAAAAAATGCAGGACCAAATAGTCAATCGTAAAGTTTACCCCCTACATAATCCCACTATACAATCCCTTCACACAAGAGCGGCCGGGGTAGCGATATGACATAAACACACAATGGGCACACACAAATTGTAGACTAAAACAATTATATCATATGATAAAGATTATATCATAGGATATCAACCGAAACTTCAATACCACCACGGCCGCCCTGGTTGAAAAGAATGAGAACAACATTCCCGCATTCAAAGTTATACTCCTTAGTAAACTCCGACCAGCAGGAATCGAACTTCATCCTTCCATCGGTAGTAGTGTAGTATGCACCCCGAGGGTGGTAGCCATAGTCATCAACAAAAAACATGCCTCCCCGCTTTCGGAGATATTCAAGGACCTAACAACTTCCTTCGGTATACGCTGAATAATAAAAATTAAATTATATATGGGAAGGATATAAAGGATAACTAAGATTACATAAAGAAAAGGAGAATTATACCAGTCCATTGCCCTTCAAATCGGTATTCGTCAAGGTGTGCACAAAAACAACACCAAGACCAAGACCACGCTCACGGAGAAGTTGTTCCTTCTTCAATGTTTGAGCAGTAGTAAGCATAACACCTTTAGTGTGGACAACTGCAGTTGGAATTTCTGCATACAAATTTAAAATTAATAAAAGAATAAAAAAAGGAGATATAACATCAGTTATATTAAAAAAATGGGCAACACATGGTAAAAGATAAAACAGAATTACCATCGACACGATGCTTTTCGATGCCATCGGGACCTCATCGCAAAAATCCCAAACATTTCGGGAGCACTATCAAACCCAAACATGATACGATCACCAACTTTCAGGTCGTAGTCATGAAGAAATTTTTGGTATCCCAGTACCAAAAACACGTGTCTTCGAACTTCCTTTCTTAACATGAAATTTGTACTTCACTTCATCCGATGTAACGACAAAAAAGATATTACCAACAAGGTTGTTGAACTGCCTCCTCACAAAACAAGGCACAGTCTGAAAAAACAGTAGAACAAAAATGCAGAAAATAAGGATATAGTCTAGAATCTGTCAACAAAAAAAGATACATTCTAAAAAAGGATATATACCATAAAGTCATCAAATCTTCTTCCAAGATAACAACGAAATGAACTGAGAGTCTCCCGCCTCTGCTGACAATGATTGCCCATCGAACCACAAACAACACAGTTCATCCTGTGTATATTTAGCAATTACCAAAGCTAGTAAAAAATACAGGTAGGTAGGGCATATTCATAGAAATCTATCCATAGATCTGAAACCATACACACATATATCCATAGATCTGAACAAACAAGATTATTCGAGAGGACAAAAAGGATTTTCAACAAACGAGAGAAAAAGGAGGTGAGGTGAAGTAGTGACATGTAAAAACATATTTTCCTACCTCTCAAAACAAACGAAAATCTTCGAGAGAAAAGAGTTTTTCAGCACAAAAGAGAGAGAAAGAAGATGAAGGAGACTTGCTTCACCGCATGAACAAGGGAGGGCAGAAGGCAAAACCAACCAGGGGCATTATAAATACAATAAGTAGTAGTAACTGCCTACAACCGCTATTTAATGAGGTTGTGGGGTAGATGGTGGTTGCTATCCTGTAAGTTCAAAAGTCAAACACAAAGTATCTCATGCAAAAATGGAGCCCACTGCTATTATGTAAACTCTGTCAATAAGTTCACAATGGCAAAACATCAGCACACTGAAAAATACATTGAATCATAAAGTTGCACTTCAAAATTATTTAAAACCATATGATTTACAACTTCAAATGTACAACAAAATGTTGACTACATGCCTTTGTTCGGACTATAGGTTAGGTCGGAACAATTATGGCATGTTAGTCATTTTTTCAACATACATAAAAAACAAATGCTCATTTGTGGACGAAGTGCACAATTATACCAAAGTAGGCATCACTTCAACACATCAAACTACACCAAACCTCATGAAAAATTTAAATTTGAATTTTCCACATGAATGTCACAACATTTACTCAGTCCCACTAGTTACTGATGATTTTACATTGAATTTAGCATTTATTATGAGTTTTACTCGTTTTCTGTCATTTTTTAATAAAAAATCAACAAACACCTAAAATTGTCAGAAAAATCTGAAACTCCTTAGGCACACATACCTACCCTTCATGACCACTCACAAAAATTTGCAGCTCAATCTGAGTATTTGAAGAGCAGCTTGCTTGAAAAAGAGCCCTTCACCGACATGATCGATGTGGGTCCACACATGGATCGACCCAACCAACATGAGGTTCCACAAGTGTTTTCAGACAAAATCTCACATGTGTGAACAATAACATGTATATGTGGGATGTGTTCTCACATATACCTCACATGCAAAAGGTTTTACAACTTCCGGGGTCGACGATTCGACCGTTATGCCGAAAATGCCCTCACTTGTGTAAATTCACATCAAACTACACCAAACCTCATGAAAAATTTAAATTTGAATTTTGCACATGAATGTCACAACATTTACTCAGTCCCACTAGTTACCGATGATTTTACATTGAATTTAGCATTTATTATGAGTTTTACTCGTTTTCTGTCATTTTTTAATTAAAATATACATGTACAGTTCCATTTTCATAGTAATATTTTTTCTTTCACGGCAAAAACTTGTTCCCTCCAAATTGTAGTACGCCGGCTGCCAAAACGCCCAAATTTTTTGTTCCCTCCACTCCTCCCGCGCACCCCACCTATCAAATATTTCGCCCTCCCTTATATACGTCGTGCCTCTACCCCATGATTTACGAGCATCTTAACTACCCACCCACCCGACCTCATCCTCTCGTGCTCACCCCGATCCGGTGTCTTCGCCGGACGTTCATCCATCTCGCATCTATCTCCCCGCCGGTGGTCGCCATGGCCGGCAGTCGTCGAAACGTCGGGGGAAGGAAAATCGCACACACACGCCGAAGAAGGCGCCCGGCTCGAAGAAACGCCAAGGTAAATCTGTCGGTGATCGGCTTGTTGTTGTGTTTTTCGGATGGTTAGATCGAGAGATCGGTTTTACATGTCTACCACGCCCGTTTGACCTATATCTAGATCTTGCATATTTGATAGATCCAATCCCGACATCATACGTATAGGGTTTATCGTTTTTATTGCAGAGACAATCATGCCGTGCTATACAATCTTTGCCATCCCGCTGCTGTACAATCTTTTGCATAGACAATTGTTTGCCGAAACACTTAACCGAACTAATTCCAGCCGTTGCCGAAAACAGCTCGACGAGCTACGGTGAACAACGACATTGCTTCGGACTTTTATTCCTCGGTTTCGGAGGAAGCGAGTTTGATCTAGAACAATTGTTTGTCGTTTTCTATGGAACTAGTTAGTTTGCACGTGCAATGCACATCTTAACAATGTAATGAAGTTTTTTTAATCATGTACTTTGTTTCATCAGTCTATTTATTTCCACAATTTTTGTTTATCTATGTCTTTCAAAAGTCAAAAATCAAATTTCAGCACATATCTGAACTTCTATCAGCACATATCTGAACTTCTATCAGCACATATCTGAACTTCTATCGGTATAGGACTGAACTACCGATACCTCATTATGTGTCAATTATTTGTTACGAGTAGATATCTAAAAGCACATGATGTCCCTTAGCCTGGCATATGCCCCCTCTTATGTTTTGTTCGCCGACATCATACGTAGACTCTTATGTTTTCAATCATTTGCTCGCTGTACAATATTTTGCAAAGACAATTATTTGTCTGTTTTCTATGGAATTGGCCCCCTCTTATGTTTTGTTCACGCTCCGCTCTTCCGATTATTTCAGCGGAGACACAAAACCCCGTCAAGCCGGCATATGAGCTTGCCAAGGAGAAACAAATGCAAGAAAATGTAGTACGCATGGAAAAAAATTTCGCTGAAAAATATGGACCCGCCCACAAATTTCGTGAAAGATTTCTCCGGTTTTGCACGTACATTAGTGTATGGTGGGGTACAAATAGGAACTAGTAACAATCTAAAGGACACGGACCGCGAAGAGATGGAGGTCGAAGAGGACCCTTCGTATGAACCGAATCCGAAGAGATAGCTACCGCCGATGATGATCTTCATTCGAGATGAGGATCGACGCACCGTCGGCAAAACTTCAGCTCAGTGTCCGTGGAACTATGTCCGAACTATGATAGGAAATACGTACATGCTAAATGTTTCCTACTAATGTAGCCTCTACTTTGCTTGCAGATAGTTGCTTCTTCCGCAATAGTTGCACGTAAGAAGCGATCCATACCTGAAGTTGCACCATCCAACATTGCAACAAGATCAATGGCAACAACCGAACCCGAAGCCGGGTCATCCGATGAGCCGACGGCCACCGCTGGTCCGAACACCGAAGGAGCACCCTCACCTAACCAGATCATGACATCTGGAGGCAGCACCTCATCTCCCGAGGACAATCAAATTGTAAACTTTGAGCGGCAAGGTATGAAAGTTTGTAAAAACTAAACACTGTACCGCATATTTTCATATAAAAGAGAATCATTTCATATCTCTTATTTCAGAGACATTGACAACATTTGGCGGTAGTAAGAGAAAGAGAGGTGGACGCAGACGTACCATGGGCGGACTACATGAGTACACAAGAAGAAATGGTGGCAATAAGATGCCAATTGAATTCACTGCTGGTGTCAGGAGACCCAAGGATTATGTCCAGTCAGCAAAGCTGAGCAATGAGGTTGGTATTCACATCCGTGAAAAAATGCCGCTTGCAACACACTCGGACACGAGTACAAGAAAGATGACACTCTCAAACATGTCATTCCTCATGCTATAAGTACGATAGCGGTGAGTCCTGTACAATATTGGTTTAACCTAATTAGTATGCTACATGATCAACTATCTAAGAATCTACCGATTAATGCATCACTATTTTGAAGGGAAAGTTTAATATGGACAAAAATGATGAGGTGGCTCAAGATGTGTGCACCGATATGCTGCAAGTTAGTATTCGGCAGTTCCGATATAGGCTTAAAAAGGAGTATTGGCCGAAAATTAAAAATCTCACACTGGAGCAAGCATATCTCAAGAAGCCAGGTCATGTAGAAGAGAAAAGCTGGAAAGAATTGGTGAAAAGATGGTTTGATGAGAAGTACCACGTACATAAACGTTATTCCTTTCAATAACAGCTACTGAATTCTTACATTTCTCTGATCTGGATAAATAAAATGCATGTACCGAACATAGGGACTCGTGTGTAATAAATGGAAAGAACAGAGAAGTCGTGAAACGGTTCCATACCACTCGGATCTCGAAGCTATGTTGCTCACTCGGGAACATCTAGTAAGTGTTCTGAATTTCCCAATACAGTTCATACTTCTGTCATACACGAGTGTACAATGGTAATGTGCATTCTACATTTTTTCAAGCATAAGGCTAAGCAGCAGGAAGAAGAAACCTCTCCAATTGAATTTTTTAGAATCACACACACTAACAAGGATAACATTATGAGTGCTGAAGCAAAAAGTGCATATGTAAGAAATATTTCTTATTAGCACAATATAATATAATCCAGTTTTGTATGTTGTCCATGCAATGATTGTAATCTTTATGCAGGATCAAATGGTGGCAAAAAAGCGGCGCCACGCAATGAAGATGAACCTGATTTGACTCGATTTGCAAATTGTTCAGCTAGTTCCGAGCGAGAAAAGCCCATCCACCACCTGCAATAGCACATTCCTACCAAGATTGGGCGTCGCAACAAGTTCCAGGAAGTCTTCGTCTCAGCCTACACGCATCCGAGAGCTACAACAAAGACCGGCGGATCAAGAGCGGAACTCCATACAAGCAGCTGAAACGTACCACGGTGACATGCAAGCAAGACTGCAAGAACAAGATGAAAAATTTGAAGAGATCAGGAAGAAGCAGGAGGAAGAACTTGAAGCTGTGAAGAAAGCCCAAGAAGAAAAGACTCTGGCTTATGAAAAGAGGCTGACAGAAATGGATGCCGTGCTTAATTTGCTCTTGAGAACATCCCAGCCACCATCCATGTCTCAATCCCAGGGCAACTAATCTATTGCACCACCGTCCTACAACATTATTAATCATAGGTCTTTTAATTTCTTTGTGTTCCAATTGTAATTTTCTTATGAATCTTTCGGTCTGTGAGAGACATATATACTTCTTGTGCCACCATTTAAGTATGATATTTATTGTCTACTTTTTGATATTTCGCCGCTTTTTTGTTTCCCAAATTTCGCAAATAATTCAAATGCTCTCAAATTTTATCAAATTCAAAAGGTGACGGAAAATGTCACAACGTCACTATTAAATGAAACCACGTGGCACCAATTTCTGGTCCCACTTGTCGAATTTGTGGGTCCCACCAGTCAGCATTATTGGGACCCATATGTCGGCAACAACCTGGTCCCACTTGTCCGAATTTTGTGGATCCCACCGGTCGAATATTGTGGGTCCAGACTTGTCATAATATTTTGTGGGTCCCACCGGATATCCATGTCAGCGCCGTCGGACCCATGTTGTCGAAGCCAAATGGACCCACATGTAAGGCCACGTATGCTTTTTTTGGACCAATCGAAGCTTCCCAAGATTTAGATATTGACGAAAGTTGCAATTTTTCGTGACAAACCTGTCTGTCAACAATGAACCTTTGATGTTCACGAATTTGCAGGTCGTCACCATCAAACATTTGACGTTGACGAAAAAATGCATACCGTCACCCCCGATATTTTATGACGGAGCTTCCTTGACGAACCCCATGATGATCAAATTTTGTCACCGCGAAGTAATCCTTGACGAAAATTGGCCTTAACATGACGAAAGTGATTTGTCAAAAAAAATGTTTTCCTTTGTAGTGGATGGGCTATCTCAGCTCCCATGTTTGGTGTTCTTACAGGTCCGTCGTGCTCCAGCAATCAAGCGTGTTGGCCCTGAATTCCTACGGCCCGATAGCCATTGCCATCATTCTTCATCTCAGGTGGTGGTTGCTTTTCCGAGAATGAACAACATTGCCTTAGAAAGTTAGAAGGAATGGTGCAATGGGAGGAGTGGGAGTGGGAGGAAGAAGTGCAAGCTATGCCTGCATTGGAGGAACTTCGTATCGAAGATTGCAAATTGAGGTGTATCCCTCGTGGTCTTTCCGTCCATGCAAGCTTTTTGAAAAAACTGACCATACGGAATGTCGAGGGTCTTCAGTCTCTTGAAAAATTTGCTTCTGTTGTTGAGCTCAAGCTGTATGACATCCCTTACCTGACTAGCATTTCCAATTTCCCCAAATTGCAAAAGCTTGAGATTCTCTTTTGCCCAAATATTGAATCGGTGCAGGAGATGACTGCACTCCGGAGACTCCGACTGAGGTTTTTTACCAGTGAGAGACAACTTCCACTATACCTGCACACTGTGAATCCCAGTCATTTGCTGCTGGACCACTGCAGCCCCAAGTTACTCGCTTCCATGGTTGCGGGAAAGTCTGGCTCTGAGTGGGACAAGTTTAGTCATATCCAGCATGTCGAGGCTTACGCAGATGATGGAGACATTCAGAAGAAATGGCACCTATTTTACACAAGTGAGCCCTACAGCATGGAGGCAAACATCGAGCCAAATCTGGAGGTAATATGTACGGTTAATATGTTGCTCTTTATGTTAGTAGTTGGCTTATAAAGTAGATTGTCTAGCTTTTTCCATCAGTTCGGACTTTTGGTTCGGACTTTTGGTTCAAGTGGCTAGTGCATGAACCTTAACATGGTATCAAAGCCCAGGATCTCAAGTTCGAGTCCTGGCTTTCACAATTTATTCTAAATTCCCCGTAGCGTCTGTCCGGCCTCACGCTACCTCTTTGCCTTTTTTCCTCCAGTTTGAATGTTTTTTCGATAAAGGGAATATATTAATACCAAATAGATATCAACTACACCCAGCCTCTGCAAAGTTGCACACAGCTAAAAAAAAGAAGAAAAGAGAAAAAACCCGCCGAACTCAACAGTGAAACAGCAAGAACTACCACCGCCAATGGCCACACCTGGACTACAAAAAGGTTCTCCTATAAACGACGCCTCCATGAAGGAAACCGTGCATAAACACCGTCGTCGCCTGATCACCAGATCATGGGTTTTCACCCCGAAGAAAGTCCGAGTAAACTCCAAACAATGCCTTCATCAAGGAAACGAATATATATTCGTCATTATCGAGTACAACCAGTGAAGGTCGGACCTAGGGTTTTCACCCCGGAAATCGAGACTTGGTGCCCTTAGAACACCACCCAAACGAAGTCCCCGCCGTTGCCGCCCCTCTTGCCAAGCCTGCTGCAAAACACCGATCATCCGGTACACAATCTTCACACATCCAAACTCGCACCATCAAGGTCTCGCTGGTCTTACGGATGCAATCATCTTGATATTCTCCATCATTGTCGGCACCACAATAATCACGAGTAAAGTGTCGTGGTCGACGTACCATGTGGTGCCGACAAAAATGAGTCCTCAAGACGTGTCTCCTCGAAACCGCGCAAGCGGATTCGCCGATGTGGTAGTTCCGTCGGCGGAGAGGTGTCTGTCTTAGGTTAATCAAGCCTGTAATGAAGCCTGAAGCCCCCCCTGTGCATCCGAAGAAGAACTCGCCGTCCTCAGACCGCACGCGCCTCGCTGGACGCTCCAGCGCGAGGACAGCAACGATCTATGACCCACGCGGTGGCTGCCGAACACCTGGCCGGATCACACCGCATGAACTGCCATGTCTTCCCAGATCATGTTGCACAGATCCAAGGGGAAAACAATTAGCGCTCGACGCAGCTGGCAGCCACGCGCATATCCTCCATCATGCCCACTCCAGGGCATAGAGCTGCAGATCTTGAAGACGTAGCCAAGCCTGAATCGGGAGCTAGCAGATGAAGTTGTTACTCAGCCAGATCAAGACTGCGTGAAGAACTGAAGATGGACATGGAGAAAACTGCCGGGCAGAAGAAAGTAAAATCGCGGAGACACCCCACCGCCGCCGTCCACCGCCGGGCGGCCTCCTCCGGCGGCGGCAGGGTGAACGTCGCGACGGGGAGGGAGATGTTTGGCGACTGGATTGGATCGCCTCCGGAGTCGCCCTTCCGTGCGACCCGGGAGGCAGTTACCTTCCTTTTCTTCTTCCCTCCAGTTTGAATGTATAGTTAATATATGTAGTAGTTCATGGGTAATGCTAGATCTCGACTATATGTACTCCCTAATGTCGCGTTTTGCTTGCCAGGATCGATCAGTTGAAACTCCACTGTCTGGTTTAGCTGGCCTTACCTGATCAGGGGATGAAGATAAGGAGGATTTTACACAGCATGTCCACTATATAGTTAGTACATAACTGAGGTTTACTGGCCCATAATCCCTGCATACCTCGACAAGAGGAAGGACTGGCAAATGAAGGAGGCAACTCCACCGTCCGGTTTAGCTGGCCTTACTCGATCGGGGATGAAGATAAGGAGGATTTTAGACAGCATGTCCATCGTATAGTTAGTACATAACCGAGGTTTACTGGCCCATAATCCCTGCATACCTCGACAAGAGGAAGGACCGGCAAATGAAGGAGGCAACTCCACCGTCTCGGTTTAGCCGGCCTTACTCGATCGGGGGATGAAGATAAGGAGGATTTTAGACAGCATGTCCACCGTATAGTTAGTACATAACCGAGGTTTACTGGCCCATAATCCCCGCATACCTCGACAAGAGGAAGGACTCGGCAAATGAAGGAGGCAACTCCACCGTCTGGTTTAGCCGGCCTTACCCGATCGGGGGATGAAGATAAGGAGGATTTTAGACAGCATGTCCACCGTATAGTTAGTACATAACCGAGGTTTACCGGCCCATAATCCCTGCATACCTCGACAAGAGGAAGGACTGGCAAATGAAGGAGGCAACTCCACCGTCCGGTTTAGCTGGCCTTACCTGATCAGGGGATGAAGATAAGGAGGATTTTAGACAGCATGTCCACTGTATAGTTAGTACATAACTGAGGTTTACTGGCCCATAATCCCTGCATACCTCGACAAGAGGAAGGACTGGCAAATGAAGGAGGCAACTCCACTGTCTGGTTTAGCTGGCCTTACCTGATCAGGGGATGAAGATAAGGAGGATTTTAGACAGCATGTCCACTGTATAGTTAGTACATAACTGAGGTTTACTGGCCCATAATCCCTGCATACCTCGACAAGAGGAAGGACTGGCAAATGAAGGAGGCAATGACATTCAAGGGATCTGTCATGTTTCCTGCTACGACCACCAAAGTATTACTACCTCCGTTCCAAAATATAAGCTTTTTTTAGAAAACTAATTAGCTTCACTTTTACTTTGGTGTCCTCCCTTCGTTTGAACTTTTGATGACCTGAAACACATGAATGGTCAAGATCTCTTCATATCTCTTTGTAGGCGCAATGATTAAAAATGAATAAAAAGACATAAGTACAAGCCGTAGAGTAGCTCATACAGTCCGTTTAAGTTTATACTATTTAGTAGTTAGACACGCAGATAACGGTGTACGTTGAAACTGAAACGTCCGTGAGTAAAATATTCCGTCGGCCACATCGGCTGGCAGCGGCGGAACTACCCTAAAAAAATTGGGCGGGCCAATACACTAAAGATCTGTAAAATGGTTTATTATTAGGCTATATTTTACAAACATATAAGCTAAAATATTTTGAGCTAGGCGGGCTGGTTTTGCCTCAACTAAGATCCGCCACTGTCGGCTGGTAGAAATATTGATTTCAGCCAGGATATGTATACGAGGGCTTGATATGGGTTTTTGTGGGCTAAAAAAAGGCACACGGGAAAATTTATTCCTTTAAGTTTTGGTGAGGGGGGACACCGAAGCAAGCCTCAATTAGCTTTGTTGCCTTTTCGTTATAATCTGGTATAGGTAGTTCACTGCTAGCAAGACCAGTTGGGGGCACCAGCTATTCCCTGTTATGGTAGCTGGGGCTGTTGAATCCATCATGCCGACGCTGAAGCTGAATTTGTTATCTTCGTTTCCGCTTCTTTTGGCCGCAGTAGCCGTCATTTGGGCTATGTATAATTGAGCAACCGGGAAGGCTGTTGTTTTTGTGATTTCTATGGATTGCATCCAGAAATGTTCCCAGATTTTCCAAAAAAAAGGAAGGGGCATGAAACTGGGCAATGCTTTGAACTGCATGTGTAGGTACGCTTGGAGTCTTCATTGGTGTTTTGTGCTGGTGATCGTTGTCTATTGTTGTTGTAGGAAATTGCAGTTACTCAAGCTTGTGTGTGGCAGGAGAATCTCTATATATCATGTTCTGCCTCCTCAGTACCAAATGAGTGCTGCTTTCTCTGCGAATGTCTCCACATCTGCCCTTGCTAGTCACGTTAGTTTCAGGTTCTGCAAGTGCATTCGTTGGAGCTGTGAAGTGATAGAACCCATTCCATGATTAGTTCCCTAGCTTGATCTGGCGCGATCCAAGATCAAGAAGGATCTACAAAAAAATAAAAATAAAAGCGGTTGCAACTAGAACGGTAAAAAGAACCCAAAAGAAATAAGAGTTTCCCCTTCCCCTTTGTTTGAGTACTCAAAGTGGAGTTATATTTAGGTATCCTTCGCTTGTTGCAGATAGTAAGCGTCTTCGCAAGGCAATACCTACGGTGTCCGCTTGCCCTTTCCTAAGCGGGGACAGAATGAAACGACCATAATAAAGACGCTTACTATCTACTCTTGATTCAACATATTTCCGCTGTAGTGTTTGATTAGATCCTGCTACCTCCTCTCGAACCATAATAGACTAGTATTATTATTTGATCATTGAATCGTTTATTTCTCTTGAAAGCAGATTTATTCTAATTTTGATTTCACCAGTCGAGCCATATGGGCCGAATTGCTGCCGGTCCCAGCCCATATCGGCCCCGCCTAGTTTCAGTACCCCGCAGATGGACAGATGGGCTATAGCAGGCCCAAGGGTCCAGCTTTTGAAGGCCGGAAACTTAGCTGTTTCTCTAAACGTGCAAAAAGCTCTCCAGCGGCCATTGACAACGGGCCGTCGTTCGTTCCCGACTCCTGTCGCCGCCTTCTCCGACCGACGATCAACGTCCTCCGCCCGCGCCGTCGCCCAACAGTACCATCATGTAACAAACAGTAAAAACCTCCATCACTCTTGCTGCAGGTGCGAACCTCCATTATTGAAAAGCGAGCGTACGCTTAGCGGCAGGGGCTACGGGCCCGTCTACCGTGCATTCATTGAAGCTGCCACACCGCCGGTGGGCGCCGCCGCGCCATGCCAGTGTCACCATCGGAAAAGACGCCATTTCCTCATACCGCACACGGCCGGAGAGACCCTACTACAGTCTACAGTACTCATCCAGCAGCCATGTCACGTCGTGTCGTCTTGCTCTCTGCGCTGCGCGTACGTACTCGCCGCAGGCCACTCCGCCGTGCCGGCCTCCTCCCCTCCCCGTGGGTGACTCGTACCGGGAAAACGAGCTACCACATGCTCGTATCCATGTCGGTGTCGACGGAGATGAGATGATAGTACAATCAATTTGGCTCGCGCGGGGGCGGGGGCGGGGGGCTCACTGGTGTCCGATCAGTCAATCCCCGCTTTGACCTGTCCCTCTCCTCCTCGGGAATTGGTGCCTCGTGAGTGCGCAGCATGGCTGCGTGGTGGAACAACAATGGAGCTCAGCCATGGAGGAGGATTAAACAAGCTGCTCCGATCAACAAGGGACAAAAAGTCCTCGCTTTCGACCCGCCTCACGTGCCGCCCTCGCTCTTCTCCAAGCACCAGTACACTCCATTCCCCATCATCCCGTCTCCTCTCCAGAACAGGGTCTCGCCTCGGGGCCCTTAATCTATCCCGAACCCCGTAACACTGTGCCGTAACAGCACTGTCATCCCAGTACTACTAAATCACTCTACGTACTTTTGTGTAGCAGCAGCTTGATGCGTGCTAGTAGTCCCTCTCGTGTAAGCTAGCTCTAGCTAGCTTCTTCTTGTTGTCTACTCCAGATCTGAATCGCATATGCGAGTTAGCAGCTTGCGTGAGCCGCAATGGCCCGGCGGCGTGATGATGAGATGCGAATGCGCGCGATCTCTTCTCTTGTAGCCCTACCCGATCGATCTGGAAATTAGTAAACGTTATCTCCTGCTGCTCCTCCATGTGTTCTGCTCAGTCTTCGCCATGAGTGATTAGCGTGACATCCATGTGCTTCCAGTTAGGGGGAGGGAAAATAAAAGTCCAAAACAATCCCTAAACTCATAGTCCGAAGCTAAAATGGAAACCCGAACTCACAATCCCCATAATCGGCACAGATGCCGGTATAATCTAGACCCCATAGCGCCCGTTCCCAAACAAGGTTTTGATGAAGTGGCTAGGATTTCGTGTGTGTGTGTGTGTGGTCCTATATCGGCACTGCTAAGAGCATCTTCAGTCGCGTCCCCCAAAGCGTCCCCAAAGATATTTGGGGCGCGCCGGACAAAAAAAGCGATCCAGTCGCGTCCCCCAAAGCCCATTTTTGTCCGGCGCGTTCCGATACGGTGTCCGGCGCCCCGAGCCCATCCCTATCCCACAGGGGACGCACCGGGGACGCCGGACACAACGAAAAGCGAGGCGGGCTCCCACATGTCAGCGACTATTTGCATAAACCGTTGGTTCGCGCCTCTTTTCTCGTCGCTCCTTCCTTCCCGCGCCTCCCACCTCACCGCCGCCGCTGGATTTCCCGGCCGTTTGGGCGTCTGATCTCTGGCCGAGAGTCGGCACCGTTGTCGCGGCCGGGGCTCCCGCCGGTCGTGGCGCCGCCGCCGCGTCGCCGGCCGCGTCCCGAACGCGCCGTCAAATCCGCCCCACCTCCGCGCACGGAATGTGCTCGACGACTTGCCGGTAGGCGCGATTGGCCGCTGTTTGTTCCGTCGTCTCGCCTCGGCGCAATTTTAACCATTGATTTTGCTTTAGCCATGGACATCGACGATGAGATGGTTGCCCCGTCTGCTCGGAGGACGAGCAAGCCTTCGACGACGACCTGCGGGAGCATTTGCTGATCATCGCGTCCCTCCAGGACATGCTTGACGCCGAGGCGGAGAAGAGGAAGAGGCCGCGCCGAGGAGGATCAAGGCCGGGAAGAAGGAAGTCGAAGCCCCGACGAGAGGATGGAGGGGCATGCCATGCTGCACAACGACTACTTCGCCGACGAGGCAACACATGCCGACAATTTTCGGCGCCGGTACAGGATGAGCAAGGGGCTGTTCATGAATATCCTCCACGACGTTCGAGAGTTCGACCCCTACTTCAAGCTCAAGCTCGATGCTGTAGGCGTTCTCGGGTTCTCGTCGATTCAGAAGTGCACCGCCGCCATAAGGATGCTTGCATACGGAGCACCTGCCGATACACGGACGACTACCTTTGCATGAGTGAGTCTACTGCCATTGAGTGCATGTACAAGTTTTGCCGAGCTGTGGTGGGAAAGTTTGGCAAATACTACTTGAGAGGGCCAACCGAGGAAGAGACCGCAAGGATCATGGCACAAAATGCTGCGGAGGATTTCCCGGAATGCTTGGAAGCATCGATTGCATGCACTGGGCATGGAAGAACTGCCCGTTTGCTTGGCAAGGTATATACAAAGGGCGTCATGGATATTGCAGTGTGGTGCTTGAAGCTGTGGCAGATTATGACATGTGGATTTGGCATTCTTTCATTGCCATGGCGGGATCACACAATGACATCAACGTGTTGCAGCGGTCTCCGGTGTTCAGCAGACTAGTGGAAGGACATGCTCCACCATGCAACTATGAGATCAATGGCCACCAATATACCAAAGGCTATTATCTAGCCGATGGTATATATCAAAAATGGGCCACTTTTGTCAAAACAATCTCGAATCCATCAGGTCTGAAGAATTCCCACTTTGCTACACGACAGGAGGCTTGTAGGAAGGATGTCGAGCGGGCATTTGGTGTACTTCAAGCACAATTTGCCATTGTCCGGTACCCTGCTCTAAGCTGGTCTCACGACCAAATGTGGGAGGTGATGCAGGCTTGTGTGATCATGCACAACATGATCATCGAGGATGACCGCAAGAATCATGTTAGGTCACATGTTGGTCCCTATGAGTGTCAAGGCCCTCTTGCGGAGGTTGATCATGAGTTGCCTGCAGATTTTGCTGATTTTCTCGCTATGCACGCAGAGATCCGTGACAGCAATGTTCATGATCAACTTCAAGCTGATCTCGTTGAGCATTTATGGAGGATCAAAGGAAATACTGTGGCACCTTGATGTAGCATCTAGCCCTATTTATTATATTTGATTACTTGTTTTATTGTTTGTTGTAATTTAATTTGAAAACAATCCTCGCAAACATTTTTATTCATATGCTACATTTGATAAATGGTTTATGTGTTAAAAAAAGTAATTTAAATGTTTGGGGGCGGCGTTTGGGGGACGCGGCTGGGGAGCGACGTCCCCCAAACGCGGCACGAACAAAACACGTCCCCCAAACGCTTAATCCGGCGCGGTTTAGGGGACGGTTTAGGGGACGCGACTGGAGATGCTCTAACTCGTGCTACGACAGTGGTGACAAGCACTAGTACAAGCTCGCTACTTAGAGATAGTCTCTCGAGTCGGTTTGTCCCACGTCTTTATAAAGCCGCATTTTCTTAAAGACCTCAGACGATCAAGATTATACGATTATCTCTATGACTCTTAGAGCCGGTTCAGCACCGCCGCCGTCTCTAAAAATTGTCGGTCCAGAGCCGGTCATGATAGATATCCCTTAGGCGGTTATGAATTAGGACCGCCTCTGGTTATGAATTAGGACCGCCTCTAAGAGTCGATGTACTTAGACTGCCGTGAATAGTAACCATCAATTTCAGGCAAATCTGAAAATAGGCACACCCGCGAGTTCGAGAGACGGCAGTACGGTAACCACCGGCAGCTCTTCCTCTAGATTCTCGAATCATTCGTAGACTCTTCATACAATGAAGTAGAGTGCGCTTCTACATTTCCTTCTACCAAGTATGTTCCCCATATTGATGTGAGATTTGTTCCTCTGGATTTTTTCCCCATTTCGTTTAGGGTTTTTTCAGTTCCCGTTTGTCTGATTTTCCTCTCAATCTTCTTCTGATTCGACGTCTTGTATTTCAGTGATGGAGATATATCGTTCCTGGAACCAGCCACTGGTAAACTATCATCGTCCAAAGAGGAAGGCGGATTCGTTCAACATCGTCATAAACCACGCAAACTTCGAGAACGACGTGGTGTGTAATTTGATCATAACCAGTGCCCAAGTTTCACTAGTATGTGTGATTTAGATCTTACTTATTCTAGTGACTTAGAGCATCTCCAGTCGCATCCCCCAAACGACGTCCGGAAAAGTGTCGGATTGGTCGTTTGGGGACGTCCGGACCAAATTTCCGTTTGGAGGAGGTCCCTTTCCTAACCACGTCCCCCAAACGCGACCTCCAAAACAAAAAGAAAGTGTAAAAGTCGTGTCCGGCGTCCCCGGTGGAGCCTAGGCTAGGGACGCCGGACAATATTTGGGGCACGTCCGGAGTGAAACGGTCTTTGGAGCATGCGACTGGAACATTTTTTTGGCCGGCGTCCCCCAAATTCCTTTAGGGGGCGCTTTGGGGGACGCGGCTGGAGATGCTCTTAGCTTAACCTACTAATCCATTCGACGAATCCTGGTTGCTCGATTTAGTGGCTATGTTCAGTCAAGAACCGTATGTTTGCCGTGATTTACTCCACGGGATTGGACTTTATTTATATATGGTAGGGTACAAGAGATAAGTACAGGGGATAGATACAAAGGTTGTCAGAGGGAGCGATGTTTTGGAACATGGGAGCATATGCTCCCTATATTTTGAAATGCATCTTACACATATTTTAAATTTCAAAAAAATTGAAACGAAAAATTCGCACGTACATCTTCATGTGCTACGCGCTCACAAAGTCGTTTCATAAAAAATGAACTTATCATGTGATGTGTGTAAAAAAAGACAAAATTCAGTGCTGAAAACAATGCTTTTCACAGGATAAGTTTTCTCTTTTTTACATAGGCAACAAAAAATATTATATTTTCGTGAAACTTGACGCATACACATATATTATGGAGATGTACATGTAGAATTTTTTGTCAAAATTTTTCCACACTTCGAAATATGTTTTGTTGGTAGAGGGAGCATACGCACCCGGGAGCCGAATTGAATTTCCGGTTGTTAGACAACTACATATGTTCGTACGGCTCACATCAAGCCATCTATCCAGCCTAACAAACATTAGTTAGGATCTAGCTTGTTTAACATCCCCCCTCAATCTGAACCTACTGAAATTAGGTTAAGATTGGTACGTAACTTCTCAAGCATCTGCTTGGTCACCGGCTTGGTGAATGCATCTGCAATTTGATCAGCTGAGGACACAAACCGAACCTCAAGCGCTCCAAGTGCCACCTTCTCTCTGACAAAATGGAAGTCTACTTCGATGTGTTTAGTTCGAGCATGAAACACTGGATTGGCTGTCAAGTAGGTGGCACCCAAGTTGTCACACCACAATACCGGCGGTGGCTGTGCAACATTCAGTTCTATGAGCAGCGACTGCAACCATGTGGCTTCTGCAGTCCCATTCGCTAGTGCCTTGTACTCCGTCTTTGTAGAAGAACGAGACACCGTTGGCTGCTTCCGAGAACTCCAAGAGATGAGGTTAGGCCCAAAGAAGACCACAAAACCTCCAGTGGAACACCGATCGTCAGTGCAGCCGGCCCAGTCCGCATCTGTAAACACACTGATAAGTGTTGAAGCCGACTTGCTGAATTTCAGTCCAGTAGCAGTTGTACCCTTCACATAGCGCAATATGCGCTTTACAGCCTCCCAGTGCACATCGGTCGGTCTCGACAAGAACTGACAGATCTTGTTTACGGCGAATGAAATATCAGGACGTGTGAGAGTAAGGTACTGCAGTGCTCCGACGACACTACGATACTGGAAAGCATCATCATCTGACAGGGAGTGTCCAAGCTCGCGAGACAACTTCTCTTGGGCACACATTGGTGTGGAGACCGACTTGCAATTCTCCATGTGAGTCCGGCGAAGGAGATCAAGGGAGTATTTCTGCTGAGTAAGGCTGATTCCCCCTGAATTGTGAGTCACTTCAACGCCAAGAAAGTAATGTAGTGGCCCGAGATCCTTCACAGGAAAAGAGAGCTTGAGCTGTTGAAGGAGACGATCGGCAACAGCACTAGTGGAGCTTGCAATGACAATATCATCGACGTAGACAAGAATATAAACGGTGACGCCATGTCGACAGAAGGTGAAGAGGGAGGTGTCAGCAGCAGAAGACCGAAAACCCAGTTGATGAAGACGATCACTTAACCGGGAATACCAGGCGCGGGGAGATTGCTTCAACCCATAGAGCGCCTTCTGAAGCTTCCACACGTAATGCGGATGGCGAGGGTCCTGAAACCCCGGGGGCTGCTACATGTACGCTGTCTCCTCCAACACGCCGTGAAGAAACGCATTGCTTATGTCCACTTGACGGAGATGCCAATCACGGGAAGCGGCAAGTGAGAGGACCAGGTCCGCGCGAGACCGCGCGTGGGCAGGAGGCGAGCCGTGGTGAGAAGCAAGAGCTGGGCCACGGCGTGGTGAAACAGCCCCACGAGGGCCAGCTGCATGGGCAGGACGCGTCGCGGCAGGAGCATGCAGCCCTGCATCCACGTCAACCACACATTCGTTGGAGCGTTGCGTAGAGTCCTCTAAGGCTCCGTTTGTTTGGGCTTCTGCTTCTGCTTTTGAGGTCCAAAAATGGAAGCCCAAACAAACAACTAACAATTGAGAAGCGTGGTGGAGAAGCGCTTGACGAAAATACACTGCGAGAGGCGTCCGAGCCGGAAAGCACCCCGAGAGGTGCTTCCCGCGATTCTGGCTGCTTCCCGAGTTGCCGGTGACCAAACTGTCCTCAACATTTCGATTTATTTACGGGTAACCTGCCACCGCATATAAGGAAACCGGCCCGCGTGCAAACCCGAAGCGACCGAGTCCCAGGCCCAGAATTCTCCTCCCCTTCCTCTCGATAGGGTTAGCGTTGGAGGAAGCCCCCGCCGCCAGCGCCCACCCCCATCGCCGACTGCGCAGTTCCCGCCGCCGGCGCGCAGGACCTCCTCCCTTGCCCCGTTCCCGACGTCCTCCACCTCCTCCCGTGCGAGAAACGACCGGGCGCAGCTCTGTTCCTCGCCGCCGCGCCAGTCCGTGCTGTTCCAGCTGCCGGCAGTCGCAGGTACTCCGCGTTCGCCGCCCTCCTGCTCCGACACCGCCATCCCTGCTTCCCCGCCGAGCTTCCTCCGAGTCTCGCCATCCCCGTATCTCTCGGGCGCAAGATGGGAGGAGCTCGCCCCCGTCGGCCTCCGAACACAAGCGCCGCCGCCGTCCCTCGTACACCGCCGGGGAGTACTGCTCCGACCCCGTCGGTTGTTCTTCGCTGGAGACCACCTCCCCCTTTTTTCTTGTGATTTTTGGATTGTTGTGAACATCGTGTATGTAAAATCGGAGTGTATGCAGATCTGTGTGCAGTACCCATGGGAAAAAATTGCTACTATTGAATTGCTAAATTAGGACAGAGTTTATGCAGATCTGGACATGGTGTATTGAACATAGCTTGGTACTTATTGAAGTGCTGAAATGTGTAGTATGTTAATTTGACATGGCTAACTCTTTTATCGCTGCAATATCTGGAAATAATTTCACATGATGTGCGCATTTGTGCTGTGCCCATGTATGGTCGATGTATATATGTATTCCAGAAATAATCAGTTGTGAATGTTTCGGATCTGTTGGTAAATAGTATTTTGGCAATACCAACGACAATTGTTTTTTGATTATAATCTACTTCCACAATATGTTCAAAATATCAGAGTAATGAGAAACTTTGCTCAGATAATGTGTAATCTTTTGGGTTTCGTATGGACACGTATTGTAATATATTGCAGGCATGAGAAACTTGTACTCCAAATATAGTTGTCATGAATAATTTGTTTTATAAGACATAAGTCAAAAGCCAAAATCCCAAATAAATTTAACCAAATTATTCCAATACAAAGCGCGTTCAAAATTTGTCAAATAGATAATTGAAACTAGCTAACTTGTTTCAAATCGGCATTTATACAACATCTTTCAGATCTAGGGGCATTTCAGAGATTTCATCTTTTATAACAGCTACAGCTGCTATTAACAACACTGCTGCCAAACATCAAATCTCTACTTCTCACAGCTGCTTCCCACAGCTCACCAGCTACAGCTGCTTTTCAAAAGCTGCAGCCCAAACAAACAGACCCTGAACCTGAAACGTAAACAGGGCTGCTCGAGGCAGGATTAGCAGGTTCCAACAGCGAAAGGTGATATTTACGCACAGAATCATCATAGAGAACAGACTCAGTAGAAGGAAAATGAGATGGATCCACGGTAGGTGGGGAAACTGAAACAGGCTGGGTGGAAAAGGAAAAAACTGTTTCGTCGAATACAACATCTCTCGAAATATAGACTCGGCCTGTAGAGCGATCAAGGCATTTATATCCTTTATGCATGGACCTGTAACCAATGAAGACGCATTGGCGAGAACGGAAAGCTAACTTGCGGTTGTTATAGGGTCGAAGATTCGGCCAACACGCACACCCAAAAGACCGAAGAAAAGTGTAGTCCGGTGTTTCACCGAAGAGGCGAAAAATAGGAGAAGTATTTTGCAAGTTGCGAGTGGGCATGCGATTGATAAGATAGACGACAGCGAGAAACGCTTCATCCCAAAAAACGAACGGGGAGGGAAGAGTGGGCAAGAAGTGCTATGCCAGTTTCGACGATATGTCGGTGTTTGCGTTCTGCGATGCCGTTTTGTTATGAAGTGTGGGGACAAGTAACACGATGCATAATGCCCGTATCACGAAAATATTGGTTGAGACGATGGTACTCACCGCCCCAATCTGATTGAACCGCAAGAATTGTGGAATTGAATAAACGTTCAACATGCTTTTGGAAAGAATAAAACGAACGCTCAACATCAGATTTGTGTTTGAGCAAATAAATCCATGTAAAATGACTAAAATCATCGACAAAACTCACATAATACTTGAAACCCCCAGAGGAGGTGACAGCGGGGCCCCATACATCAGTTTGAATGAGTTCAAGGGGACTCGAGGTTACATGAGCAGAATTATTAAAAGGCAACTGGTGCACTTTGGCACGTTGACATGCATCGCAAACTAAAAACTCACTAGGAGGTGCACAAGCTAATTTATATAACCGAAGAACTGACTCAACACCGCTTTTAGAGGGATCAACAAGCCTCTGGTGCCATCGATCAAGAGATGTCTTGACACCGGAGAGCCCATGACGACATGACGCTAAGATGGATGATGCAGAGCTTGGCACCGGGTAGAGGCCATCATGGCAATTGCCGCGACGAAGAACCCTCCTCGTGGCCAGATCCTTAACAAAAAAAAACAAGTTCGATGAAGTTCAACAAAAACGTCGTTATCAGATGTAAGCTTGTGCACGGAAAGAAGATGTTTGCTCAAACGAGGAACACGTAGAATATTCCTAAGATGCAGAGGTCTAGATGAGCCTGAAATCAATGAATGACCAATGTGGGAAATAAGCAAACCTTGGCCATTGGCAACGGTGTCCTTGCCGGAGTAGCGCTCGTTGACGTGCAGGCGGTCGAGGTCGCTGGTCAGATGGTCGGTGGTGCCAGAGTCCATGTACCAGTTGGTGTCGACGGAGTACGAGTTGGGGCCTGCCCGAGCGGAGTTGTCGGACCTCTCGTCGCGGTCACGGTTGTCCTCCGGCTGGAAAGCATGGTTGAAGAGCTGGCGGCAGCGAAGGGCATAATGCCCGTACTTGCCGCAGACCAAGCACTTGGGGCCGTTGCGACGCTGGCCATTGCCATTCCGGCGCTGCTGCTGCTGTGGTGGTGGCTGACCGTACGGTGGCTGTCCACCGCGACCACCACCCTGGCCGCCATGGCCACCTTTGCCCTGCCCTCCACGAGGAGCGCCTTGTCCCTGGCGTGCGGCAGAGTTGGCGGAGGAGATGATTTCGTTGGAGGCGGCCTGCTGCTCCAGGCGAAGCTCGGCACCGATGAGGTAGGCGTAGAAGCTGTTGAGGTTGACCGCATCATCACGGGTGGTGAGGGAGGCGACGAGAGGCTCGAACTCCGATCCAAGACCGGCCAGCATGTACCTGAGCACTTTGTCATCCTTGAGAGGCGCACCGATGGCCGCCATGGAGTCGGCGAGGGCCTTCACGCGATGGTAGTACGCAGATGCGGAGAGGTCCTTCTTGCGCACGTTGGAGAGTTGGTAGCGGATTTAAATCTTCCGTGCGCGGTTCTGGGCTCCAAACATAGCCTGGAGCGCTGCCCACACCGCTGCCGAGGTGGTGAGCTGGGTCATCTGCCCAACGATGTCCTCAGACATGGAGCCAAGAAGGGCGATGAGGACGAGCTGGTCCTGCTGGTACCAGCTAAGGTACGCCGGGTTGGCGATCTGCCGGGCGGCGTCCCCGGTTCCCTCGGTGAGGGTCGGCGGTGGAGCGGCGATAGAGCCGTCAACGTAGCTGAACAGGTGTGCCGCGTGGAGAGCTGGCACAGCTTGCGTCTTCCATAGGAGGAAGTTCTCCCGAGTGAGGCGGATGGTGATGAGGCTACTAATGGAGCCGATGGTCACAATGGGAGGAGGAGCGGCAGACACAAGGGCGGTGGAGAGGGCATCGGTGGCAGCAGGGCTAGTGCCCATGGTGAGGGAGATCGGAAAGGCGGATGCGTGGAGATATGATCTAAGCTCTCATACCAAGTCAAAAACCGTATGTTTGCCGTGATTTACTCCACGGGCTTGGACTTCATTTATATGGTAGGTTACAAGAGATAAGTACAGGGGATAGATACAAAGGTTGTTAGACAACTACATATGTTCGTACGGCTCACGTCAAGCCATCTATCTATCCAGCCTAACAAACATTAGTTAGGATCTAGCTTGTTTAACATGTTCATCAATTTGAGAGTAAAATTATTCTTCAGTTCCATACTCTATGTATTTTAGTTTATTTAGGTCATTCTTATGCTCCAAACGCTTATTTTACCCTCAGTGATTACTTGTTGAACTTCAATGCTTTATATGGTAAGTGATAGGTGCTATTTGGCATCTCTACTGTGTTTCAGTCTGTTCAGCTCATTGTCCTACGCCTGTTAACACGTATGTGTGCCAGTGGTATTTTTATTACTAGGTGCAAATCATTTTATGGGATATTAACAATTCTACGATGCCATAGAGTTGCACAGTTTTATCCATCCATGTTGATAAAATACTTTCTCATTATTTTTAAGGGTTAGATAGCTTTGTTTTTGCTTATATTTGTGCCCTAGCTTATTTTGTTTGAGTGCTTGATTGCTTGTGCTGCCTTTTCAAAGATGTGTTGCAAGCTTTTAGTACTTTTAAGTACTCGTTAAATTTACTAGTTGCTTTAGAGGGTTGGATATGTTGTTGATCTTTATGATCAAATGGTTATAATAAATATAATCTCTACAACAGCTAGATAGGTTGTAGAAATTTCTATGGCTCTATTTCTATTTGATCATATCCAGTGCCCTACCCATATTAGTTAGGATATTATTGCATTATTATAAATTATGCTTCTGCATTGAATTCATGTTGCTTTTCTTTAGTGTTAATTTGTTAGTTGTCCAACTCCAAATTTATATATTATTTCAATTCATTTTGCTATGATAGAGTGGCTTCAGTTTAATGTGGACTTGTTGCGTTAAATATGTTGGAATTTTGGTCCATTTTGGATCGGCACAATAAATATTCCAGAAATTCTTAATAAATCCTAGAGTTTCACTTGGACCATTCATGCATGGCAGGGGTGAAACAAAAGTTTAGTCCCACATTACTAGTTGAAGAAGAGTTGGAGCAGCTTATAATGGGAGCTCTTCATACCACTTGTAAGAGAGAAATAATAGGAGGAAATAGGAGCTGACCACACGCGCGCTCCTCCTCTGACGACGACGCCGCCGCCGCTCGCTCGCCTCGTCACGACACGTCGCGCCGCGGGTTGCGGGAATGCATCGAGCCTCTCTCTCGTTCTTTTTGCCACACATGAACGGGTATATGAATAGTTCAGCTTCGGCTGCTGCCTATTCGGTTCACCTCCCTGACCCTTCGTTTCATCTCCTCGCGTGGCTTGTTCGGCTCCTCTCTCTGTGCCTACAAAAGAGAGGTCGCTCCTCTCCAGAGACACACTTCGAGACACAACACCATATGCGCCTACCACTCGGTTCCAGAGCTTGCGCCGCCGCTCAAGACTTCTCCATCCCGTCTACTGGCGTGCACAGCTGGACGGGACAGCAGGCCTCCGGAACCCCGTCTCTTGTGATCATGTATGGGAGAGAGGCGATAAGGTTTTTGGGGAGCGCTCTAGCGCGACTGCTGGCTTCAACATCGAGACGGAGGCCAACGACTACTTCCCCAACGACGACTTCTTCCCCGACATCAGCAACCTCTTCAGCGACATGGCTCTCAACAGCGACAACGCCAACGCTGGTTCCTCTTCTAGAATGTATGTGTTATTTCCTTCCTTTTATGAGATCATGATGCTCTTCCTTCTCCTAGCATCATGTTCAGGCTCATTGTCAGGAAGCATATTGCTCTTTTCAATCAGTTTAGACTTGTTACTCCTTTACTCTATGGTGATTTGCATGACTAGTTTAATCTCAAACTTTTTAATCATGTTTTATCTACTGTATTCTTTGATTAAATCATGGGTAAATTTGCTAATATATTCAACAATCCAAAAACCTTATAGGCATTATTCCTCGGTTATCTTTGCTTCGTCTCTTAAGCCTCCTTCTTTCGAGGGCGTGAATTACAAGAGGTGGCGTGCGAGAGCTATTCTCTGACTTACAACCATGAGGTGCTTTGACGCCACTAAGGGCAAGCCCTGAAGGAGATCTTACTCCCCTCGAGGAGAAAGCTTTTGAGGATGCCGACACCCTTCTGAGGGGTGCTATCATGAGCATTCTTGGCGAGAACATTGTTGACTCATATTTGTCCATCTCTACGGGCAAGGATATGTGGGACGCAATCGAGGACAAGTTTAGGGTATCGGATGCGGGCAGTGAACTGTATGTCATGGAACAATTTTATGACTTCAAGTTCAAGATGACTAATGAGCGCTCCATCGTTTAGTAGGCTCATGGGATACAGTCCATTGCTAAGGAACTTGAGCAGTTTAGTTGTGTGTTACCGGACAAGTTTATTGCCGGAGGCATCATTGCCAAGCTTCCTCCATCATGGAGGACTTTTGCTACTTCTCTGAAGCACAAGAGACAAGAGTTCTCCACTACGGATCTCATTGGGTGTCTTCACATGGAAGAAAAGGCAAGGGCAAAAGACACACGTGCTCGAGGTGTTGAGGGAGGTTCAAGTGCCAACTTGGTACAGAAGAAGAACTTCCAATTCTACAAGTCCAAGAACAATAACAAGTATGATGGCAAAGGAAAATTTGATGGGAAGAACAAGGCCTCACAGTCTACCAATTTCAAAAGGAAGAACGATAAGAAGAAAGGAGTATGTCACGTATGTGGTGATCCTAATCATTGGGCTCCCAATTGCCCAAACTGCTTTGACAAGCGTCAGCAAGGAAAGGGCAACAAGACTGACAATGTTGTCATTGGAGACACTTAGATGAAGGATGCTGGGTATGGTATATTTCCTACTGTCCTTTCAATATGTCATTCTCCTGAATGGTGGATTGACACGGGTGCCAATGTACACGTTTGTGCTGATATCTCCATGTTTTCTTCTTATCAGGTCACAGGCACTTCCTCCGTGCTGATGGGCAACAGCTCGCATGCTACTGTTCGTGGTGTTGGTACGGTCGATCTGAAGTTCACTTCGGGGAAGATCGTGCGCCTGAAGAACGTGCATCATGTCCATTCTATCAATAAAATCTTGTTAGCAGATCGCTTCTGTGTCGTGATGGCTACAAGATTGTGTTTGAATCCAATAAATTTGTTGTGTCAAAATTTGGAACCTTTGTTGGTAAAAGCTATGAGTGCGGATGCTTGTTCCGCTTATCCCTGTCAAACGTTTGTAATAAAGTTGTTAATCATATTTGCACCAACATTGAGGCAAATGTTTGGCATTCACGTCTTTGCCATGTTAAGTTTGGTTGTATGACGCGGCTAGCTAAACTGAATTTAATCCCGAGTTTCACTAATGTAAAGGGTTCTAAGTGTCAAGTGTGTGTTCAAGCTAAGCAACCTCGCAAGCCTCATATGACTGCGGATATAAGAAATTTGGCACCTCTAGAACTCATACATTCAGATCTTTGCGAGATGAATGGCGTGTTGACAAAAGGTGGAAAGAAATACTTCATGACGTTGATTGATGACTCAACTAGATATTGTTATGTGTATCTTCTGAAATCAAAATATGAGGCGTTAAGTTTCTTCAAAGTCTATAAAGCTAAAACATAAAATCAACTTGATCGAAAGATCAAGCGGCTTAGGTCTGATCGTGGTGGAGAGTAATTCTCCAATGAGTTTGACTCATTTTGTGCCAGAACATGGTATAATCCATGAGAGGACGTCTCCCTACTCACCTCAATCAAATGGGGTGGCTGAAAGAAAGAACCACACTCTAACTGATTTGGTTAACGCCATGTTAGACACATCGGTTCTCTCCAATACATGGTGGGGAAGGCGATATTGACTGCGTGTCATGTCCTAAACCGAGTTCCCACAAAGAATAAGGAAATAACTCCAGTCTAGGAATGGGAGAAGAAAAGATTGGAAGTATCTTACCTACGGACTTGGGGATGTTTGGCTAAAGTCAATGTGCCAATTTCCAATAAGCGCAAGCTTGGACCAAAAAATGTGGATTGTGTTTTTCTGGGCTATGCTTTTCATAGCACTGGCTATAGATTCTTGATAGTAAAGTTTGAGGTATCCAACATGCATGTTGGTACAATCATGGAGTCGAATGATGCGACTTTCTTTGAGGATATATTTCACATGAAGGATATGCCTAGCTCATCGAATCAGGGGATGCCTAGTACATCTATCCAGGAATCAGCTACAATTCCTGAATCCACCATTCCAATAGAACGCCTTGAGAACCCCGAGGAGGATAACAATGCAGCTCCTAAAAGGAGTAAGAGACAGAGGACTGCGAAGTCCTTTGGTGATGATTTGATTGTGTATCTCGTGGATGACACTCCCACTTCTATTTCCGAAGACTATGCATCTCCAGATGCTGCCTACTGGAAGGAAGCTATCCGAAGTGAGATGGATTCCATTTTGGCTAATAGAACTTGGGAGATCATTGATCGTCCTTATGGGTACAAATCCGTAGGATGTAAATGGGTGTTTAAGAAGAAGTTTAGGCCCGATGGTATAATTGAAAAGTACAAGGCACGGCTTGTGGCCAAGGGTTATACCCAAAAGGGAGGTGAAGAATTCTTTGATACTTACTCATCTGTAGCTAGATTGACTACCATTAGAGTACTACTATCACTGGCTCCCTCATACGTTCTTCTCATTCATCAAATGGACCTTAAGACAACTTTCCTAAATGAAGAGTTGGATGAGAAAATTTACATGGACCAGACAGGTGGATTTGTAGTAAATGGTCAAGAAGGAAATGTGTGCGAATTGTTGAAGTCTTTATATGGTGTAAAGCAAGCACCTAAGCAGTGGAATGAGAAGTTCGAAAGAACTTTAACTGCTGAAGGATTTGTTGTAAATGAAGTTGATAAATGTGTGTACTATCGCCATGGTGGGGGCGAAGGATTCATTCTTTACTTGTACGTCGATGACAGACTGATTTTCGGAACCAACCTGAATATCATCAAGAAGACCAAGGATTTCTTATCTCGTTGTTTTGAGATGAAGGATCTTGGGGTAGCCGATGTAATCTTAAACATCAAGCTGTTGAGGGATGACAATGGTGGGATTACACTGCTTCAATCTCACTATGTGGAAAAGATCTTGAGTCGTTTTGGGTATAGCGATTGCAAGTCTTGTCCAACGCCTTATGATCCTAGTGTGTTGCTCAGAAAGAATAAAACGATTGCTAGAGATCAACTGAGATATTCTTAGATTATTGGCTCGCTTATGTATTTGTCTAGTGCCACGAGGCCTGACATCGCCTTTGCTGTGAGCAAACTTAGCTGATTTGTCTAAAATCCTGGCGATGATCACTGGCATGCTCTTGAAAGAGTGATGCACTATCTAAAAGGTATTGCGAGTTATGGCATTCACTGTATCGGGTACCCGAGGGTACTCGAGGGTTATAGTGACTCAAACTGGATTTCTGATGTTGATGGGATTAAGGCCACTTGTGGATATGTATTTACACTTGGCGGTGGCGCTATTTCTTGAAAGTCTTGCAAGCAGACCATCTTAACAAGGTCAACAATGGAAGCAGAACTCACAATATTAGACACAGCCACTGTTGAAGCAGAGTGGCTTCGTGAACTCTTGATGAACTTACCCGTGGTTGATAAACCAATACCCGCTATCCCAATAAACTGTGATAATCAAACTGTGATCATCAAGGTTAATAGTTCTAACGATAATATGAAGTCATCAAGGCATGTGAAGAGGAGATTAAAATCTGTCAGGAAAATGAGAAACTCCGAAGTTATTTCATTGGATTATATTCATACGTCTAGAAATTTGGCAGACCCCTTCATAAAGGGTCTATCACGTAACGTGATAGATAATGCATCAAAGGAG
Source organism: Lolium rigidum (assembly GCF_022539505.1). Lineage (NCBI taxonomy): Eukaryota > Viridiplantae > Streptophyta > Magnoliopsida > Poales > Poaceae > Lolium > Lolium rigidum. The sequence continues at coordinate 179,945,140 of NC_061511.1, read as the reverse complement.
ATGGGTATGAGACCAACCGTTTAAGTTGTCCATAGTGGTAACCCATTCTATGTGATCGGAGATCCCGTGAATTAGAACTGGGTGACAAGCTGCATGTCAACTGAGAGGAAAGTATCCTTACTCCTTGTATGATACCACGCCGTAAAAGATGCAATACTTTCCTAATCTACACGGTAGGCTAATTTATCTTAATGCGTTCTAAGTGGCTTATTTAAGCACAGATATTGTCCTGCAGAACATCCGTTCAAGAACACACCTATATGAGTTTGGTTGTTAAAACGTCGCAACCTATGAGAGTTGGGTGCTTTCTAATAAACTCATGAAAGGCCATGGAGTATGACACATAAGCTCCACCCGCGGGGAAGCCTTGCGACGGCCTAGTACCGGTCAAGGATCTTTGTGAAGCTAGATTAGCAGAAAACTTGCAGTTCAAGGCTTAGTCCACACTGTTCAAGTAGTAGTCTAGTGTAGCATAGAGTTATGATGAAAGTTCAACTTAACAGTCTTCGCTATAGTACCGGTACATAAAATAATTTTTTGGAACCAAAGGAAAATTCTATGTGCCTCTGGGATCTGGTGGGGGATTGTTGGAATTTTGGCCCATTTTGGATTAGCACAATAAATATTCCAGAAATTCCTAATAAATCCTAGAGGCCCACTTGGCCCATTCATGCATGGCAGGGGGTGGGTGTAATATCCCAGGTTTAGAGGCAATAAAATGAGAGAACACCAAAGTGTGCATTGCATTCTTGCATAGAAAATCCGGGGAATTTTCGTGCTTCAAATAAAACTTACCACAGTAACTGAAGTTTCACTTGACTTGCTGGAACTGAAGTAGGTCATCAAGTCAAGCGCTATAAACTTCACTGTGATCTTTGCTAAAACCTTGTTTTGGGTAGAGATGATTTGATCTATGGGCTAGATCGAATAGAATTAGTTCACAACAAACAACACCTTAAGTTAAGGATCAACTACAAGATCTTATAAAGGATCTCAACATGCCATTCCTTACAACAACACATGAATAATTATTCAATCCTAAGTCAAAGAACACAATTAATTAAGACACTATTCTATACTTATCTTATCCATGTCTCCTACTAAATAAATGTTCCTACCATGAGTCCCATGGTATATCTTTTCAATTACAATACTTGAACCAAGTCAAGAACACTCATATTTATTCCTCATTAGCTATTGATCATTCCAATCTTGTTTCCCAACTCATACCCTTAAACCTAGAGAAAGGAGAGAATCATTAATATGCTTATTCTATCCATTGAATAGAATCTAGATTACTATTTAAACCTTATCCAATTGAGGTACTTGTTGATACTAACCAATGATACCAGAAATATAAGTCAAGTATTAAACCCTACTTGACCTAGCTCACACTTGATGGTAAGTAAGAACCTATTCTTCTAGTAATTAAAGAGAGGCAAGTGTTGTGATCATTACAACTTGGTAATGATCATAAACTCTAGAGGAACCCTACCTATTCAGAAGAGCTCAACCTAAAGAGGTATACTCAAGTATATGGACTTATACTTGATCTTGGAGAGAGAATCATGATTTACTAATGAATTATTATGAGGCCAATACTTTGATCATTACAAATTGGGTGATGATCATAAACCCTAAGAATCTAAGTGAGTGTGTTGAGAGAAGTATTAAAGAAGAGAGACTAGTGAGGAATAAGTGGATCATGTCTAATGCATGATCTTACCTTATAAATTGAGATGATAAGTTAAACCTATACATATGATCAATAGATCTCATTCTTCTCATGAAATGCTAAATATATCAATATTAGTTAATCCAGACCAATACTCATGCCTTGTGTAGTATTGATATGGTATTTAAACCTTTCCTATCCAAACACTTGAGACAAACCTAGCATTGCTTTGATACAATAATTCTACCTAAGTAAGGAGAATAACCCTAGCCACTAAAACATGATCAAAGCTTGTACCATATCTTAATCCTAGTTGTGTATCACAGTGGTGATCATAACTAAAACCCTAGGCCATATTTGAATCCCAATCCAAGCATCACTATGGATCATAAGAAGAACCCTGCCATGCCTCATGCCTATTTTCTATTTCAAATAGTGAAGCATCACCAAAACCCTAAACCATTCAAATAGAATCAACTTCATATAAACTATTAAGTCCTAACTTGTGTATCATGGATCACAAGTATAAACCCAAGCCATAATTATACCTTAACCTTAAATTCCATTTAAGTGATTATTGTAAAACCAATATTAAGCTCTACATTTCCATCTTAGTGGCCAAATTTGCTTAGTACCATATAATTAAAGTATCCATTTTAAAAATGCATGACTTATAAGAATCACATGATGTACCTAGGAACTTCAAATCAATGTATTAAGTAAACCATATTCATAACCCTAGAATCAACCAAAATAGATGCCAATATTTAGAAATAAGTTGGCATATGAAATCATGACCATAACACAACCCTCATTAACATTTCTATTTTAAATATTAAATAAAACAACACCAATGCATATACATAAATCTCCTAACACAAGGTGGTGTTCTGAATCTTATCTTTGGTAATTATTAACATAAAATTTGCATTCATAATTACTTCAAACCAAACAAATGGTATTCAAAATGAAGGAGATATGCCCTAGAGGCAATAATAAAGTGGTTATTATTTATATCTTTATGTTTATGATAAATGTTTATATATCATGCTAGAATTGTATTAACCGAAACATTAGTACATGTGTGATATGTAGACAAACAAGAAGTCCCTAGTATGCCTCTTAAACTAGCTTGTTGATTAATGGATGATTAGTTTCATAATCATGAACATTGGATGTTATTAATAACAAGGTTATATCATTGTGTGAATGATATAATGGACACACCCAATTAAGCGTAGCATAAGATCTCGTCATTAAGTTATTTGCTATAAGCTTTCGATACATAGTTACCTAGTCCTTATGACCATGAGATCATGTAAATCACTTATACCGGAAAGGTACTTTGATTACACCAAACACCACTGCGTAAATGGGTGGCTATAAAGGTGGGATTAAGTATCCGGAAAGTATGAGTTGAGGCATATGGATCAACGGTGGGATTTGTCCATCCCGATGACGGATAGATATACTCTCGGGCCCTCTCGGTGGAATGTCGTCTAATGTCTTGCAAGCATATGAATGAGTTCATAAGAGACCACATACCACGGTACGAGTAAAGAGTACTTGTCGGGAGACGAGGTTGAACAAGGTATAGAGTGATACCGAAGATCAAACCTCGGACAAGTAAAATATCGCGAGACAAAGGGAATTGGTAATATATGTGAATGGTTCATTCGATCACTAAAGTCATCGTTGAATATGTGGGAGCCATTATGGATCTCCAGATCCCGCTATTGGTTATTGGTCGGAGTGAGTACTCAACCATGTCCGCATAGTTCTCGAACCGTAGGGTGACACACTTAAAGTTGGATGTTGAAATGGTAGTACTTGAATATGGTATGGAGTTGGAATATTTGTTCGGAGTCCCGGATGTGATCCCGGACATCACGAGGAGTTCCGGAATGGTCCGGAGAATAAGATTCATATATAGGATGTCATTTTATGTGAATAAAATGTCGCGGAAGGTTCTATGGCCGGCCAGCCCTAGATGGGGTGGAGTCCCAAGTGGACTCCACCATAGGGGGCCGGCCACCCCCCACATGGGAGGTGGGAATCCCACCTTTGGGTGGGAGTCCTAGTTGGGCTAGGTTTGCCCCCTCCTATGGA